>NC_081431.1:46342780-46942780 GCF_949786415.1 Peromyscus eremicus
TAATTTAAAAGTACTCTATATTCACATTGCCTGTGTTAATGCTTTTTAAGTTTTATATTACATCAGATGTATATTTTGGGTTTTGCATAAGCTATTGTAACTTTTGGCTTTTTGTTCATAAAGAATTTTCTGAAGGAATGGTGACTTCTCAAGGATTGTGAATAAACATTTTTACATTAAAAAAAAAGAATCTGTGGCTAGACAGGTTATAGACTCTAAGGGAGAACCACTTACCATCATTCTGCTAAATGGGATTAATTAACTTAGCATTATACCCATAGATATATGCTCCTCTCAAACCTCACTGAAGAAAATTCTATTTTCAGTTGGTGCTAATTAACACAGTGACCCACAACTTGTCATGGTGCATAGAATTAGAGACTGTAAAATTCTCAAGCATAAACGGAGCATAAATACCTCACATTCTGAGGATCAGGCATCACATGAAAGATGGACTGGCAACATTATAAGAGCTGAGGGTTGTAGATTGAGATGGGTAAGGTCAAAAGCACTGGACCATGCCTTAAGCAAAGAGTTGTGACATGCACAGAGAGCACTCTGGCCAGGGAAAGCTGACCCATAAACTCCAGCCCAAAAGATAATGACATGCAGCCTAGAACCTACCAAGAAACACCACGGCAGCTGGAAGAAGAGCCCTCCTCCAAAAAGCACACACATAAATACCTCAGCCCTTTGTTTAGTAAGCGAGATTGCGTGTATACCTCCCAGAATCTGTGCCATGGATTCTGCATCTGTCCACCCTCTGAGGCTGGGATCAGAGACAGCAGGAACAGAGATGCAGAGCCAGCAACATTTTGTCCCCGAAATAGGGGTTGTTTTTCTTTCTTTTTTTGCTGGCCAGCTTGCTGTCCTGATTCCTATTATGACTCCATGTTGTGACACACTCTCTTTGGATTTTTTTGGTGACTAGACCCCTCTTCTCAGTTTTCTATTTTCCTAATCAAGCAGTGAGTATTGGGGTCTTTTACTCTCCCTATCTTTTCATTTCTTCCCCTTGTTTGTTTTGAACATGCTGATAACTATTGACCTGCCTGGCTTCTGAAACTCACACCCAGGCTTTTGTTTTTACAGAGGCTGTATATCCCCTGACACCTCGTCAGGGGGTTGGGAACATTTGTTCAGAAGATTACTGAATCATTTAATTTGTTTGTCCTTGATTTCTGTTTCTCTCACTATGGAAAACTTTCCTTCTGTTGCCAGACACCCCCAACTCAGAGCTATTAAACTTTGCTTCATACCAGGGAAATAGGAGTTAAAACTTCCAATCTAGGAAAGATTTGGAATGAGGCTTCTGTTATCACACCCTGGATATCACCTGAAAACATCTGGAATCCATCAGTATGGATGTGAATTCTCTTTTTAACTAGAAAATGAGAAATGCAGGAAGGGAAAACACCCCACATAGACTTTGTTCCAATATTTTGGGAATCATAGCTTGTATAAAATCAGGCTCTACAGAGGAAGTCATCCAGTCCTTTAGTGATCATTGTAAGGAACAAAAATCCTCTTCACTCTCCCTCACCTCCCCACTGCCTTATGAGGATCAGATCTCAGATGGAGAAGAGAACTCTTCACAGACAGACCCAACACCCTCCAAAAAAAAAAAAAACTGTTAGGAAATCCATCATTAAGGATGATGAACTATGGTGTACAGCTTATCCCTGGGAAGATATACAGGATAACTCCCCACCTTCTGCTCCCCATTGCCCTTTGGGGATAACTGAGACCACCAAGCAGAATACTCCTCAGCTTAAATTACCCAGTTACCACCCAAACAATCATTTTGCATTTCTAGCTAAAGTTGGGGCTAATACAGCTGCTCAGTCATGGGTTCCAACCCCTGTAGCTGATCTTTCCTTGATCTGTAAGGCTGCTGAGTCAGGCCCTCACTCCCCATATTTTGAACAAGTGCTGCAACAACAGGGAATGTGTTTACAAACCTATTATGATTGGTACCATTTAATGAAAGCAGTACTTGAACCAATAGTTTTTTCTTAATTGAAGGACAGTCTATAATGATCAAGCTGAAGAGCAATAAATATTCAACATAATTTTGCTGTCTCTCTAGACATGCTGACCAGCAGCGTCCAGTATGTTAATCCCATGAATCAAGCCAAAACTGGCCTGCATGTCTATTTTTATGCAGGTCTCTGAAATTGCATTTAATGATAATAAGGTCTTTTATGAGGATATAGTAACACATGATATGACAGGTAAATCTGGTAGAAATTCTAGCCTTCGTCCCCAATTCTAAGGGCCACTGCCCCCACATAGATATAAATATTTCAAGGCCCATACCATTAAGTTGAACATCACAGAAGCCTGTGTGGTTGGACCAGTGCCCTATTATAGAATCCAAACTATCAGAATTGAGAAAGTTAGTTGAAGAGCAATTGTCACTGGGCCCCTTTAATTTCTCTCACCGCTCTCCAGCATTGGCTTTTCATCCTGTGTTTGGCAATTGGCCACTATGTGGACCCAATGCTTGCTTAGATATGAGAGCATTCCTATTTTTAATGTGAGGAGGTTAGTTTAATGGATGTTTTACTGCTAATGAGTCATTTGAGTCCTCCATTTCTATTAAACAACAAAAGAATTTTACCTTCAAGGGAACCCCCATCTGTGTAAAGACCCCCTTTTTCTTTATATTAACCAATTCTTCACAGCCTGAGCTGAATTACACCAGGGCTATATGCTATCTTGGTGCCTACTGGAATGCAAACAAGGCCCTTCATGCAGTTTTGGTACATATTCCTTCTCTCATTTAGATACCACTAAAAATGTGACACATTGTCATAGGGTAGAATTGATGGAACTAACCAGAATAAAAAGAGACTTTGGAATAACAGTGGAATAACAGCCACTATTCTGATTGCTGTGATAGGTGGTGCAGTGGCCACAGCCTCCTTGGTTCAAATGGGAGCCACCACCTCTACACTTAATATGGCCATAGAAGAATTAGCTCAAGCATTAAACACTCAACAGCTGACTAATTCACATTTCCAGTCAGCTATACTCAATTTACAACAACAACTAGATTTACTGGATGAAGAAATCCAGATACTAAGGTGGCTGGTAAGAGGAAAATGTGATCCCGATTTTCCTCCTTTTGTTTAACCCCTTATCTGGTCTCAAATGTAACACAAATTATATTGGGACTGTGGAGTAAAGAGTTCTTAAACCTTATGGTTCAACTCTTTAATGAAATCTTAAGCCTGAACTCCATGGGTGTGAAACCAATGGAGGTAACTACAACATTTTTTGCTCAAATTTGAGATCACATAAAATCAATCCTTGACTCTTCAAAAATCTATAGCATGGGAAATGATAGGGGGAATGATACTCATAATAATTCTGTTGTTGATGCAGCACTGCATCAACAAAATGACCCTGCAACTGTTAATGACTCTGGAACACCCTGGCCATCACCACCATAAGGAAGTAATGAGAGCTTGGTTCATGGAAATTTGTAATGCCTCTGTCTGATGCCTCTGTCTAATGCTCTTGCATCCTAGGGGCTTTCCAGAGGAACCGTCCTCTGAGGGCTGGTAGACAGAAACAGGTAAGAGCCTGTTAGGCAGGACAACCTAAGACAGACTACAATCGCCATGGGGGGGGGGGGGACTTAGGTTGAGGAAAACAAGATTAGGGCAAAGAACTCTAATTCTCACTAGCAGTCATAAAATAAAATAAAAAGAGTGATATGAGGTGGGTAAGGCCAAAAGTACTGGGCCACGTCTTAAGCAAACAAAGACCTGTGACATGCACAGAGAGCACTCTGACCTAGGGAAACCTGACCCATATACTCCAGACCAAAAGACTATGAAATGCAGCCCAGAGCCAACCAAGAAATGTCACAGCAACTGGAAGCAGAGCTGGCCAAAAAGTACACACATAAATACCACAGCCCTTCATTTATTAAATGATATTGCTTCCATACCTCCCAGAATCTGTGCCATTGATTTTGTGCCTGCCCACACCCTGCCCCTGGGATCAGAAACAGCAAGACTACAGCTTAAGAGCCAATAACAGTAGATGACTACAAGGAATCATTATTTGTAGATAGAGCATACAGTGCTTGAAATGGCCTGTTTAAAACATGTTCAAGATCAAGCCAGACTAATTCTAAGCATGGAGAACAGAAGTGGGTATACAATTACATTCCTTGTCATGTAGCTATTGGCAATTATTCAGTACTGGTAGAAGAAGTAATGGTTTTTACAGAGTATTGTTCCTGGTAAATTGACCATCTCCATTGGTAGACCACACATACAAAAGTGTTTGGGCAGTACAAATTGTCTTGAAAGATTAAAAAGAAAATAAAATAAGACTCAAAGTTGTGTATATAGGAAATGGGAGAGTATTGAAAAGAGTTGGAGAGGGGATGAAAATTATCAAAACATATTGTATAAAACTCTCAAATAACTAATAGTAATATAAAACAGTAGATAATGTTAAAGAGATGTGACTAGTTCTAATGAGTCATGGATTTAAACTTTGTCAATAGTATTTCCCTGCAGTCATAAGGGTATATACACTTAAAGCAATTTGAACATCATAGGATAGTAAGGTACAGTTAGAAGAATTAGGAATAAATTAAGGAAGGAGAAATGATGTAAAAACAGAAAGAGAAAGCAACAGGGTTTACATAAATATGAAGAGAAAAGGATATTTAAGCATAACAGTGGTTGATACTACAGAATATTATTACACAAATGTCTTAAACAATGAAGCTAGATATTCAAATGGAGAAAGAAACAGACAGTTATAAATTGCTTGAACACATTTATGACTTCTTTATTGTTTTGAACTATAATTAATATATTTTCTAACTTTTAGGAGAGGATAAGTAATAATTTTAAACAATGAATGTATCTTCATAGCTGTATTTTAATTTTTTGTAGTAAAAATTAAATTTCCAATAATTAATAATGTTTGATGGTTGGTGTTAATTATCAACTTGAAAAAAAAATCTTCAGTTACTTGG
This sequence comes from Peromyscus eremicus, assembly GCF_949786415.1. Classification (NCBI taxonomy): domain Eukaryota; kingdom Metazoa; phylum Chordata; class Mammalia; order Rodentia; family Cricetidae; genus Peromyscus; species Peromyscus eremicus. The sequence continues at coordinate 46,347,789 of NC_081431.1, forward strand.
GAGATAGGCCTCTGAGCATGTTTGCTAGTTTATTAGTTCATTTGTTTTGACACATGGTCATGCTGTGTTCCCCAGACTTTGATTCACAAATTCTCTCATTTTAGCATCCCCATGTAGCTAAAATTATAGCCAAATGGCACTGTATTCAATAAGTAATTTGAAAATTTTTTGCAAGCATAACATGTTGAATCACAAGAATGCTAGAAAATACTGACAACCAATAAAAAAAAATTAAAACGATAATAAAATCATAGAATTAGGACTAGAGGGATTGTTTAATGGTTAAGAGCACGGGCTGATCTTCCAGAGGTCTTGAGGTCAATCCCCATAAACCACATGGTGGCATTCATATACACATAAAATAAATAAATATTTAAAAAAAAAAACAGAATTAAAAATGTCCAAATCCAGAATGTGGTAGATGGAGAAGAACCACCCAGAAATTGTTCTCCTCAGCCTCCAAACACATGCCTTGAGAACAAACACGGATAAATTAATAAATGTATTTTAATTAATTTTTTGAGATTTTACTTCTTTTTATTTTATGTGTGTGAGTGTTTGCCTGAATCCACTCATGGTCTATGCACTACCATGTATGTAGTGCTTGCAGAGGCCAGAAAGGGTACTGGAGTAGCAAACAGTTGTGAGCCACCATGTGGGTTCTGGGATATGCACTCAGGTCCCCTGGAAGAGCAGCCAGTGCTCTTAACCACTGAGACACCTTTCTAGACTAAATAAATGGGATTATTACATTAAAAATAAAGAAAAAGGAACAAGACAAAATAAAAAAGAAGCTTCTTGAGGCCGTCACAGCTTGTCCATAGTCTGACCTTAGGAACACCGGGCACACAAAGCTCAGACCACTTCCAGAGAGTCTGAGGATGCAAACTCTTCCAGGAACAGCCCACCAGTACAGTACAATATCTCCGAGTAGCTTGAGAAAAGCAGCTCTCCCTCCTTCGTCTGGACTCAGAGCTCGGTCAGTGCCAGGCGGAACAGCAATGGGAGAAGTAAGTGTGAACATCCACCGTTACCCTATGAGACCACGCCTCCTTTTTCACTCCAAATCAACTCAGTGGACACAATTCTCAAAACCATTACAGATGAGGAAATGGAGGCATGGGCAGCAAAGTGACCGAGCCACAAGTCAAACTGAGACGGACCCGTAGATCTCTAGTTCTGTGTAAACGAAGTTGCGTCTGCAAGTGCAGGCTTCTCTTCTCTCTCCGGTTGTCTCCAAGTTAATTGGTTTTATAGTTTTTGGAACTGAATGTCATTCATGGGAACTTTGACATTTATATTCTGCTTCCTTCTCAGCATCCTTCTCGCTTGCCGTTGACTTCAGGGAGAACATGATGCCCAGTATCTATTCACTTTCAGAAAGTTTTATGGAGATATAATTAACATGCCATACAATTCTCCCATTTAATGTGTGCTGTCTGATGGCTTTTAGTATATTTACATAGTTGTTGGACAATCATTACTACCGAATTCTGGAATATTTCCATAATCCAAACAGAAATGGATTCCTATTCATGTCACATTTCATCCCCCCCCATCCTCGGTAAACAGTATGGATGTGTCTACTGTAGACATGCTATATAAATAAACTATATAATGTGTGAAAAAAAAGTCCAAATCATTCCCTGCTCAGAGTCATCTGGCAAAGCATTTGAGTGTGAGGAAAATAAGGTTTCTGTGCGACCAGTAAGAAGCAAGACATTGAAAGAGAGCATAGACATAGGGACAGCTTCCTGGACATATGACCTGAACGAAAGAATCCTGTTTATGCCCCTATTTGCTCAGAACTCTGTCTAGAGAAAACTCCTCTATGTAACAGAAAGGTTGGGCATTTCCATTAACTCAAGACAAAAAAATTAAAAATAATTTACCATCATATAAAAAATTGAAAGGCTGCTTGTTAAGCCCAGATACATAATTCGAGACCATTGTAACTATGTTCAGAATCACGGATTAAATAATATAAAAGTTATAATATTTTCATATTAGCAAGAAAATACTTTAGAAAGGGAATGAGCTTTCCAGCTCTGAATTTCAAAAGTAATCTCTTGTTTTAGCACAGAACCAGTTGGGAAAAGGATGGCTCAATTCAACAAGACTAATTTGTAACTATGATAATATATTAAAATAATGTGTTATTTTAATTAGAAGAATTTAGAATGCTGGAATATATGGAGCATATAGCTTAGTAATTTGATAAGCTTGTCTATAAAGGAGAAAGATACAGAAAACTCAAAGTTCAATTTTCCTATAATTGAGACTTGTGTCTTATTTGTAATCTATTTTGGAAACAGTTCTATGGACTGTTTAGAAGAATTCTTTATTCCAGATTAATGCATCTTTCAAACTATCATTCGAGTGTAGCTGGAGATTTTCTGATTCTGCCTGGCCCACTGTCAGGACAAATCTCTCTCACCTGCCAGTCCCACAGCCACTCAGACCCAGCCAAGTAAACACACAGAAACTTATATTGCTTACAAACTGTATGGCCGCAGCAGGCTCCTTGTTATCTACTTCTTATATCTTAAATTAACCCATTTCTATTAATCTATACTTTGCCACATGGCTCGTGGCTTACCAGTATCTTACATGTAGGTACTCATGGCAGTGGCTGCCAGCGTCTCTCTGCCTCAGCCTTCCTGTTCCCAGAATTCTCTTCTCTGCTTGTCCCACCTATACTTCCTGCCTGGCTACTGGCCAATCAGCATTTTATTTATACAGAGCGATATCCACAGCATCCAAGAATATTTTTGTCTAGTGGATCATAATTTATAGAAAGCCATACAACTAGTCAATGTGTGGAGCACAAGAGACTGTGGAGTGCTCCAACCTAAATGGAACATTTATATCACAACTCCTCCTCTAAATCTCATGGATGATAGTGGAACAGTGGTAGAAAGATTGTACAAGACAGAAAAAGTGTTCATATGCTTAAAACAGTATTTTCAGAACATAGCTAAATCATCGCATACATGAACTCAAAGTAATGTGACTGGATGCATATGACCTGCACAAGATGAAGCCTACCAAATCACCATCATGGATAGTGGAGATGCTCATGGAGTCCCATATCTAGCTGAAGAGTTATTGACTCTTAATGGCGCTTGAGGCGGGAGAAGTGATTTTGATTTATGAAGAGGTTAACAGTACTCCAAGAGATGGTGCCTCACTCATGGACATACAGGAAGAACTGAATGGACTCAGTTGGTATTTTAAAGAAAGGGAGAGCATGTGAAGTCGGGAAGGAAAATGATGAAGGATAAGAGAGAAATTGCAGGGAAGATAATGGTGTGAGTTTGCTTAAAACTCATTATATGCAAGTAGGAAATTAACAAGCAATGAAATTTAATTTATAAAGATTTTAAAAGGTAAAGATTCTGGCACTAACCCCAAGCCTTGCAATTTCATTCTACTATAATAGTTGATTTTTAAAAAATTAACTAGTACTTGAATATAATTTGTTATTTTATGATTTTTCCTTATCATTCATGTACTAATTCATAATATATGCTACTAATTATGCATAATTTATTTTCTTAAATTTCAGTACTTACTTTTTAAGAATTATTGAAAGAAGGAAAGAAGAAAAAGAGAAAAAGAAGGGAGTATGGAAGAAAGAAAATATCTTATTGAAAAATAAGTATAATAATCATCACTCTAGATTGTAAAAGAATACAAGAGGCTAACTAACCATAGCACAGTGCTGTACTTACTAAAATACTATATTAATTCACTTAGTTTGTGTAATCAAAATATGTTATTGTAAATTAAATAGAATTTATATTGAATGGTACCTGTAGTAGTTGTTATATATACTCTCACCTTTGGATAGACTTAGAACAACTAGTGTTTTTGTTTTTTTTTAATAAAATAGTATACTGATTTCACTTAAGTTATGATGAAAAGAAACAATGAACTCTTTGTTAAGAATAATTTCATTTGCATTTCATAATGTAATATATTTAAAGACATTAGCTTCTACATTTCTGTTGTTAGTTGCTTTGTCAAAATACAGAGTGGTGTGATTCAGAATTCTTTCAAAATGATATTGGTATGTTTATAATTCCTTCATCTCATACAGCATTAGGGAGGGAGTTGAATATAGTGAATGGAAGTAAAAGTTTAGTATTTTTGAGAGTTCATCTACCTGCATGTCTGAGAACCAACTAAGAACACATTTTCTCTATGATTTACAGTTGTAAATATTTAAAAATCATATAACTCATTTCCCTTTATACAACAGTCTTATAAATGTTTTAATAAACATGTATTTGGTTGTTCTGAATCGAATTATTTTCTTTTAAAAATTGAAACAACATAGTTGCAAAGTCAGCTCAGAAACATTAGGTCAGTCATGATTTCAAGAAGATGTGCCTCTCCCATATGACTTATCTTTATTCTGTAAAGTGATTATTTATATGTGTGTATATAAAATTTGCAAATGTTCTTTGACATAGATCTGCTTCACAGAGAACATTCAGTGCAATATTGCTTTTCATCTTCAAAGGGGGCCTTTGACATGCAAGATGCACTGAGAACTGGTGGATACAGAAGGAATGGTACTTGTAGTGGTTGTTAGAATTGCTGTCAGTATGACAAGGCAATAGATCAGCTACCTCTGTATAAAGATGCACTATTCTTTTAGAAATGAGCAGCACCTCCATGCATGGCTCTATTTTCTTGACCTCAAATTTTTCATCCACTTAAATGTACTCACTGGATTCTAAATCAATATTCTCTTCTTTGACACTCTAACACAAGAAACACATAGCCATCGGCTGCCGTTCACCAGGTGTTAGGAGAGTTCATAGTTGGAATGGTCACAGAAATAACATTACTACCACCATTATAACCACTGCAAATAGAATAGAGATTCTAATTTGTTTCTGAAGTTTCTTTTTGTTACAGAATCCTGGGATCTTAGAAAGGTGTAAATTGTAAGCTTTTGAAAGCAGTTGAGTTTCAGATCTGCAGTAAAAATCTTGTCATTATGATCACCTGCTAGTTTATATATAATTTTAAATAATCTATAATGGATAAGGATTTTCAGCATTGAACCAGTAAATTGACAAGGCTATAATGTGACAATGTACATTTTTCTATATTTTGAGTTATTTTCTAAGTGGTAGTATGATAGCCTTTTTTTATTTTTGTAGTTTGCAGGTGGCGACACTCAATTTCTTGTTTAAATTAGTCACAATGAAATAGTGGCATTGTTTTTTAGACATGCTTTTATTACTTTGATGGTTTCATAGCTCATGAATATTTCTTGTTCTCTAATGCGTACTTTTAGTAAGGCAATTATGTTGGAATTTTTTAGTCAAAATATTTTAAAACCATCAAAACACTAAAAGCCACTTCATTTAAATCCATTTACTTTAAAATGTTGAATTCTAATTACATATTCATAACATTGGCAAAGAAATAGTTATAAACATGAAAAATATATTTGTATTTGAGAAACTCTGAAAAACTATATTTCATCTTTCTAAAACCATTTATAGTTCACTGACTTCTTGACCCACACCAGAATATAAGGCTCTCATCTGTATGGTAAGAGGGTCAGATTGTAGTAAGTCAGTTAGGCTCAAAATTTTAATTTGTTGCTCACAATTCATTTCATTTGGTATTCAATATTTTTTCATTTCTCCATTTCTCATGATTTCTCTTAATAAAAGCTAAATTATAGCATCACATAGCAGACATATAGTCATAATGAATGAATTGTAATTAGAATTATGCCTCATTTAGTGTACGCTGCCTAAATGTTACCATTACTACTGCTATTACTGCTGCCCTAAATCAAAGATTACCATTACATTTTAAAATAAATAATTTAAATATAAAATTATGACTTAAATTGCATCGCTGTAAAAACATCCAGTGTAGTGCATAGTACTTGAGCTGTTCTTCCTCATCCAGAAGCTGCAGTCTGAAAAAAATTCTGTCTCTCACCCTGAGAAAAGTATTACTTCATCCTATCTCTTTAGTTCTAGAATTACAATCCTCAACCTGTCTCTCCTCTGATGTTTTCTACTATAAGTCACTTGCTGCTTTCGCAATCCCGATAGCTATTTTTTTAGCTAAGAGGGGTTGCCATGCATTTCTGACTACAAGAAAGATGAAATAAACTGGATTTGAGGAGATGAGCTGATCAAGGTCACATGATTTGTGGATGTCAGGCATTTGTAGAATTTTTTTGCTACTCACCTGTGTCATTACAAATATCAAGTCCTATTTATAGAATCTATTGAAGATATTCAACCCTCCTTTATCTTTTTTTATATATGACACTGGTTATACATACTGACCAAAAATAATGTTTCTAATGAAAATTTCTATTGCCCATTAAAAATGAATTATTGAGATTCATATTCCATTCCATTGATATAAAATAAGTTTTGTCATATTTTTTTTCTAATCAATAAGCAACAGATAAGGAAGTTTATTAGTTTTCTATATTTGAGACATCTTATCAGGATTTTTGTTTAACAAAACATCAGAAACAATGATCACAGTCACAATGTACAAAAACTGTTGGAGCACAGGGCATAGAGTTCAGGAGATTTCACAAAATAATATAGTGTTCATGTGGAAGTAAATATTTACTAAAATTAGAATTTTGGATAAAATGCTTGTGTTTTCTTGATAAGTATGACTTTGAGCAAGATCTTTAAATGTTTTAATTTATATTTTCTTCATCTGAAATATAAACATGACAAAATATTCTTGGTGGTTGCTACGTGACATTACGTCTGGGAGACTTCAAGAAATATCTCCAGATGGGAAACTGATGAAAACCAAAGTACAGATACCACCAGTGTCCAACATGGTGAACCAATGAACTGTATTACGATTACTTCCAGGAATATGGGTGAGGGATTACTTAAATGAGCAGAAACATCTCAGGTATCTGCATCACCAAAAGTTCACCACAGCATGGGTAGCATTTCATGAAAGCTGGAAGTCTGCAGTATACTTCACAGTCCTCAGGTATCCCAACAATTTGGAAGATATCCGTGTCATGTGGCTTGTTGATCAGAGCCTCTTGCAAGCATCTCAACTGGCCTCCGACTGTTTTTTTTTTTTTTTTTCCAGCCAGCTCTGCTTTTCTGAAAGTCTCTCAGGCAGCTCACCTTGTCTAAGAGTGTCTGTAAGCAGTTTTTAATGGCTTACATGTGTTTAGGGAGGGAGGGATATAGTGATTCTGGTCAGTTTCAGGGACTTGCTGAAGCTATTTTGAATTGTTTACTTCTTGAGCTTAAGGTGCTTCCCTGAAGAATGTCATGTTTTACTTCCATTTAGAAAATTCTGCTGCTTTAATTAAATACTGATTTAATTTTTAAATATTGTAAATATTGCAGATTTTCTTAATTAGCATCCCTTTATATTGACAGTTTTAGTGTTGAAGGAAAATGCTACACAGTAACAATCAGTCAGCTCATCCTGTGATACTTTTTGAAATGCTTGAACAATTGGTAATCTGAATACACATTGCAACAGTTTTTATATTATTAAAAATGCCATGGAGTACACGAATATGCCCCATTCGTGGGAGCTCTAGGACCCCTGTCATCTTTTTTAGATTGGGTTGTATTATTTTTATCACAGACTTAAATTACAGGATATAGTAACTCCAAGACATACAAAAAAAGAATATGGTACCCTCCATACTATACTTTATATAAGCAGCCTCATTTCCATCTGGTACCTCTTCTTACTCTGTAACTCCTTTCACAGCTTTTTGAATCAAGAACTTCAAGACCCTCAAGTGACCAGGATATAAATATCAATCTTGGCTTCCAGTTCAATAAAATGCTTTTTATGACTTTTGGGAGAAAAATTCTGTCTATGAAAGCAGGACTTTTAGATCATCAGAACATAAAATTCAAGGAAGAGGAAGCAACATTTTGCTGACGTATCACTGAGAGTAATGATAAATAGGTCTAGTTCTACTTTCAGTCCTGAAATCTAGGACCTATGAATACTGGCTATAGGAAACACAATGCCTTGTCTGGATGCTAATTCAAAGCATATATAGAGTTCTCAAGAATCTTGCCCCAGCCTTTCATAATATTGTAACTACAATTGAGTCTTTTTGTTTGTTTGGTTGGTTGGTTGGTTGGTTGGTATTTCGAGACAGAGTTTCTCTGTGTAGCTTTGTGCCTTTCATGGAACTCACTCTGTAGCCCAAGTTGGCCTCGAACTCACAGAGATCTGCCTGCCTTTGTCTCCCTACTATAAATGTATTCCATATTGAAACTTAAATTTTGGTCTTTTCTTTTTTTATTTTAAAAATTATTCATTTTACATTCCAACCACAGATCCTTCTCTCATCCCTCCTCCTGCTCCCTGACCCCTGCCTAACCTCTCCCCAGACTCACCCCTCATCACCTCCTCCAAAAGAGTAGGTTCTCGTTTGGAGGGACAGCAGAGCTTGGTACATTCTCTTGATGCAGGAACCAGCCCCTCCACCCAGCCTCAAGGGTGTTGTTAATATATTTTGCACCCCAATAAATTTGTCTGGGGGTCAGAGAATGGAACAGCCACTAAATTAAACATAAAGGTTAGGCAGTGGTAGCACATGCCTTTAATCCTAGCATTCCGGAGGCAGAGATCCATCAGGATCTCTGAGTTCAAGGCCACACTGAAAACAGCCAGGCATGGTAACACACACTTTTAATCCCAGGAAGTGATGGCAGGAAGCAGAAAAGTATATAAGGCACGAAGACCAGGAACTTTTTTCAGCTTTTAGTACCAGTTCAGCTGAGATCCATTCAGATGAGGACTCAGAGACTTCTCAGCAGCAGCTGAGAATTTGGTGAGGTGAGGTTAGTTGTGGCTTGTTCTGTCTTTTTGATCTTTCAGAATTTACCCCAACAACTGGCACTGAGTTTTTTTTATTAATAAGACCGTTTTAAGATTTGTGTTACATAAATTGGTTACTTCTCTCTACTATATTTATTTGACTGGTGTTGGTAATTCTGTCCTTCATAAATTCCAAGTCTACAAAGATGTTTAAAGATCTCTTTGAAGGATGGAGAGTTGAATTGGTGGTTAAAAGTACAGGCAACTCTTCCAAAAGACCTGAATTTGATTCCAAGCAATCACATAGCAGCTTCCAAGCATATGTAATTCCAGTTCCCAAAAAAAACATATATAACAGGAGAGAAACAATTCTGAAAATTGACTCCAATATCATATTCACACACACACACACACACACACACACACACACACACACACACACCATAATATATGAATAAATAATAAATATAAAGAAGTCTGGAGGCTTCTCCAAAAATTAAAAATAGAACTACTACAAGACACAGATATACCACTTCTGGACACATAACCAAGTAACTCTCTATTCCCACTGTAAAGAAACTTTGATTCCCATGCTCATCATTGCTCTGTGATGGACTCAGATACCCTCATCTGACTTTCATGGGCACGAGGCATATATGCAGTACACAGAATTACCCACAGACAAAATACTTACACTTAAAAACATAAAAATTAAAAAAAATCTCTTTGAAGAAAGTATCACTATGTTTCATTCATGCTCATCTCTTGTTTAACATGCTATCGATCCACAATTATTTTCAGTATGTAGTGGAAGTTTCCTGCTGCATTCAGGTCTTGCTCTCATTACTTTAGTTAAATTCATGTTTTCTTAATTTTTCTTTATATTTGTTATTTAGGCTTTTAAATTTATATCAAGTATCATTAATTTCTGAATCATATTGTCTATACCTGAATTTTAATTTTCTGCCTTAGTAAACTTTTGAAATCTCAAATAAAGCTGATAACTTTGATGCTGAAATTAATGAAAAAGTAAACATATATTTTAGCAATGTTTTCTTCTGTATTCCCACACACTAAGTTGAATTCTGTTATTCTTCAGAGAAAGAATGAGTTGGTCCTCAAAGAAAAATATTTAGAAATATTCATTTTCTTCAGATTTTAATGTAATTAAACATTTCTTCCCTTTCCTGTCCTTCTTCCAAACCCTATCATGTACTCCTCCCCTTGCTCCTTCAAATCTATGGTCTCTTTCTTTATTGCTGTATGCATATGCATATCTATACACGTATATATTCCTAAATGCAATCTTCTGAGTCTGCATATGGTCACTTACATTGTCTTTTCAGAGCTTACCATTAGTCACTGAATAACCAATTGGTATGCTCTTCCCTGGGGATGACCAACGCTCCTGCTCTTAGGTTTTCTCTGTTGTCATTGTTCTTTTTATAGAGTTGAGGCCTCACAGGCTTTTTCCCACCCACTTTGGCATGTTCACTGATGTCATCTTTGTCTAGCTTATGTTTGGGTCGTCATGTTCGTGAGACATTATGGGTATAGCATCTGACATTACTAGAAGACACAGTCTCACACTAATCTCCCGATCATCTTAATGTTAATGACTTCATTATTAATTCACTTTTCATCAATTAGAGGTAATTGTGTTGGTAAACATACTAAACAGTAGTGTTCAAGTAATGTTATATCAGTGTCAATAAATGCAATCAAGAAACAAGCCTAACAAAATTGGCTGGATTATTAATATACTGTCATCTATTATTAACTATATAAAGTATTGTTAAGGTTTGATTTTAATCTATAAATCTTAGATTTTAATCTAAGGTTTGATTTAAGCTATACATTCTATACATTTATTCATACATGACTGGAAATATTCATTAATGATTTCTTACCATTACTGCTTTCTTCATGTTCTAGAAATTATATAATTTATTTCATGTCTCATTATTTCCTGAATATCTTTCTTTCATAAATTACTCCAAGTTGCTGAGGAGAATTCAGTATGTGAACCTGAGGAGCTAAATTTCAATTCCCAGCACCCATATAAAATCCAAGACATGCCAGTGAGTCCTATAACCTCAGCATTAGTGGGTATAGAGAGGAGAATACCAGAAGTTCCCTGGCCATTGAGCCTTGCTAACATGATAACCTTCTGGTTCAGAGAGAGACCTAAGTTAGAAAGCAAAAGAGAACACTTGAGGTCTTTTTGTGACCTTTGTGTCCATGAGCACAGACATAAACACTCTCACATCACAAGGCAGAATCACACATATATACATCACACTTCTGTGTAAGACAGCACACACACACTATAGACATTAAAATCAAAAGCAATTACTGTTCTAGCTTTCAATTGTAATACCAAGAATGAGGAACTCATAATTAATTGCCTAATGGAAAAGTCCATGAAAGTATGTCAAACTCAGTATGTACCAATTCTTTATCTTACCCTTCTCAGAATAACCATTATCATAATAAATGCTCTTAAATGCTGATACAGATGTGAAGGAAAGGGAATCCACATAAAACATTGTTGGGAGTGTAACCAACTAATGTCACTATGCAAACCAGTCTGGAGGCTTCTCCAAAAATTAAAAATAGAACTACCACAAGATATACCACTTCTGGACAGATACCCAAGGAACTCTTCATTCCCACTGTAGAGAAACTTGCATTTCCATGCTTATCATTGCTCTATTCACAGGACCTAGAAGAATGAATTGATATAATTATTTATCAGTGATAAATGAATAATGAATATGTACATCTGCACAATGAAATTTTATTCAGCTATAGAGACAAACAACGTCATGAATTTTGCATAAAAGTAGATGGAATTCAGAAAAAATGTACAGAAAAAAATGTAAGACAACCAGTATTTAAAACTTGAATACCACATTTTACCCAACCCCCATGTGTGTGGATTGTAGTTAATTCCTTGATTTTTTTAACATTGAATGCTGTAGGATCTTTAAGCAAAAACATGACCATAACAAGTAGTAGGAGTAGGGAGAAAAAAAACTTAAGAAGTGTGTATTGTAAAACTCTTTTGTGATGACTGTGTGTTGTTGTTTTACTGGCCTGCTCAGCTGGTTATCTTCAGAGAGAATCCCTGCTGGTGTTGAAGGGTAGGATAATAGGTTGAAGGAAGGAAGGTTGGAGGAGAAGGTCTTTGTGATCCACTGGGAATGGGGTCAAAGAAGAAAGGGATTATCACAGCAGATTCCCTAGAGTTTTGTGGGTAAACCTGGGGAACTGGGTATGAAACTGGGGGAGAGTGGATCTTAGGAGTAGTAGGAGAGGTGTGGGTCACCCTTCAGCCTACTTGTTTCTCTGAGAGGAGAAGCCTTTGGATTAGCAGGGGGTGTAGTGGACTCTTAGTAATGGAGGACACAGATATTGAAATGGTCATCGTTTGTAGCCAGGCAAGGCTTCCAGTGTTGTGACTGAGTTATATTCAATTGAGTTTTTGGCCAAGGAGGTCTCTTGGAATTCCCTAAACAAAGCAGTCTGGTGCTAGATCACTCTCTGAAAACTGAAAGTGGGGCTGCACTAAGGAGAACAACATCCACACATTTCATTTACTGCATTGGGTTTGAGCAGGTGCGGCATGGAGCCTTCATCCCAAGCCACAAAACCCTCCACCTACAATCTGTCCTTCCTGCAAGATCTTCTGGGGCAATGGTGGCACAGGACTTGTAAGAGGGGCTGACCAATGTTTAGTTTAACTTGAGGCCCACATGAGATGTAGCCAATGCCCTACATGGTCCTGATGACAAGGCAATTGAGACTGGATAGCTGAGAGACATGAGGTCAAAACAAATGCAACTGGAAAATTAATGAATCAATGAAATGACACCTAATGATATTTTGCTATACTCAGAAATCAGTGGCTTGTCCAGTCATCATTAGAGAGGCTTCATTTGGCAGCTGATGAGAACAGATGCAAAGACCCACAGCCAGACATTATGCAGAGAAAGATTAAATGCAAGGTCTCCATAGGGTCCCTCTTTTGGGTTAAGGGCTAGTCAGTGACACATGCAAATTGAGGTCTAGTCAGTGACATAAACAGGTTCATATTAAAAATTTCCATACACTCCCTGCCAAGTTCTCTTTCAATGTGGGTAAACTTTGTAAAAATAGGAGATACATACCATATACTGTCTACATCAACCCTTATAAGACCCAGAGTGCATTCAAAAAAGGGGAGGTGTTAGAAACAGGTGGAGGATGAGAAGGGTTGTCTTGTGAAACAAAAGACTTCTAAATATGATAAGTTCTAGGTATTACTGAATACACAGAAGATATGGTTAGTGGCACAAGGTCTTCACATGTATAGACACACACCATAAAGAAAGAGATAAGTTGTGTAGAAAAGAATCTGTAGCAAGTAGGGGATAGCAAAAGGTAATGGGGTATGGATAAATAACTTAGCTTCAGTGACTTTTAGTTTCATTATTGGATGATCACATGAATAAATACAGGGATACCCTGAAAGCATATTTCCAGTGAATTTCCTGCAAACATCGTAGGCTTTCTGTCCCTTTGTAGTTTACATATGTTTCATAATCTAAGGATAACTATTGTACCTAGAGATTTTCCATTATGAAAATTCATTTTCTTAAATTTGCATGAATTTAGGTAACAATGGGGATTTCTATGCTAGAATAACCAATTGAATGTCATCTTTTAGCATCCCAAACAAAATAACCCTGTCCTTGATTAGTGAATGCATAAGTTGATACAGTCCATAGAGTTAGTTTCTCTTCTGAAGTAAAAAAGCAAATGTTCTGGGGTATGTCTTAGATCAGTAATAGAGCATTTTTTTAGCATGTGTTTGACTGTGGGTCAAATAAAAAACGAACAAGAAAATTAATGCCTTTGCACAGTTTTTGATTGAAGTAATAAGTCCAAGGAAGTAAGTACACCTTAATTTCATTTAAAGTCACACAAAAACACTATTTTCCATCTACTGTTTGAAAACTAGGAAACACAAGAATGGCTTTTGTTTCAAAGAAATAAGATAGTGGCTGGAGTGATTGAGCAGCGGGGAAAAGAACTTTTTGTTCTTACTGAAATCCTGAGTTTGGGTCCCATCACATACATGGTGGCTCACAAGCATATTTAACTTCAGTTACAGGAATATGGCAGCCTCTTGTGACCTCTTCTTTGTGCACTTGGCACATAAATAACATGAAAGCAAATATTCATAAACACAAAACAAATAAATCAAAAAATAATTAAATTATAAAACTATCTCTACCTGAATATTTGTGGATAACTCTACTGTCTCCTTTTCAGTCTTCAAATATAACCCACTAAAATCTCATTTTAAATGTTTACAAATATCCTCTCAAGGTATTACAAAAAATACCTTATCTTTTCTTATAGCAGTTTATTCAAAAATATTATTTTAGATGATCTACTAAAATTATATTGGTTTCATTTCAATTAATCACTGAATTAGTGGTTTTTTATCCATGCCATCCTGCTTTTGTACAACCATACTTCATAAAAGCAGAGATAGATTTGTATTTCAATGGAAAGAAACAAAAAGAATAATAACAACATTAAAATAACAAACACATAGCTTCTGAACTCAAACATAAATCATAAGTATAAAAGCTTAACATGTGTCCTATGCTATATCATAATTCAAATGTATCCCTCTATCATCATTATTGTACATTATTTTCGAACTGGCATACATATTAAATTACAAATTGAACAATTTTGATGGGAGCGGGGGAATGACTTACTGGGTGTAGTGTGACATACCTTTAATCTTGGTGCTGTGGAGGCAGAGGCAGGATATCTTTCAATTCTAAGACAGCCTAAGCTACATAGTAAATTGAAAGCCCATGGGGGCAAAAGAGTGAGACTCCATTAAAAAATAGTAGATAAGGTCAACATGTTCCTTATACAAATAAGGGAAAACATGTATCAATATCAAAACTGAGACATAACAAGCTTCACATAACATTTTCAAAATCATGTACCTAAAGTGCTAAAGTAACTATGACTTGAACAAGATTGTTTACCTCAACAACCATGTATTTAACTACATTCAATCACCATTCTTTATTAAGATTATCAGCTGTAAATGGCAAACATAAAGAAGAGAGACGTGAAGAACACTAAGTTTGTTACATACTAAGATTGAGAAAACTTGTAGATTTGTATTAATCACCTCTGGATAAGTGCCCATTCTTGGAAATAAAAATTGACAATGGAAGTGTAGTTTCTATGTTTTGATAAATTTATTTATTTACAATTTCATATATATATATATATATATATTTACATACATACATACACACACACACACACACACACACAATCTTGTAACATTCATCCCTCCACTCTCTCTCATCCTCCTCCCAATCACAGCTATTCCTACCAACCAAGTCCCCATACTCTTTCAGATATTTTAGTTTTACATTTTTGTTTGACTGCTCACTGGATTCAACCAAGTACTATGTAGGGTCATGTTTGTGGAATTGCTCCAAAGAGCATGAATAACTCACCAGTCTTCATATCACTGAAGAAAATGATTTCCTCTATCCCAGTAGCGCTCAACTTGCAGATGTTCTGTCTTATGCATGCTCTCTATATAGGCAACCAAAGATGTCATGAGTTCATAAGGACCATGGTGATATCGTGTCCACATAACAGAGTTTCATAACCCTCTTCTCCATTGGTCTGCTACAGTATGCATCCGGCCCTCTACTTCTGTGATGTTCTCTGAGATTTTAAGGGGTGCTGTGAATGCCCCATTTGAGGCTGAATATTTAGGTCATTGATCTCAACACCTTTACCTTTCAGGAGTCATTTACCGCAAAGAAAAATATTTTTTTCTTGTTTTTCACTTATTTCTTTTTATGGAAAATAGATACTTCTCTCATATATCACATCCACAGTTCCCCTCTCTCCACTCTTTCCAGTGACCCCATCTGTAGCTAGAGTTTTCCTGCATGGCCCACAGTCAAGACAAATCTCTCTCACCTGCCAGTCCCACAGCCTCTCAGACCCGACCAAGTAAACACAGAGACTTATATTGATTACAAACTGTATGGCCGTGGCAGGCTTCTTGCTAACTATTCTTATATCTTAAACTAATCCATTTCTATATATCTATACCTTGCCACATGGCTCATGGCTTACCAGCATCTTCACATGCTGTTTGTCATGGTGGCGGCTGGCAGTGTCTCTGACTCAGCCTTCCACTTCCCAGCTTTATTCTCCTCTTTGTCCCTCCTATACTTCCTGCCTGGCCACTGGCCAATCGGTGATTTATTTATTGACCGATCAGCAACACACTTGACATACAGACCATCCCACAGCACCCATCATCTCCTCTCTCCTCTAGTTTCACTCCCTCTCTCTTTCCTCTTCACAAAAGATCAAGTGCTTTAAGAAGATATAGTCAAGCAGCACAAAACAAGATACAATAAGATACAAAACAAGCTACAATAATTCCCTCATATGGAGGCTGGACAAGGCAACTAAAATGGAGAAAAAGGGTTTCAAGAGCAGCCAAAGGAATCAGAAATACACCTGCTCCTAATGTTAGGAGTCCAGCAAAAACACCAAGTAACAGCCATAACATAGGCACAGGGGACCTGGTATAGACCCATGCAAGTCCTGTGTGTGCTGTTTCAGTATCTGTGAGCCCAAGTAAACTATGCTTAGTTGATTTAGTGGGCCATGTTCTTTTGGTGTCCTCCATCCTATCTGACTCCTTGAATCTTTAGTTGCCCTCTTCCACAGTGGTAAAGGAAAGTTGTGTGTGACTTTTCAAATATTTTTGAAAAATTGTTTAGGGTGTGCCTTTTATGCTAACATTTCATTCTTCATTTAAGTAGTATAGTCCCTAAGGGATGCTGTATGCTGTAATAATAATTGAATAATGTAATAAACTCATAAATAACTTACAAGAATTAACTAAGCATAAAGTATCCTATTGTTCAAACACCTTCCATCCCAAATTTTCTGATTTATAGAAAAATGTCAGAAACAAGTTTCTAATTAATTGCTTAAACAGGTTGAATTTTGTATTTCCTTTGCCTTAAGATTTGTTTAATGTTTTTAAGGTTAGAATATAGACTTATAATTGATTCTTATCAAAAAAGTGTTTGCAGGGTTTTTGGTGAGATATAACTGAAAAATATTTATCCACTAAACTTCTTAGTTTTATTCATGCTAGATGTTCTTTTCCATTTGTACAGATTTAGAAACAAAATCTAGAGAATATTTTAACCGAGTAGTTCACTATAAAATGGAATTTTAATTACCACATCAATGAATGAGTTCAGTGAAACTTATTTACAGGAAATCTGGGTAATGGAAAGTGTAATTTATTGGAGCAATTAGAGGGTCTTGTATAAGCAGTGATGTAGAATAAGCTATGAGCTTTTACATGGGACCACAGACTATGAGAAGGAACATTCATGTAGATTTATTCCAGCCTCATGCTTGTCAAATAGATCTTACAATTTCCTCTAGTATTTTGAGATTACTTAAATTTAGTGAGAAGTACTACAAATTGGAAATACATCATAGCTCGAAATAATAACAATTTCCCTGTTTTCAAACAGTTATTTGTTACATTAATTTTCTGATTTTTACTAATTCAGAGGTTGCTTAAAAGGTGCTGAAGAGACATTTATTTTCCAATATTTATTAAAACAATAAAAATCCTAAGTGCCCATAAATATAGGTTTGGATAAAGCACATGAGGATGTCTAACAAGGAAATGTTATTTAAACATAAAAAATAATGAGATCCAGTCATTGTATAGCATGCCTAAACTGGTAGCCATTACATCAAGAGAAATAAGCCAAGCCCAGTATAAGAATATTTTATTAGTTGATTTCATAGAAGATTAGAGTGTGAAGGTGGTTCTGAAGAACCAGGTGAGAAAAGAAGCAATGAGGAGGGTACTGCTAATATTGTGTTAGACTTAGGAATAAGAACTTCTATCATGTTACACAAACGAGTAATTATATGTTGTGCAGGTATCAAACACCACAAGATACCATAAAATGCACAATTATTATGTTCTCAGATTACTATAACAAAAATAAATTTGATTTAAAAATAAAAATAACCTAATTTTATTTGTGTATATACATACATACTCTCTCTCTCTCTCTCTCTCTCTCTCTCTCTCTCTCTCTCTCTCTCTCTCTCTGTGTGTGTGTGTGTGTGTGTGTGTGTGTGTGTGTGTGTGAGAGAGAGAGAGAGAGAGAGAGAGAGAGAGAGAGAGAGAGAGAGAGAGAGAGAGAGAGAGATTCCCAATTGGTGGGAGCATCACAAATGCGTAGAACATCAGTATGGAACTGGACAATGCAGAATATTCATTGTACTGTCAGTAGCATTGCGTGTCGGCTGAAGAGACAGCACAGGTCTTAGCATTCTTCTCAATCTTTGGAATACTGGAACATACCATCTTCTTCTGCTGCATCTGGTTGATGAAATAACCAGTCCACTTTCAAGATGAAATCATTTATTAGGACAAAATAATTTTAAGTTTATACTAAGAGCTACATTTATTTTTAACATAAAAGATTGGCAAAGTATATTAAGTAAGTAATGATATGGTGTCAAAGAAAGACCATGAAAAGCCAGTTTTTAAGTTTATGTCTCACACAGAATAAATTCAGTAACACTAAACAATACAATCCAATCCAATCAAATAAGACATTGATTTCATCTTCCCCAAAGCACTTTGTTGCAAATATACAAATGCAATTAACATTTCAAAAATTTTGCAAAAGCTTTGATCATTTAAACATCTATTTATCCATACCAAGATAGATAATAATTTTATAAGAACTGAAAAGTGAACTAAAAACTAATACTCACTGTGTATGTAAGCTTGAAGTCACTTGAGACTAATAGAATACATAAAAAATACTTGAAACTTAAATAATACTGTTGCTTCACGTGCAACATAAAAGTCTTAGGTGAATTACAGCCCAGGATGTAAAAACACAACATGAAAATCCCCAGAAAATGAAAGTCTGTAAGTAGTGGAAGAAAATAGAAATCAAATAGGTCAAAAATTGGGAGGTTACAAAATAACTTTTATTAAAATTAATAAATGAAAACCCTAAGAACCTACTTAATTATTTAGTATCACTTTAAAATTATTGTATATGAAAAACCCTCCATAATACTAAGCAGGATAAAGAATGGAAAGCAATTTTTAGAAGATATGTATGTGACAAATAATTAATGGCCAGCTCTAGTGTGATGATTGTTAGATGTCATTATCTGCTTTTATACCATCCTTTTATCATGTCATATTTCAGGAATAAGCAAATTAGAGAAAGGTATTATAAAATTTGGGCTTCTTAGCTGTCATTTTTTTTTCTATTGAGTCTCAGTGTCTTACAATGTCCCTTTGTTATTTCTGAAATCCAATTTGTTTACATATACATGAGATGTCTGTACAGCTTACTGTAATTAAACACTGTCAAAGCAGAACATAAAAAAGAACACTGGGCTCATAATAAAATAAAAATATCAGTAGCAAAAAGTTTCATAAGGGTGCCTGTGAATATGTATGACAGATTGGGGGCAGTTCTTATCTTCACATTAATCATTCTAAGTAACTACTCTGAGACACCATTTTAAAACCTCTTCAATTGACTACAAAAATATTTATGTCATTTTGAGAACTTAAGTTTTTTGAATCATTTTAATTTATTGCTATAATTTGCTTTCTTTGTTATGAAATGTTATTGCTGTTGGTTTTCTTACTCTTTGTCTCTTTGGAATCCTGCCATCCAGCTCCCAAATAAATAATGCACAGAGGCTTATTCTTATTTTAAATGCCTGGCCTTAGCTTGGCTTCTTTCTTGTCAGCTTTCCTTAACTTTAAATTAGCCCAATGTATCTTTCGCCTCTGGGGTTTTCTTGTTCTCTTGATTCTGTAAATCTTACTCTGTGGCTGGCTGTGTTGCTGGGTGGCTGACCCCTGGAATCCTCCTCGTTCTCTGACTACTTCTTCTTCCCTATCTGATTTCTCCTTGTATTTATTGTTTCTCTGCCTGCCAGCCCGGCCTATCCTTTTTCCTGTCTTGCTATTGGCCATTCACTCTTTATTAGACCATCAGGTGTTTTAGACATGCAAAATAACACAGATTCACAGAGTTAAACACATGTAACAAAAAAAAAACACATGTTAAAATATATTTGACAACATTTCCCCCCTTGTGTCTAAACAAAAACAGTTATCAAGTAAGAATTATATTTACAATATTCTGCCCATTTGTTCTTAGTATATTCAGAGAAAATATTGCAACATCTATCCTATCTTAGTAAATCAAAAGTTTTACATCTAATTTACTTTCTACCATAACTAAGGAAAACTGCAACTATAACTGTCCAGTCTTCAATTCCATCAAAGATCCAGAAAGATATAATATTATGTAACAACAGAGACATTTTGTTGCCTTGAGAGTCACCCAAAGTTCTCCTGCAATATTGGGGCATCCATCTTCAGCCTAAAGGCCCAGAATATCTGGCAAATTTTTCAGTGAAGTGGGAATTTTGAAGGACTGACCTGCCTTGTATTGGCAAATTTCAGCAGTCACTTTCCTCTGTGTCCTGCAGAACACCTGGCAGACTCTAATGTGAAGCAGGAATTTTGAAGGACTGCCCTCTCTTGCTTTGGCAGAGTTAAACAGTCTTTTTCCTGTGTGTCCTGCATGTCCATTATGCACAGCACATTATTTGCAGTCAAAAGCAAGAGCAGTTTCTTTGCCTAGTGGCTAACTTTACCACAATGAAGGCAAACTCCATAAGGATTTTGTTCAATGCCCATCATTTCTGAAGTAAATTGTGCTGCCAGGAGCAGATGTGACTCAGTGTAATGAAAAACTTTAAGTTGCCAGGCGGTGGTGGTGCACGCCTTTAATCCCAGCACTCGGGAGGCAGAGGCAGGCAGATCTTTGTGAGATCGAGGCCAGCCTGGTCTACAGAGTGAGATCCAGGAAAGGCGCAAAGCTACACAGAGAAACCCTGAAACTTTAAGTTAAAAAAAAAATTAAATGTCATATTCTACAGGTCTTTGAAGTGTTTGAAGATTATCATAAATGTCTAAAATATACCTATTTAACCTTGAAAACATACCTAATGGGACCTTCCTTATGTTTGATTATACTACCTTAACTACTAACCTTATTTCTTAATTATAGATTACATTTATAAGGAACTGCATAAGCACAATACCCCAAAAAAGAGTAGAAACATATATACGATGTAACTAAATTAATTTTAAATTTGTATCAAAATACCAAAATCCATTAAGAATAGAAACATATATACAGTGTGTTATATCATAAGATAAAATAAAATAAAAAATTACCATAAATTTGTATCAATATACAAAAGTCCATACCAATACAAAATATTTGAGATTAGTAGTTGTTTTTTTATTTTAAAGTAGATTCAATAATCTACCCTTTTATATTATCATTCCTATGTTCCTATAGTCCCCTAAACATGACAAACATCCATGACCCACCAAATAAGCAAAAGCCTCCCACACCCCAACTTTTCGGAATGTCATGCTGTTTTCTCTAGTCCGCTTCCTGCTGTCTGTGGGTGAAGCAGCTTTAGGGTCCCAGAGAGAAAATTTCAGATAATGGCCAAGTCCTGGGAAGACCAACTATAATCTTTGTTGATAGATATCACCTGCCAAAGTTCAGGAGGTCTCCCATGATGAAATATGATCCATATTAACATTGAAGGAATCCACAGTCTCTCATCTCCTGTGTGAACAAAACTCCAAAGCATTTTTTATTTCCATTTAACAAATATATTTTTTGACTTCTTTTTTAAAGTTAAAGCATACCTAAAATATCTAGATTGATTCAATTTAGCAGTCTTGCTCATAATTCCATATCTGTCAGCAGCTGTTGTTTGCTTCTCAACAATAAAAAAATTCAAAAGCAACACAATAACATACAGGATCCAAATTCCCTGTGTATTTCCCATCTCTATGTGGCTTTTTTTCTTTTTTATTATTTATTTATCTCTTTAAAGACTTTATTATTTTTAGACTATTTCTTTCTATGACTGTCCATATGCTTTTTCTTTCTTTCTTAAGCCTACAATAAACATGATCAAACTTTTTTTAGATTTATTTTATTTTATTATTTTCTTTAAACTTTATTTTCATTTTACATACCAACTACTGTTCCCCCTCCCATTCCTCCTTCCACTCCCCCTAACTTCCCTCACCCCCCTCCCTACCTCCCCCCGGTCCATCACCCATCCACTCCTCCAAAAGGGTAAAGCCTCCCATGGGGAGTCAACAAAGTCTGGTACATTCAGTTGAGGCAGGACCAAACTCATCCTCCCTGCATTAATGTTGTACAAGCATTCTACAATAGGAAATTAGTTCCAAAAAGCCAACTCATGCACCAGGGATAGATTGTGAAAATTTTTAAACAGCTAAGCAGCATGTACCTCTTCCTGTGGCTTTGGAGGCTGGCTCTGTCCACTTCTTGGGTCATAAAAACTAAGCCCAAAGCTCCAGGACCCATTGGAATATCATAACCAAGAATGAGATGTTTGCACTGTGGCAGGTATTTTTATTTACTTTTTTTGTTCCTACTTAACAGCCTAGCTGCTGAAGGTCTCACTGTCTGGCAGAAACTGTCTGGCAGAATATCTTAAAGGAGTCATTTTTTAAAAAGCTTTCTCAGGCACTATGGAAATTCTATGGCCACAATGGTATGCCAAAATGTTTTTTGGTATTTTTTTCTCTTTGTCAGGGGGGCAGGGGGTATGCCATTCAGTTCCCAAATAAGTAACACACAGAGGCTTATTCTTACTTATAAATGTCCAGCCTTAGCTTGACTTGTTTCTTCCCAGCTAACCTTAACTAATGTTATTCTGTTTTCCTTTTGCCTCTTGGCTTTTCCTGTTCTGTTACTTCTGTAAATCTTACTCTATGGCTTGCTGTGTAGCTGAGTGGCTGGCCCCTGGAGTCCTCCTCATTCTCTGGCTACTTCTTTTTCTTTCTCAGATTTTCCTTATTTATTCTTTCTCTGCCTGCCCACTCTGCTTATCCTTTCTCACGCCTTGCTGTTAGCCATTCACTCTTTTTTAGACCATGAGGTGTTTTAGACAGGAACAGTAATACAGCTTCACAGAGCTAAACAAATACAACATAAACAAAAGTAAGACATTTTAAAATAATATTCTACAACATCTTACTGTTTCCTTAACAACAGTTTGATATAGTTCATTGATAATGTATAGAAATGAAATTAAATTTTATAGTTGAGATTAGCCTTTGGAGACACGAAGTTGCTTATCATTTCTAAGAATATCATATCATTTTCGACCTATTGGTATATTGCATCTGTTAACATAAACATTTTTCTTTACTTCTTTCCAGTAATATTTTTTCTTTTCCAATGACACTGGCTTGTGGTATTGTATTTCCCCAAATATTGTGCATGCTAATAAACTTATCTGGGGTCAGAGACAGAACAGGCACAATATTAAACATAAAGGTTAGACAGTGGTAGCACACGCCTTTAATCCTAGCATTCCAGAGGAAGAAATCCATGTGTTCAAGGATACAACCAAGCATGGTGACTCATGCCTTTAATCTCAGAAAGTGAACCTTTAATCCCAGGGAGTGGTGGTAGAAAGCAGAAAGGTACATAAGGCGTGAGGACCAGAAACTAGAAGCATTTGGCTGGTTAAGCTTTTAGCTGGTTGAGCATTCAGGCTTTTGAGCAGCAGTTCAGCTGAGAGCCATTGGGATGAGGACACAGAAGCTTCCAGTCTGAGGAAACAGGACCAGCTGAGGAATTGGCAAGGTGAGATAGCTGTGGCTTGTTCTGTCTCTCTGATCTACCAGCATTGACCGCAATAACTGGCCTCAGGTTTGATTTTATTAGTAAGAACTTTTAAGATTCATGCTACACTGGCTAGTATCAGAAATATAATGCTGAATAGAATTTCAGAGTGGAAATCTACAAGCATACCTTGCAATATGTCCTCTGGAGAAACCACTTAGAGCTTGGCGTTTAAGTATGGTACTTATGTGTTATGCACTAGCATTTATTTCAGAAAATTGTTTTCCTTTTTGTTATATGCTATGTGTTTCTATTTGGAAGTATATTGAATTATTAGATACATTTTAATGTTTAATAAGAATAAATTAATAAATTATTAAGATGATTATTTACTTATCTTTATTTCTATTGGTTTCTCTTTTTAAGTTTCAAATTCTAAATTGATTTTTTTCACTGTTTACAGCCGTGCATACTTTGTATAATGTGCATTGTGTATTGAATTTGGTAGAAATTCACTATAGAGTTTTTTTATGTTCAGTAAGAATGAAAAGTAATTTGCTTTATTTATATTTTGAAATACTGTCAATATTCACAAATAGTTTTCCAATATATAAACATGAGATATTGCTCCTTTACCTGGATATTTTATGATTTGTAAAATATTTTATATTCTATTTAAAGTTTTAAATACAAACTGAAATACTAAAATTTTTTCTAAGTTGTACCAATTAAATAATCTATAGTAGTTTTCCAAAATTAATTTAAGAAGACAATTACATAATTTATCTGTCTAATTTTGAATCAATCCTACCCTCAAGGATATGTTATTACTAATAGAAACTCCAAATCCATATCTCTATTTTTATTAGCAGCACATTTTAAACTTTATTCTGATTTTTATTTCATTATTTTCTCATTTATTTGTTGTCTTCATCTTTCTGAGTGGATATTTTAATACTTTATGTAAATTGTCAAATCTTACTAAATATTTCATCATATCTGATTTTGTTTGTAATCTTCCATAGTCTGATTTTAAGTTAGTAGCATGGAATTACTAAAAAATATTCCTTTAATTTTATTCTTTCTTAGAAAGTTTGGTTGAGTCTCCTTAATTTATTTGAAACTATCTTTGTGTTTCACTTCATAAGAATTCTAACGAAATATTTTATGAACTTTATTGATTGCCTCAAAAAATATGCTATTATTTTTGGATTTTTCTTTATTTACATCACATTTTATATTTTCTTCGCTTTTCTGCAATTAGCGTTATGAAAACATCTTTTTGATTAATGCTCCACTTACTCAGACTTGAAGAAAAATCTGATTTTTAATTTCTTTATGAGCACTGAAAGTACTAGTTCTTTCACTAAACATGGTCTAACAAGATGCAAAAAGACTGGGCATAAACCCTTATATCATTGCTAGATGTGGCAACCCAAGAGGAGGGAATGGTGTCCAAACACAGGGGAGGGTTGTCTCTGTGAGTCAGACACACACAATCCCACTCCCATAGTTGGGAGTACCACAAGAACCCCAAGCTACACAACCATAATGTGTATGCGGAGGACATAGCTCCAACTCAGACTGGGTCCTTGTTTGTTTCTTTAGTTTCTGTGAGCCTCCATGACCCCTGCTTAGTTGATTCAGTGGCCATGTTCTCATGGTGTCCTTGACCCTTCTGGCTCCTACTATTCTTCCTCTCCATCTTCTGCAGGGTTCCCCTGGCTCTGCCTAGTGTTGGGCTGTGTGTCTCTACATCTGTTCTCATGGGTTGCTGGATGACACCTCTTTGATGACAATTTAGCAAGGTACCAATCTATGAGTATAGCAAAATATCAATATCAATCATTTCATTGATGTGTGTATGTGCATATCTGTGTGTCTGTGTGTCTGTGTGCCTGTGTGTGTACCAGTCCTGTTTGATTTAAACCTGGGTCTCTGGGATGTCCTGCCTCTGGTTCCTGACCTCCCAGGCAGTATCAGGAGAAATATCCTTGGGAGGCCTGCTTTTTCTTTCTTTCTTCCTTTCTTTTCTTTTCTTTTCTTTTTTGTATGCAGATTTTTATGTCCCTTCAGACAGCTCCCAAATAACCACATGGAGACTTCTTATTAATTATGAAAATTCAGCCAACAGCTTAGGCTTTTTTCTACCTAACTCTTATAACTTAAATTAACCCATTTTCATTAATTTACTTTCTACCCCATGTTTTTTTTACCTCTACTTGGTACTGCACTTGCTGCATTCCTGCTTTCTCCATGTCTTCTTCCCAGTGTTCTCCCTGCCCCCCAAATCCTGCCTAGCTATTAGCCATTTAGCTTTTTTTATTAAACTAATCACAGTGACATATCTTCACAAAGGAATATTCCACAACACCTTTATTTTTTTTTTTATAGGAAACAAAGTGGGTGTTGATCTTGGGGAAATTGGAGGAAGGGCGTAGTCTTGGGAGGAGTCGAGAGAGGAAAAACTGGAATCTAGATGTAATTTATGAAAGAAGAATAAAAGTTAAAAACACAAAAGAAAGTTTGAGTTCTTCATATTATTGACCTTTCTCTAATTCTCCAAACAGTGGAAGTAACAGCTAAATAATTACTTTAAATTATGAAGATAGTTATTAATGTATCAGCCATATATAATGACTATATCCTAACATAGCAGTTTCTGCTCAGAGGTGAAGGATTCAACAAAGTTGCCAGTTATTCTAAAGCAAAATGAAGTGTTATTTTCTTTTCTGCTGAAGCTCCTTCTTTGGAGTTCCATGAATAAATCAATATTGCAAATTTAATATCTGAAAAAAAGTGATTTAGAGATATAAAACTTGAGAACTGCATATTTTCTTCCAATGTGATGACTTTTCTATGTGCATGAGCTAGAATCAGATATAAGATGAAGCTTGGATTTTGAATTTTGAGCTCTAACAGCAAAAATTTCAGGTCTGTTTACTTTAGATACTTATTTGGGATGCATTTTAAATCTGGGATTTCATATAAGAACTGTATATGTTTTTTCCTAAAGAACATATCAAACCTCCAATCTCAGTACAGTTTTAAAATACAGTATTTGCACCTTAGAACATGGTTTCAAATCAGAGAACATATACAAATATGTATCATGAATTATTTAGGTCCCCATCTGGCTTTATATGTAACTACTGTGACTTGTTTCATTTAGATATTAAAGTGACAATTTCTCTTTCTTATGTCTCTATAATTCTAAATCCAGCACCATTAGATAAAGTGAAAGGAAATACAGGATAAGTTAATGGAAAATGTTCTTATAATGACCTACTTCTTTAAGAAAGATATACTTGCAAAAATAATATGATAAATTTAACCTGTAAAACATTGGTTTAAGATAGGAGTGACTAGTTTTCAGAAACTAAGGTAAGATGGTTTATTTGTTTAAGGTATCAGTCACTAAGTCCGCCAACCAAATTCACTCCTTGAGGGCCTCATATGGTGCAAAAAGAAAACAGATTCCAGGAAGTTCACCTCTGTCCTACAAGTGTGAGGTGGTAGGTTACACAAACACAC
This sequence comes from Peromyscus eremicus, assembly GCF_949786415.1. Taxonomy (NCBI): domain Eukaryota; kingdom Metazoa; phylum Chordata; class Mammalia; order Rodentia; family Cricetidae; genus Peromyscus; species Peromyscus eremicus. The sequence goes on from NC_081431.1 coordinate 46,374,998, forward strand.
AAATGGATAAACAACATAATTTTAATACGTTTAAAAAACAAAATTTACTTGTGCAGTAACTTATTATTGTCCCATGTATCAATTCACTCACTGAAGTTGTACTTTACTTATTATCCTTACCAGCTTCATTCTCCAAATGGCATGAGCAATTTCAGACGCATTAAACTTAACTCTTTTTCTGATTGTTACCATAAAAGTTGTTTGGTGAAAATGATATTTCAAAAATAACATAATTGTGACTGTTGATTTATCTATACGTATAACAGCTCATTTTCTTTTTTTTTTTCTTTTTGCTTTTGTCAAGACAGGGTTTCTCTGTGTAACTGTCCTGCCTGTCCTAGAACTCACTTTGAAGTACAGGCTGGCCTTGAACTTACAGAGATCTGTCTGCCTCTGCCTCCCAAGTGCTGAGATTAAAGGAGTGAGCCACCAGCTGCCAGTTTAAAACAGCTCATCTTGTATAGCTTATTAAGGCTACACTATAACAGTTACTTAATTTCATTTGTGGTCAGACCAATTTATTTTGTGAATATATAATGGCACCAACCACTGTCTTTAGAAGTCTCAGAGAAAATCATAGTAGAAGCATGGAAATAATGTGAGAGTAAATGATTTGGAAGGATGATTATGAAATGCTGACTACTAGACTTGACGTGTCTGTTGCACACACAAAAACATGGCAGCTGGAGTTACCTACATAAAACTCTCACAAGATCAAGGTGGTCAAAATTTCTAGCATGAAATTATTGTTTGTTTTTGCTCTTTTGGAAAGCCCACAACCCAGCTTCCAACATGGAGATTTATTCGTACTTACAAATGCCCAGCCTTAGCTTAGCTTGTTTCTTGTCTGCTTTCTTTAACTTTAAATTTTCCTGCCTTCCTTTTGCCTCTGGGTTTTTCTCTTTTCTTACTTCCATGAATCTTACTCCATGGCTTGCTGTGTAGCTGGGTGGCTGGCCCCTGGAGCCCTCCTCCTTCTCTGACTACTTTTTTTCTCCGTCTATATATTCTTTCTGCCTGTCAGCCCTGTCTATCATTTCTCCTGCCTTTCTATTGGCCAATCAGATCTTTATTAGACCATCAGGTGTTTTAGACAGGCAGATTATCACAGCTTCACAGAGTTAAACAAATGCAACACAAACAAAAGTAACACATCTTAAAATTATATTCCCCAACATGAAATGGGTAGAGTCTTGAGGACCCCACCACCACCAGAATAACTATTGCCAGGGAGGACAGAGTAATTCTCCTTTGGTGATGTGGCATTTGACAGCTTCTCCATACCTCAATTAATGCCCCCCCCCAAACTGTGTGCATACAAGCAGCAGTAATTGGACATAGGTAGTTATTAATAAAAAGAGAATAGGGCACAAAGAAGAATAGGAATGAGGATATTTTGGAGAGTGTTATGGAGGTGTTGGGAGACGAATATGATCAAAATACATTGCATAAGTTTTTGGATTTTTTTTTTCAGAGCTGAGGACCGAACCCAGGGCCTTGTGCTCGCTAAGCAAGCACTCTACCACTGAGCTAAACCCCTACACACAGTTTTTGGAATTTTTAAAGAACTAAATAATTTAAAACAAAACTAATTTAATAACTTTATATGTAATTTGATAACATGTGGCCTGTGGTATTCCTATTAGTGTTAACTTTCTGTTTTCATAATAAAAAAACCATGGTAAAAAGTGGCCAGTGGAAGAAAGAGTATACCTTTTCATATGGTTCCAGAGGGACAGTTCATAATGTTGGGGGAGCATGGAAACAGACTGACAGAGCAGGAAGCTGAGAGATCGCAACTTTAACCATACACATAAAGCAGAGTGAAATGGAGTAGGATCAGGTTATGAATTCTCATTTCCTTTCTCCAGTTATGTGTCTTGTCCTGCAAGACTTCACCTCCTAAAGATTCCATCATTTCCCAGACAGTGTGTCCAACTAAGGACCAATTATTCAGATACTGAACCTATTAGACTCACTCATCATACATTCCACCACAAAGTCACATAATTTATTTATTTAGACCCTTGGAGCAAAATCTGTATTGATTTCAAAACAGGAAAAATGCCTTTTCAGAGTAAGAAAAGTATATTAGAGCTCTCAACTCAATGTTTATAAGAAATAGCTCTTATAAATTTTGATACAGATTTCCTTTGATTTTGAGTTAAATAATACACAATATATTTCAACTTCTGTGAGAGGAATATAGTCAAAGGGACTACTGTTATATTTCTACATTTTTAATATATTTATTAGATTTAGTGCATAGAAATACATCTTTAATGCATGAATAAATGATGCAATTTGTCCATTATATTATATTACACCATGGTAAACAGGGAAAAATTTAACCAAAATCAACAGGTAATCTTTTTTGCTTATGTAATATATAATATATAATTTAATTAATCTATGTCAAAAATATTTTAACAAAATGTAATTTACCTCCTACTATTTCATAAAAAGACAAAGTGACATCATGCCTGTACTTCATTTCTCATACCTCATCAAAATTCATGTCATTTGTGACATTCAATAGTTCACATAATCTAAGAAATAATGTTTATACTTTGGTGTTTTATGCCTTAGATTATCACATAGAATGAATAGAGAACTATTGAATATTTTCCTAACTATCAAAAATATTTTCCCTTCACAATATACATTTGTTGAATCATGTATCAAGTTCACATTTTAAAATAATTTCTTGTGATATGTAGTGGTTTTAATTAATGCAAACTAATGCAATATCTTGAAATTAACAAAAAATTAAGGAAATAAACCTTTTCAAATATGAATGATTACCAGTGCACAAGTGATTATATTTTAAATGTCAGGTCTCAAAAATATAACATACAGATACAATTTTAACATAATTCATAGCAAATTGATGTGTGATATTTATAATTTGGGGTAAAATAAATATTATACTATTTATTAAATGCTCTGCACAGAAAAGGTTTTCACCATTATTATATGTCTTCAATTAAAAGTTAAATATTTTAAACAAGGTAGACTTCAAAACAGCATACAAAAAAGTGTGTCCAGTTAGAGTTCATTGTTCTAATATCCAGTTAGTGACTTGGCATTTATTTAGAGTGCTTGTTCTATCACCCCCCATCCCCTTTTGCAAGAGTATTAAGCTGAGTACAGTGGCATACACCTGCAATGCCAGTATTTTATTGACTAAAGATTGAGATTGCTATTTTCAGGAGTACCTTGGCTGTCGACTGTGGCCCATGGCAGCTTGGGTTGTACAGTGAGACCCTTTCACAAAATGAAAAAAGGAAACAAGGGAAAAAGAAAACTGGTCCTCAAATTGGACCAGCGAATGTGTGCCAGATCTCTGCTCTCCAAACCTAAGTAGAGTTGGGCCTGGTTAGTACTTGAATGGGAGAGAGTTAATTTTTAATTATAAATTTATTAGATTAAGAAACTCCAGAAATCAGTGAATTTTATCTCAAGGTATGTCTGTGAAGACATTCATATAGTCAGTTACATTGTGAGGCTTTGATTTAATCTAGTGATTAATCATCTTTATATATTCTTCATGATGATAGCATTGTTGAGAAGTGGTAAACATAGGAGGATGGCTACAGTAGAAGGAAGTGTATACTTTGGAGTATGCCGTTGGCCTCTAACAATTCCTGGACTATTTATTTCACTTCTCTATGCTATCTGAGCATCAAGAAATGAGGAATAGTCTCAATGACAATTTCCTGCTTCATGATGTTTGGCTCTATAGGTTAAATAACAAAACTAAATCCTATGAACTAAACTCTACTGTTAATATTGCTTAGGTTACAATGATAAGAAAACTAACACATTACAAATTAGTTTTCAAAAATTAACAAACTTATCCACCCTTGAAATATTTGAGATCAATTCAGCCAGTACAATATTTAATTTGTGTTATTCTTAGTTGCACTTTGATTTTTGAAGTATTTGATAAGCACAAGTTATAAATATAAGTGATAAAGTGTAGAATGAAATATGGACAATAAGAAAAACCTCAGTTCCACACTCTTAAATCATTTCTAAGATTCTATAGATGAGCATTAGTGACTAGACAACAACAACCAAAAAAAAGTAAATAGAATGCTGTGGAACAAAGATAAATGGTTAGTTTTACAATATAAGCAAAATTTGTAACATCATATATAGGCAAAAAAATTTTTAAATAAAAATGTTTCTACTGGAATCTATGTAAGAATCCAGGTAGGTGATGAGAAGTATAAAAAAAAAAAATCAACTCCTGAAAGTTAGGAAAGTCAGAGAATATAATATTATTCAAGAAAAACACTGCTGCTTTTGAAAGATAAAAGAGAAAATTTAACACAATCTAGAGTATTGGGTTACAAAATATTTGAAAATACAGGTGGATGTACATGCCATTGAATAATCCCCAATAGATTTGTACATAGAAAATAAAGAATGATTATATTAAATGCATTGTATCAACTGAGTTACTGTTTGTAACTTTGTGCCAAGAATTTTATGAGGCTTGGTGTTTGATGGATGAGTGAAAAAAATCCCTCCTGTCTTGGGAATGAAAACCTAATCCCTGTGTTAACTAAACAAATTAACAATATAAGACAGTTGGATAAGTGGTATAGTAAAATGATAGACCAGCTGGTGAGAAAACAAAATGCATAACAAACTATGTAGGACTCAAGTACATAGGATTGCATGTTACTTACTCTGTTTCTCATTATGTACAATACAATTTTCTTTCAAAACTTTATTTTTAGGATAATTGTGTTACAGGCCTTATTTAAATTTGAGCATGAGAACCAAGTTTGTCAGAGAATGTTGTTTGTGCTTGCTGTGTTAAATCACACCAAGGAAGAAAAATAACTGATATTTATTAGTTTCTATATTGATCTGTTCAAACAGAGAGATTATGTCTATACATATATGGAACATAGAAACAACTATGTGAACATGCTCCATTTACACAGAACTTAGTTTTTAATTGTTCATGTATTTAACCATTCATTCCTCGAGTGCCAGTCAATTAAAAGGTCTTAAAAGATTCCACATAATGCATTAAAAGAATTAATGACTTGAATGTCGTTCATCAATAAAGAATTGAAGGGTCTTGCTAAAATCATAAACAAAAATAAATGACTATGACTATTGAAAATACTAAGAGTTCCACTGTGGCCTACAAATATCCTTAGGGTACCAAATAAAGAGACGTCAGATACATTAACACAATGTTCAAAAAATTACCTTAGATTATAATAATACAAGACGTTTAAAAAAATTGTTTTAAGACTTTTGTTTTATATTTAATGCTAGATTTGTGAAAGTAAAAATGAAAACACATAATGATTCTCCATATTTCTTCTTCTTCTTTTTTTTTGTTGTTTTTTTTTTTTGAGACAGGGTTTCTTTGTGTAGCTTTGGAGCCTTTCCTGGAACTAGCTTTGTAGACCAGGCTGGCCTCGAACTCATGGAGATCTGCCTGGCTCTGCCTCCTGAGTGCTGGGATTAAAGGTGTGCACCTCTACCACATGGCGATTCTCCATATTTCATGAACAGGGTACTATTATTAATGTCTTGCATTTGACACAATTAAGAAATTAGTAGTGATACAAAATTATAAGTTGAATTTCATACATTATTAAATTTTTCTTGATTTTCACCTGATATCTCATTTTTGTTCCTTGACCCCCACACTGCAAATATTACATTTCAGTCTCCTATTTCTAGATTTGTCAAGCTGACACAATGTCTCAAACTTTTCGTTTTGATGACTTTGAAAGTCTGGAGTTGTAGTTGTCAAATATTTTCCTTAACTTGGGCATTAAAATGTCATTCCTGGCCAGATGTGGTATCAAAACCCCCTTAATCTTAATATTTGGAGGCAGAGGCATGAGGATATCTGTGAGTTCAAGGCCATCTTGGTCTACAAAGCAAGTTTCAGCCTACATGGTGAGGCCCCGTCTTAATAAACAAACAAATAATTAACTAAATAGTAAAATGTCATCCTAATGATTAGGCTTGCTAAGATGAAGAAAAGATATAAATAAAGTGTTGATCTCATCGCAAGGTGAAAATACACATTACCAACGTGGTATCTCTGTCCACATGAACACTGTCTAGGTAGTAGTAGTGTGAATTCATTAGTTAGCTTTCTTCACAGTAAATTCTCCTTTCCTAATCATATTGCATCCTTAGGATGGTGTCATTGTACATATTTAATTAATAACATCTCATTCTTTTGTTTCACTAAAGGCAAATATCTATTCAAATTTTTTGAAGTGACCTGTTCAGTTTGTTAGCCTATGTTCAATCTATTCATCAAATAATCATTTACAACAGTGGAGACAGAGATTTTTGTAATATACTTTTGAGTTATAATAGAATATAGCTTTATTTGACTAATTAATTTGCTCTGCTTTGAACATTGGAAACCTTTTTGTACTTCACACTTTGAGCATTTTATACAATATAGTTTGATAATATTTGCCCCATACAGGAATTAACACTTCCAAAGTCTACCTTCACCTTGCTATAGCTCCAAATTTCATATCTTTTTTGTTTATTTTTTTAAATAACCCATTCCAGTCTAATTAGTGCTAACCATGTACTCCTAATTTAGGACATTCACAGGAATATTAACTCACCAGGGATCATATATATTCAAAGAAAACCAACACTTCCTCTTTAAGCACCTATAAATATCTAATAGTACCTAAACTATCTGTAGGGCATTGAGACCCCCATCCTCTTCCATGCCATGTCTTTGTCTGGCTTGACCCTGAGAATGTCAAGTGTTTGCTGTCACAACCAGCATTAACCCCCCAGGTATAACTGCTTTGCTTCCTCCAACAAACACTATTTTGACTTAGTTATCCATCATCTCTGATTTTTATGGTCCCTCTTCCACAACAATCCCTGGGCTTTGGGAGGTGTGGGTGTGATGTACCATTTAGAACTGAACACTGTGCAGTCTCTTATTTGCTACATATTAAGCAATAGTGGGTCTTGGCATTCATCACCATATACTGTATAAAGAAGCTTGTCTGATGAGGCCTAAGAGATCCACTAATCTATAGGTATAAAAACAGGTCATTATGTGTAGCTTTAATACTGTCTCTGTTAGCTTAATAACAGCAAGTTTTCAAAGAAGGTCCTATGACATCTATCCACAGTTGTTTTTTTTTTTTTTTTGCTCTAATAACAATTTTGGACACAGGTTTCATCTTTTGAAGTTGGCCTTAAATCTAATTGCTACCATTATTGTACCAGTGTACTTATTTTGCCAAAATAATTTTGATTTTAGCTCACAGGGTTCATAGCTGGCTAAGGTTTATAAATAGCTTTCTCCTCTGGTAGCACATTCCTGATGCATACCAGTTTGATTTGACCATGTGTTTTAGAGTTAATCTTCTTTCATTTGTTTGTTTGTTTGGATTTTTGGGAAACTGATGTACCTGTGTTTGGTTTGTATTTAGAATTTTGATGTTGACTTTGTAAGTAGTAACTCCAGATGAGTCAAGGCGTGAATGGTCAAGATCAATACTCCAGTTTCCTCAGCAGGTGAATCACAAGGTAAAACCTTCAAAATTAGAAAAGTTCTTGAATTCTATTTCAAAATCCCAGAAAAGGAAAATTACAAACAACTAGACAATGTAGATGATAGGTCTATATTTGTTTTGTTCCACCTTGCAATTTTATTTACACAGTATCGTAAAGGTTATTAATGATCAACACATAAAATGAGGAAAATATTTAGGTCAAAATCTGAATATCTTGTTTTCCTGAATAATTCAGATTTGTAATTAAATTGCAGCAAGCAACTTAGACTTTATATCGTGAGAATCTTTGCAATTCTCAAACTCCTGGACCTTCTTTTTCATGTGTCAAAAAACCAAGGTCATTGGCATTTGTCCCTAAATATCCTTTTCTCTGTTAAGTAAGCTAAATAACACATGTAAGTGTTCAGCATGATATATGATTTAAGAAACAAAATTTTAAATATGTGAGAATCAGTTCATTGTATAAGGATATAAAATTATATGTTTATCTTAGATCAATTACAGATTTACTTTTGAAAATTTTCTGTGCAGCTAGCTACTTGAAATATTTCTATTTACAAACCTCATTTAATTACCACTCGTCTTACAATTTCTCATATCTGCCCTCAACAGCAGTCAGTATCACCTAAACAGAGAAATTAAAAACAGAACATCAAGCTGCTTTTACTTCAAGGCTCATTTAATATAACTGATCACTATGGCAGCAAACAATAAACAATTAAAAAGAGATCCCATTCATGTGATATATATCAAGTATTTTAATTGTCTTCATTAGGGATGCATGAAAAAGCCAAAAATGTCTTCTGGTGGCAGAATGTAATGATCCAAGATATAAATATATCATCAAGGGAAAAAATAGCATATAAAATGCCTTCTGACTTGTCACCTGGAATTAGTGGCATCTCTCCATGACATCATTGTAATTGTCAAACCTTTAGTTCAGTTATTAAATGTGCGGGTGATGGAAATACAGGCCGAAAGAAGTCCAATTAACAATGAAGATCATTCTCAGAAGTGAGTCACTACTTAAGATACAACGTGAACTGTTTAAAATGCTTCTCACTAAGGAACTCTTGATAAATGTTATTATGTAAAAGGAAATTACAGACAGTGAGCATCATAATACAAAGAGCACAACACTCTTTTAAAGGTACATAAGACTTTCATACCAAATTTCTCATATTTTGCCCTTATTAATGTCTGAGTCTGTATATAGTTCTAGCATCATAAAGTGACTAGCATTTTGCAGAATTTTAACTAGAACATGTATCTTCTACCAATAAACTTTTTATATTAACTCTTTTCTAAGATAAGCAAAAACTATCTCTATCCTATAGGGATCCCTTGAAAAGCAAGACCATCTCCTGTCAAGACACACAGACCACTTCATATTATTTTTAATATTCAGACATATGTTTTACAGGTATTCAACAGCAGGAATTATAAACATGCAAAATTATCACACAGATTTTAACTCTGCACATATTTTAAAATCTTATAAATGACAAATTTCACATCTAAGTTTACTTTATTATTCTTAATCCACTCATCCAACTTTATATTACATCATGAATTAAAGTCTTGCTACTTATCAGCACTGTGCTTGTTCTCTGGTTTTTTTACGAGCGATATGAAAGCAAGTATGAAGAATGTTCACCTGATTTTATAATTCACTTACATAAATTTCATCTTAACAGTAAGTAGTGTGTAATGTTTGAAAATATTACTAGAGAATTAGTAATTGATCAAGGTCAAGTCTTCTGGAAAAAGAGCATTTCAAGTAATGTATGTCTATTGCAAGTATTAGACACTAAATTTGCTTCTTTTATGGTAAATAAATAGGAAGAGAAGATAAAATATCCAATAAGTTATAAAGAGCCTTCTCATCAGACCTTATACCAGCTGAGTACTCATTTTAGCTAAATTCAGCAGCTTAGGTGCATTTGTATGTGTTCCTCAATATATGTTCTAGCAGTATAGGAATGAAAAGTTATGCATCACTTATGTGTTTCCCAGGATCCTTCATTGGAACCTGGAAAACAAGAAACTGAGAGCAAAATTAGAAAATTGCCTCTTTTTCTCAGCTTAATTAACTGTCAGAACTATGGTGCGTATTAATAAGTGATGAACTAATTTTGCAATACTTAATTAAGAAGAACATATTTATTTTTCTTTAGAAGACCAGGGACAGTCGGGAAGTGGTGGTGCACATCTTTAATCCCAGCACTCGGGAGGCAGAGCCAGGCAGATCTCTGTGAGTTCCAGGCCAGCCTGGTCTACAGAGCAAGATGCAGGACAGGCATCAAAACTACACAGAGAAACCCTGTCTTGAAAAACAAACAAACAAAAAAGCAATCAAGCAAGCAAACAAACAAACAAACAAGAAGAGAAGACCAGGGACAGCAGAAAGAACTTGAGAAAGGACTGAGAAGGTGCCTTCCACTAATCTTCTAGCTTGTCATTGATGAGTATTTCTCACTATGTATTCTCCATTGATTTTCTTGCAGTAGTTTTGCAAGAAAATTCAGTTCAAGTACTTCTGCAAAGAGGAAATTTACCTTACTGTAAGCCTGTGTGAATGTGCAACTGCAGAGCAAGGGCTTGCCTTTATGTCGTTATGAGATCCATATACCTTGATTTCAAAGAGCCAGTTTAGGGAAGACTTCCACTCTTGTGTGTACTTCTGAACACAGGGGCTCACTTGGTTCAATGTCACAAAATGTGACATCTCTCCGGAGTACTCTCCCCCTGTGTGAGTGCCATGTAAGTGCCAAGATGCAACAGAAGTTTTCGTAGCTATCAGTACTGTATCATAGTTATTCCTGGCTTGTGATGGAGAGAGAAGAAGCCCTCACCTTCCATAACAGACAGAGATGCCAATTTGATTTCTAACTTCAACATCCAATATGAAGTATTATAATTTATGTTTTAGTAATGTCATTAAATCAGTGTCCATCTATTCCCTAAAAATTTGTTCTGAAATATATAAATTAATATTTTCAAGATAATACTTGAAATACAACTACAGGAACAGAATATATATTTTAATCAATTGGCAAGCAGTAGCTTCATGATAACTAATTTCAGTATATTTATGTAAAGGAAAATACTCATCCAAAAAACGAATGAACTGCTGATCTATTCAATATCATCATATCTCAGAAATACTATAAAAAAAAGTTAGATGTAAAATAATATGCACTATAAATTATGAACCTTATTTCACTGACTATTTCATTTTGGTAATGAAATTGTAAAAAATCAAGGACATCTTTCTGTTTTCCATGGGAGGGAGATACTTCACTGGAAATAGCATAACCACCGTTTTTTAGAATGTTTTTAAAACACTAAAATTTAGTCAGTTATACGTTCAAGGCTTACTGATTGGATCACATATATTTTCCTTTACTTTTATTATTTAAATTTTTTTTTCCATTTTACATACCAACCACAGTTCCCCCTTCCTCCCCTCCTCCCACGTACCACCACCTTCCCCCCACAACACATACACACCCCATCCACTCCTCAGAGAGATTAAGGCCTCATGGAGAGTCAATAAAGTCTGGCATATCAAGTTGAGGCAGGACCAATCCACTTCCCCCTGTATGGAGGTTAAACTAGGTATCCTTTCATAGGGAATGGGCTCCAAAAATCCAGTTCGTGACCTAGGGATAAATCCTGGTCACACTGCCAGTGGCCCCACAAACTGTACAAACCACACAACTGTCACCTGTTATGCCCAGATCGCAGGGGCCCCCAAAAGACCATCACAAAGACCAAATCCTGAATGTAAAAGCAAAGAGTCTTTATTTTAAGCTCCAGAGCTTAGTCCCTCTGTCTGTCCCACACAGTGGTGAGGGCAAAGAGGCCTGAGCTCAGGTGGGGCAGAGTTTTTATTATAGCAGAGGTTGGGGTGAAGGAATTTCCAGGGCCCAGGACCCTGATTGGCTGACAATTGTCTAGAGATATCTGTAAAACAAAAAATAGGTGTGTCCTCTCAAGAACATCTGACCACCTTATCTAATGGTTGGAATGTTTGGGATGTGAGGTACTTCCTCATCCCTGGGTAGATCCCTGGGTGGTATCAGCTTAAAGCTTGGATCTGGGTGTTGCCTTCCAGTAAGCCTGTCACAGAAGCTGTGTCTAGGCCCCTAAGCCTGTCATGGCTGCAGTGTGGTCAAGCTATTTTGGGGCCTCTTCACATCACCCACATTCAGAGGGTCTAGTTCGGTCCCATGCAAGTTCCCCAGCTTCAGTCCAGAGACAGTGAGCTACAACTAGATCGGGTCAGCTGATTGTGGGTTTCTCCATCAAGATCTTGATTCCTTTGCTCTTGTAACCCCTCCTCCCTCTCTCTCTTTTAATCCCTCCTCCTTCTTGGACTGGACTCCCTGGGAGCTCTATCCAGGGCTTAGCATCTGCTTTCATTAATTACTGGATGAGTAAAATGTTAGAACATATAAGATTGAAGTGAAAATTAGCGTTTAAAACTCGACCTTTCTAGGGGCTAGAGAGGTGACTGGACAGTTTAGAGCATGTGCTTCTCTTACAGGGGATACCTCAAAACTATATGTAACATCTAGTGTTAGGAGATGCTATACTCTCTTCTAACCTCTGCAGGCATGCACACTGTGCACACTCACACATGCATGTGCTCACCCATATATGTAAACTAAAAATATAAAACTGAAACACTGACAAAAATATTTTATATTATTTATATTATAAAAAAATGGAATGGTCCATCTAACTAGAAACCAAAACTCATTCTGTAGCTTTGTTATTGATGATTTTGGAAACTATGTGCAGTACTTTTTTGTTTACTCTCACTTTTTTCTGAGCTCTTCTCAACTGTTTAGTCTCTTAGAAGTATATCTGGAATTTGATGGGATAACTACCACAACCCTGAGCTTATATCAAAAGCAGAGATTTATTTTAATTGAGTGTAAGATATTCATAGACTCTCATGTATGCAAAAAAAATTAATTACTCAGACTTACACTGAAAGATAATTTAAAATGAGAGTCAAACTCTATTGCTAAATTGCCATATTGGGCTGGGTTAGCTCAAACCCAGTTCAAACACAATCGCAATGGTGAAATCTCTTTCTCTTTCTCTTTCTCTTTCTCTCTCTCTCTCTCTCTCTCTCTCTCTCTCTCTCTCTCTCTCTCTCTCTCTCACCTATCCATCTATCCGTATGTATATAATAAATACATATATGTTTACATATATTTTCTTTTATAGAGAATTGTGACAGAAAAATTAAATTAAAGTATTTTATTTGTATATATTTTATGCATTTTAGCCCAAGTTTGTGGTGCATGGAATTTATAGCTTGGTCTTTCTGTGGGACTCCTAACAGTGGGAGCAGGGGCTGTTCCTGACTCTTTTGCTGGCTTTTGGGACCCTACTCCTCATATTAGGTTGCCTTGCCCAGCCTTAATACAAGGCACACTGTTTAGTCTTACTATAACTTGATATGCCATGTTTAGTTGAGATCCGTGAGAAGCCTGCCCTTTTCTGAATGGAAATGGAGGAGGAGTAATTGGAATTGAGAGAGGAAAAGTGTGGAAGGAACTGGGAGGAGAGAAGGAAGGAGAAACTGGGGTTGGAATGTAAAATAAATAAATGAAAAGATTTATTGAAACTAGTGTTTAGGAAGAAAGTGCCAGAAGTTTATATATTTTGGCCTGTTTCTTATTATATCTATGAATATATAGCATCTGTGATAATCAAGAATGGTACTAGGCCAAAATACAACAACTGAAGGAATGTGAATTCTTGGATGTATAGAAATAAACAGTTTCCCTGTGTACTTTGACCTTTTGATCCTCTCTTTGTATCTTATTTGCAGTTGGATCTCTCATTGTTTGCTCCTTTTTATGCTATGCTGGCTGTTCCAAGGACTGCCAGGGTTTCTCCTGTTTCTGTCTCCCATCTTGCCACAGAAACATTGTGATACCGTACATGTGCTACCATAGCCATCTTTAGGTGAATGCTGGACATCTAAACTCATGCCATCACGAATACATTGGTAGCAATATTTCCCCACGAACTATAACCCCAATACCCAAAAATTTTGTTTTATGATTGTATGAATCCAAGGATCCAGAGCTCAAGTATCTGAAAGCCTACTGTATGTTCATTCATAAAGCCTTATTTAAATTTCTAGAGTTCAATGTACTCTGATCAGAAATTATGTAATTTCGTAATGCTTATACATTAATGAATGCTACAATAACACGTGTATACTGTGGTACTCACAATAAAACAGAAACTTGGGACTAAAGATATAGACCACCAGGTAAAAATATTTGTGGCACACCTCTGACAACTTGAGTTCTGAACCATATAAAAGCTAGATGGTGGGGAGACTGTAATTTGAGCACTCCACAGGTGAGATAGAAGGCAGAGATGATAGAATCCAATGGAAGCAGGTGTTCCTGCAGCCTGGAGTAGGCAGCATAGCAGTAAACAAAAAGAACCATGCCCAACAAGGTAGAAGCAAGTATCTCCACACCAAAGGCAAACCCAGACACATACATGTGCAGTGTTACATGCATACACCATAATGCATTCAAGCAAATACAACATTAAAACATTCGAAAACTTGATAGAAAGCAACACTGGAAATTAACTGAATGTACCCAGTATAATTTGAAATTAAGTTGTACATTAGTAAGTTAACTTAAATTTAGATTTATTTACCAGTAATATTTCTATCTTGCATTTTCTTTGAATTTATATGTATGTGGAACGTCTAATTTTATTGTGGTTATTTTATGAATTTTAGAGTATAGACATAAACTATATTGGCTATTTGTTTTGATAACTTTTCATTTCTTTTTAAATTGTACTTCTCCACAGGAAACACAGATGGTAATCCTAAAATAATTGATAATAACAGAGACACAAATGTAAACTGAAAATAATGGAAACCAAAATTATTCTCTTATGGTTTTTGGTATTCTAATCAGTTTTCTGAAATTACAAGTTTCAGTTTATTTCTGGTATCAAATAAAATATTGTTTTCCAGAGGATATGAATGGTTGTAAACTCATATGTTTTATTTTGCAATACAGAAAAACAAATCATGTTTTGTTATGTCTGACAAGAAGCATGGCAGTAGTTTTGAAAATCACAACATGTTACAAACAATACCAATATATCAAAAATGTAAGGACACATGTATTGTGAAGCATGATCTCTTATTGGACTCAGTGTGTTTAAATAAATGAAGAAAACATAAAGTTTTGAGAGTGATAAGGGAAGGAAGACATTAAAAAAGGAGATTGGGGAACAAAATATATCACATAGTTGTTAAAATTCTCAAAGAATAGGTAAATAAAATTAAATTTCAAAGTACACACTATAAATTATTTTATGCATTTTTAACTTAATTCTCATATGCTATTACTTTTACTTCATTGTATTTTAATCATTATTTTATTTGAAAAGGTATTTTACAATCTAAGCACAACTTGATTACCATTCTATCTTGACTCTATTATTTATTATATACATAAAAATACATATGCTTATCTATTCATTTCTTCTGTATTCTTCTGGTTATGATTAGTAAGAAAAAAATTTTTAAGACCAACTCTTCCACATGTAAAGCATCTTCTTATTCTTATTTATTTGGGTACACAATTCCAGCACTTCTTGTTTATATACTTATTCAGGAAAATAGCTAAAAATAAGAATATGTCCACATTTCTGTTGATTCTTTCTCTCTTTTCTTTGGAGTTCAGTTGAAAATTCAGCCAGGTTTATCAAAATCAACCATAAATATTTTATATCTACATATTTGATCTTTTCATCACTATGTTAAGAGAAACTTCTCATGGTGGTCCCTTAAGGAAGGTATCCATAACTGTTAAATGTGATGAGAAAATGGATTGTGATTCCTCAGTCAAAGGTGGTACATCAATATAGGCTGTGGGAACATCAAGCACGTTATAGCAGAAAGAGTGAAAGTATGAAAGAATGGAGAAGAAAGCTGTGAGATGCTGTTCCTAGGAAATGACATGGTTGCTGCAAACATGATCTCCCAGCACCCAAGATTACTTTCATGAGACAAAACAAAGCCAAGATAGTCTAAAAAAAAAAAATCCCAGTATCCATAGGGAACATGCTTTGCTGAGCAAATATTGGCATTTGGTTGTCAGAGGAGAGAGTAACTTTTGTTTGAGGAAATGGATACTAGCAGGCTACCACAAAACCTAGTGGAACACTCACACCAATGAACATATACACAGAACTAGTTGGTCTTAGGATATCATTTTGAGAGAGAGGAGGAGAGAGAAGCACACACACAAAAGACACCAAGAGACACAGAGACTGAAGTTGGGAGGGAGAAAATTGTATTGCGGAGAACTGGGGTGTGAGAGAAGGGTAGATAGATGG
Source organism: Peromyscus eremicus (assembly GCF_949786415.1). Lineage (NCBI taxonomy): Eukaryota > Metazoa > Chordata > Mammalia > Rodentia > Cricetidae > Peromyscus > Peromyscus eremicus. Next base: position 46,390,957 of record NC_081431.1, read on the forward strand.
AAAAATTTTAAAAAATATGAAAAGTTAAGATGATTAATATATCATTTTAAAAGAATGTTTATGACTTAAAACTATTATTATTCAAAACAAAAGACTTTAAGAAAACAATTAAAAAACTTCTTAATGTATGATGTGAAAACCTGATTAATTTATTTTGTAACTATATATCTATTAATTAATACATATATATCAAGAATGGATGCTTATAAAACACAGTTCAGCATTATTAAATGACCACAATTTGACAGAGCTCAAAATACCATTGGTATTCAATGATCCATTCTTCTTTTTAATATATCAAAATATGTCTTTTATAAGCATATATCTCTTTTTTAATTTAAGTTAATTTAATTTTACAATATAATTTAATTCTACATATCAACCATGGATTTCCTTGTTCTCCCCCCTCCCGCCCCCCCATCTTCTCCCCAACCCACCCCCCCATTCCCACCTCCTCCAGGGCAAAGACTCCCCTGAGGGTTGAGATCAACCTGGTAGACTCAGTCCAGGCAGGTCCAGTCCCCTCCTCCCAGGCTGAGCCAAGCATCCCTGCATAGGCCCCAGGTTTCAAACAGCCAACTCATGCAATGAGCACAGGACCCAGTGCCACTGCCTGGATTCCTCCCAAACAGATCAAGCCAATCAACTGTCTCTCCCATTCAGAGGGCCTGATCCAGTTGGGGACCCCTCAGCCATTGGTTCATAGTTCATGTGTTTCCATTCGTTTGGCTATTTGTCCCTGTGCTTTATCCAACCTTGGTCTCTACAATTCTCACTCATATAAACCTTCCTCTTTCTCACCAATTGGACTCCCAGAGCTCCACCTGGGGCCTAGCCATGGATCTCTGCATCCAGATCCCTCAGTCATTGGATGGGGTTTCTAGCACGACAATTAGGGTGTTTGGCCATCCTATCACCAGAGTAGGTCAGTTCGGGCTGCCTCTCGACCATTGCCAGCAGTCTGTTGTGGGGGTATCTTTGTGGATTTCTGTGGGCCTTTCTAGCACTTTGCTCCTTCCTATTCTCATGTGGTCTTCATTTACCATGGTCTCCTATAGTTGTTCTCCCTCTCTGTTGTTGATCCAGTTGGGATCTCCCCCTCCCTCAAGCTCTCTTTCCCTGGACCCTCGCCCTTCATTACCCCCACTCAAGTCCAGGCTGTTCATGTTGATCTCATCCATCTCTCCATCATTGAGTGATCCCTGTGTCTTTATTGGGGTTCTGTTTTCCAGGAAGCCTCCCTGGTGTTGTGAGTAGCAGTCCAGTCATCCTTGTTCCACATCTAGTATCCTCCTATGAGTGAGTACATACCATGTTTGTCTTTCTGCGTCTGGGTTACCTCACTCAGGATGATTTTTTCTAGATCCATCCATTTGCCTGCAAACCTCATGATGTCATTGTTTTTCTCTGCTGAGTAGTATATATTCTCAATATGCACTTACTAATTAACAGATCTATTAATAAAAATAAATTCATGTGTTTCCGTTTGTTTGGCTAGGGGTCACCAACTGGATCAGGCCCTCTGAGTGGGTGAGACAGTTGATTGGCCTGATCTGTTTGGGAGGCATCCAGGCAGTGGGACCGGGTCCTGTGCTCATTGCATGAGTTGGCTGTTTGAAACCTGGGGCCTATGCAGGGTCCCTTGGCTCAGCATGGGAGGAGGGGACTGGACCTACCTGGACTGAGTCCACCAGGTTGATCTCAGTCTGTGGGGAAGGCTTTGCCCTGGAGGAGATTGGAATGGGGGGCGGGCTGGGGGGAAGGTGAGGGGGGCGGGAGGGGGGAGAACAAGGGAATCTGTGGCTGATATGTAGAACTGAATTGTATTGCAAAATAAAAATTAAAAAAAAAAAAAAGAAAAAAAAAACAATCCTGAACAATAAAAAAAAAAATAAAAATAAAAATAAAATAAAAATAAATTCAATAAGTAGAATCATTCTTAATGTATCAAAACAGGCCACTTTTAAATAAAGTGGGCTTACCTTTTACTATAGTATCAAAAGTTTCCTCAAGGTGTCAGAAAAAGACAGTGGAATCCTTTAGGATAGGGACTTTATATTTTTCTTAAGATCTAGTGGACTAATGATGAACTTACTTGTATTCCCAATTAAACAGATTGAAAAGAATGGATAAAAACATTTAGTAATATGTAAGAGTGTAAAACAAATCTGGAGAAGGCAGACAAGAGAAAGATGGAGTGATATATATATATATATATATATATATATATATATATATATATATATATATAAAGAGACAGAGAGTGAGAAAGAGAGGAGAGAGATTTGGACATATTTATTGGCGAACATATAATCGAATTGTTTAATAAGTTTTCTACCATGAAATAAAAACAATGCATACAGATTTTACAAAAAAGAATACAGAACTGTTAATCATATGTCATATTGCATATTTTTAATTTTTTTCTAAAACTCACTTTAGAATTTTACTGGCAAACATTTTTCACCTATAAATTGAGTTACCAAAGTTTTGAAAGATATTTTAAATACAGTAGATAGTATGATTGCTCAAATATAAATCTACTAACCTGGGGTCAGAAGCTGGAGTTAGATAAGCCATATAGGAAGATTTGCTACTATTGTTAATATGTTTATTGAAATTGGGCTAACACTTAACCTCTTTGATCCTTATAAAAAATTAAATACTAATATGCTTGATTTTGAGCAATAAAACAACTTTCCTTATTGAATCTGTAATGGTCAAACTCTGTAGTACATTTTTAAATGTTTGTACATCATTATGTAAATTTGTCCATTCATTATATAAATAAATAAATTTTCTTACAAAAGTGAAGATATAACTAGCTCTACAACCTAACCATAGCACTTCTGAGTATAAACACCAAGGATTCTCAGGCAACAAAATACTTGCACATCCATGTTTATTGCTCCACTCTTCATAACAGTCAGAAAAAGAAACAAGCCTAAATGTCTATCAACAGATGAGTGAATAAAGAAATCATGACATACATATATAGACACAAAGAAGGATGAAGTGTTATCATTTGCTGAAAATGGATACTAATAGAGAACATTATATCAAGTAGGGTAAATCAGAAGCAGAAAGATAAATATCGTGTCATTCTCATCTGTGGCTCCTGGACATCTTTACAGATATGGAAAACCATCCACATATATGTGTATGAAAATGAAAAGATGCTGAGTGAATGGACAACAATAGTAGGAGGAGGGAAAAGAGAAGAGAGATCCAAAGAAGGGGATTAAAGAAGCTGAGTATGGTCAAAGTCAGATTAAATACATGAAATAGGTTGTCTATATTAAACTCAATACAGTGAGTGTGTGTCCCTATACATTTAAAACATTAAAAATTCTTTCAAATGAGTATCTTCATCCATAACCTATAATTTCCACTCTGTACCATCTGAAGTGGTTTCCCCCCTGGTGTTTCTCCTGTCTCATTGGGAACCTTGTTTTGCATTCAGTTACACTTATCCCTTCCTAAACTTGCATGCTTGTTGAATATATTTTGTTCTCTATAACAAAGCAACTCACCTCATGTGCATCAAAACTATATTGAACTGTGGGAAATGAAGCATACAGGCCATGTTGCCCTTATAACAACCATTCCACCCATTTGGAAGCTTCATTTTCTATCGGAAATTCTTTTCTCTTTTCTACAACATCAAGAATTATTTTTCCTCTTCAAAATATCAGTTCCATATTTCATTTTTAGTTGAAGGATTACTAGTGGCCTAGTTTCACAAAGTTACACAATTATATAGCAGAATCCACTTACTTGCCAGTAATTGGAGTACAGCCATCAGTGAGGGAATAATAGCAAGGCCTACAGTTCGGAGTAAAGAACAAAAATACCTACAGTTTTTGCAACAAAGGTAGAATGTCGCTTGTCCTCAGTGACATTATGAGCTTCTGGTTTTTCAGTGTAGAATTTTAATTGCAGCTTGCCTTCTTTGGAATAAAAGATCATGTTCTAAATGCTTTCCAATAGAATTAATTCAGAAATCAAATTAAGGCTTTCACATTATGATTTGAGCTAATATAACAGATCTTGCATGCCAAGAAAAAAGAAGCAATCTAGAGGCACTACTGTGTAGTTATGCAGTGTCTGTAGTTATTGGTATCTAATTGCATTTAAATTACTTCAGTTACACTGAGAAACTAATAATTTATGACACAAGAAAAATGATATAGATTACTGAAGATACATTTTATCTTTCTACATTCAATAATGGGGACATTTGCACAATGCTTATGCTCCTGTCTTTGTTCCAGTATTAACAGTGCAAGTTAAAATTAATCGTGGCTTTTGGAAATGGCAGTTACCTATTTGTGTATCTTCTACAGTGATAGGGCTTATTTGTGTGTGCTGAAAGCCATAATTCAATGAAGACTAATGTTTCAAATAAAGACTAATGTTCTTTTTTTTTCTGCTACACATTCACTTATAAATGTATCACTCTAGGATTCACACAGCTGAATAACCAAATTGACTCTAAATTTCTTCTTAAAATTCCCTCTACACTGATGAAAAGTAAATTAGTGATTGAGTAATCCCCAAGAATTGTTTCCTACACTGTTTAAAAGAGTTAAAAGTGAGCTGAGTGAAGCATGGATGCATTCATTTTCTCTCTTCTCTTGATGTGGATGTGACTAGCTGCTTTAAGTTCCTGTTTGAATTCCCTGCAATAATGAACTGTCACCTGAACTGGTAGCCAAATATAAATCATTTTCCTTTTTGAAGTTGACTTTATCAGGATATTTTTATCACAGCCATGCAAAATGAAACTAATCAAGAAATTAATATGAAGGAAATTAGTTATGTCTACATGGTCCTTCTACCACTTCAACTATTGTGTGATTGGAATATGGATGTAACTGTGGTCTGGAGAAGCCATTGTGTAGTGTAAACAGTTTTAAATGTCCTTTCTAGTGAGGAATTTAGAAACAAGATTGCTGAGAAAAGTCCTGATAATATAGGCTCAGGTCTTGAGTTTTCAGAAGAAAACAGAGACTCTGTTCAGAACCCTGCTATGGACCATTTATATGGTATTTTGGCCAAGGTATAGCTTCATTGAGCTTAGGTCCTGAGATCCAGAAAGCTGAATTTAAAGAATGTAGACTGATGCATTTGGCAGAGGCAATTTCAGTGCCCTATGTTGTTCAGTTTGGTGCTTAAGCAGCAGCTGTAATTTATAAGGCAGGCGCACAGAAGTGAAGCTGCCTGTGTTGTGCTATGACTAAAGAAAGGAAGCGAGGAAGGCAAGGCCTTACCCTTCACAGGCTATAAGTATTCAGTCTTTAAAAAAATTAAACCTAACCTAAGGGGAATTCTTCTTTCCCAAAAACAATTCCCTGGAAACATTTCTTCCAGGATTAAGGCATAGAAGCAGGTAACATGTCATCCATAGGGCTACCCTACATCCTGAGCTGACAGAATAAAGTGGCACAGCCTCAAGTACTGTCTGCATGGTACTGGGTTTTAAAGCAAAAGTGCAGGATGGACAGGGTCATAGAAAGGACGCTAGGCCAGGCATCATGTAACACAGTTGGAGTCTCTGCAACAAGGTTCTAAAAGGATATTGTACGAAGCTTTGACGGTCCAACTTCATTGTAGTGGAATCCCCAAGCTATGGAAGATGCCAAGTCAATGGCAATTGGTCAAAGATAACTGTAGGCAAAAGTAGAGTTGTATCGTTGATTTAATTTTAAGAGAAGATAATGGGAGTAACCATACATGAATATGAAAATTACCACAATGAAATTTACTACTCTGTGTAATTACTACATACTAATAAAATCACAGACTGAGAAACTGATGCTTGGAAGATGCTTAGTTTATTCACTTGCTTTCTGAATGAATGCCTTTGATCTGAAAATGAAGTATGTCCTCAAAAAGTAATTGCAGATCAGGTTGCTGGTCTCCTATGAATAAAAATATATAGTTCCTATGTTTTATTATTCTCACATCTTCTATGTTATAAAGTAATTCGCATAAGACCAGATTTTATGTTGGACACACAGATGTATTTCCTCCAGATATATAATTCTACTACTTGCTTCAAAAAGTTAAATGAAATATTAAAGTAAAATATGCTAATATATACAGAGGCCTATCTACCTATCGATTTCACAGCAGCAAATTGTTACTAGTTTCTGAAGCACAACTCCCAAATGTTACCTAAGACAAGCCATGCTTATGACTTATTTTAGAGAAATCAGAGTTGTAAAATCTGGCCACACATAGCATGGTTGGTATGTCTGAATGAAAAATAGAACAGAAAGAATTAAAGTTTAATAGAAATAAGCAGAGCAATATTGAAAATGCAACAAACTAATGCCAGTGTTGGGAGTCTCCAGGAAGAATACAAACTAAACCAGGAATTCACAACCCATGTCCCGTTTTTTTCAGTGAATTGTTGTTCTGGAAAACTTGTTAGATTTTTAAGTTCCCATTTTTTCTCTGTTAATACCTTTGCAGTATAATTCATTTAAATTTCTCAGACTTAAAACTGATATTAAATTGTGCACTTTGATTATTGTTCATTTCCAAAAATAATTGAACAATGATTTGCACCTATGTTTTAGAGAATTTATATATCAATAACTATGGAATATAAGGTGTAAGAATTCAGCTGGGACAATGCTGATATTTATGAAAACTAGTCTGAATTTTCTTTTCTCTTTCTATCTAGGGCAGTGGTTCTCAACCTGTGGGTCATGACCCTTTGGTGGTTGAAAGATTCTTTCATAGGGGTCACATACCAAATATCTTGCATTTAACATATTTGCATTATGATTCATAACAGTACTAAAATTACAGTTATGAAGTAGCAGCAAAAAATAATTTTGTGGTTAGGAGTAATCACAACAAGAGGGACTATATTAAAGGGTTACAGTACTAGGGATGTGGAGAAACACTGTTGTTGGGGCTACAGAAGATTCTGACCACTGTTTGTCAATTTTGGTCATTTTTATTGTCCCATATGAAATAAGGAAATTTCTGTAAGTGTCAGCATACTGTTTGGACTGTATTAAAACATTAATTTAATATTACTTTTCTTTATCTTATATGTCACTTTGTCTTTTTTATGAGTATCTGATGATCACAAGGATAAAATTGTACTTATTCTAAATATATATTTTCTAAGAGTAAATTATTTAATATAAAATATATTTTGTAGCTGAAATTTTTTCTAGTCTGGTCCTGCGCCGCCCCATGGACCCCAAAGCTGCTTATAAAACAATCTCTCAGAAGCTTATATTAATTAAAACTGCTCAGCCATTAGCTCAGGCCTACCACTGACTAGCTCTTACATTTAAATTCATCACATTTTTGTTAATCTATATGTTGCCATGTGTTCCATGGTTTTACCTGTGTGCCCTAATATGCTGGTCCCTACCATCTCAGCCTTTCCCTTCCCAGAATTTTCCTGTCTGTTTATTCCACCTATATGTCTACCTGGCTACTGGCCAACCAGCATTTTACTTATCTACCAATCAGAGCAACACATTCACAGCATATAGAACATCCCAAAGCAATATTTATGTCACTTATAAGTGGATATTAAATGTTAAGTAAATGATAAATATTCTGTCAAACTCAGCCCCCAAAGTACTAAGTAACAAGGGCAGTTCTAAGGGGGGATGCATGTATTTCCCTGGGAATGGAAAATAGAATAGATTTTGCAACTGGAGTGGAGGCAGGTGGGGATGGGAGTAAAAAAGATCATGTGTATATATTGAGAATGGAGGGAGAAAGTATGGAAAGTGATGACTTTAAATGGAGGGAGTTGGGAGGGGGGCAATATAGAAAATTAGTGCAATAGAAACTCCCATAATTCTATGAGGATTAACCCCAGCAAGGACTCCTAGTAACGGAGGATTCAAAACCTGAACCAACCATTCTCTGTAAACATGCATGGCTTCAAGTGGAGGAACTGAGACACCAGCCTAGCCAGAAAACCTTCAAATTACAGCTGTCCTGCCTGCAAGAAGTGTTGGGGGCAATGGAGACACAGAACTTGTGCCAGTGGCCAATCAATGCTTGGTCTAATTTGAGGCCCAGACCATTAAAGGGAGCCCATGATGGACACTGCCTGGAAGACCAGGAACTGCAGGCCGTATAGCCCAGAGACCTATGATAGAAAAATATCAATAAAATTATTTTTAATGATATTCTAATAGACTCACATTTTAGTACTTAGCCCTATCATTATCAGATAGGTTATTGCTGACAGCTGGTAGGAACAAATGCAGAGATCCACAGCCAAATATTAGGCAGGAAGAGAGCCCAAATTTAAAGATTTCCAACAGGTCCCTCCGTTTGAAGTCCTGAGACGCCCCATGGAAAGGGTGGGAGGAAGAACTGTAGGAGCCAAAGGGGTAGAGGACATCAGGAGAACACAGCCCAAGTCATTAAATACGTAGGGCTCATAGGGGATCGCTGAAACTGAAGAGGCAATCAATGAGCTTGCATGGTCTGAGCTAGGTCCTCTGTATATTTGTTATGGCTTTTAGTTTCATGGTTTTTGTGGGACTCCTAAAAGTGGGAGTGAAGGGTGTTTCAGAATCGTTCATCTGCTCTTGATTTTTCCTCCTACTGGGTTGCCTAGCCCAGCCTTGATATGAGGGTTGCTCTACAATTATTGTACCTTGTTATGCCATGTTTTGTGGACATCCCTGGGAGGCCTGCTCCTTTCTGAACAGAAACAGAGAAAGAGTGAACCTGGGGAGAAGGGAGTAGGTAGCAGAGTGGAAGGAGGGGAAAAAGCAGTTAGGATGTATTAAAGAGAAAAGAATTTTAAAACATATTTATGGCAATAATACTAATAAAGTAAAATGGAAGCCTTTCCCTTGAAATTTTCATTAAACCATATTCTTGATGAATATTAACAGAAAAATTGAATATTAAACAAATTAAAAATAGAAATCTATTCTAAAGATAAGTTTAATAAGAAAATTAATGTAGACTCCAGCAAGACAAAGCAATATATATGTATTACATATTTAAAATTTATTCATAACATATATATAATGATATATATAATAAAATATTTAAATATTTGGGGAAAGTTTTAAAATAAGTAGCATCATTACATTCTAAATAATAATATTCATTCAATTGATCTTTCTATAATAAGTTCTTTGAAATTGATGTAATTTTAAATTTAATATAAAAACATTAATGTATGCACAGCTAAGGAAAATACTCATGGACTTGCTCCAGGTTATTCAGACATCACAAACTCACAATAATTAAAGTCTTGAGCTGCCAGAACCAGACAAATAGAACATAATTAAAGACACTGTAACAGAAAAAAAAAAGTTGGAGAGCCATTAAAGTAGATACTCAGCTTTGAGCTCTTGGATCTAGATGTAGTGAACACACATGTGTATGCATAAACATGCATATACTCACTTACTTATACATTCACATTCAAATAACACTGGAAACAAAAAAGGAGCACAACTGTAAGAACAGAAATATTCCAATTGTAAGATGTAGCTTTTTAGTTCATATTGTTGGTTGAGACATGTTCATGTAAAAAAATTGGCTTTGTGAGATTTCTGTTGAAAAAAAATAAATCCAGAATAGTCTATCAACAAAATCCACGTTTAAAAAACATAAATATAAACTACTAATAAAACTCCGAGAATTACCTTTTTAAATAGGCCAATGTGAAAGTTAAATAATAACGAACAAATGAAATACTAAGAATTACGGATAGTAATGCCCCAACAAACATAGGAAAGCATATATCTCCTTGATCAAAATATTTTCCTTTTGAATGTGTATAGGCAGCAACTGTTGCTGTCATCTGGCATATCTGAATTCTTTCTTTGAGGAATCTCTACACTATTTTCCATAAAGTCACAATGACACCAACAGGATGCAAGTGTCCCTGAAAGTACCTTCGCCTCAGGACTTGTCACGTAGTGTCAACCTTAATGCCTGCATCAAACATATAAATTTGACTACTATGGGAAACTGAAAAAAAATAGATTGATGGTTGTATGATATATAAAAATATAAAACCATGTAAACTTAAAATATTCCAATACTATTTGTTAAACTAATATAACATTCTGCTTTCCAAAAATAATATTTCTACTATCATATGTCATTAATTTAGAGAGAAATGGGCTAATGTCCACTAAAAAAATTACTATGAAGTCTCAATGTAATCAGTGTAATGTGTTGTTTTCTAAAAAAAATCCAATTTGAAACACTATAATATTGTTTCCTATTTATCAACATTTTGCAAATTCTTAAAATATTAAATTCTGTGTTATTACTTTCAAATAAGAAATCTCTTAGTATATTGACAAAGTTGTCTGTTGTGCACTTAGAATTAGAAGGATCCAAATGTAATTACATGGTGAAATATATCTATTTTATATCCACCATCAATAACATCATACTATAGAGATATCAGAAAAATTGAAGTAATCTAATAAGAAGACCTCATTCCATTTCCTGAAGTATATAGCTCCGTCATAAATAGGTTTCCAGAGAAACATTTATTACTATCAAAGTTTGAGCCAAGAAAATCTCAAATGTGTTTTTCTCTATCCAATGAAGTTTGAGATTGAAAAGTTTCCTTTCATCATTTTTTTTACTTTCTTTTAATTTACTCAGTTACTCTCAATCCTCACCATGATTCTCTGTGTCCTGGAAAAGCTCACAAGTGAGCAGCTGCCTCAGACCTAATTTTAGTGGCCTTAACACCACAGCTCAAAGAAATCTATAGACAAGCCCTTTACATACAATCAACAAAAAAGTGGAATTTCACAAATGTATATCTGTCAGTGACACTGTATTTGAAATATTGGTATTGTGATACAATTTTCTCTAGCATTATTTCAAATGCTATCCTTTTGATTAGCTAAATAGATTCATGTTTCTCATCTGACTTAAGTCTCAGGTTATTGTTATGTTTTCTGTGTTAACTGAAAAAGAAAAAACCCACAATATATTTAAGATTCTACCTTTGTTAAATGAAATAAGTATTTTGGAAAATAAAGAAACATTTTCATCCATCATGTTTTACCAGATGCATAAAAATATTACACTCCAGTCCCTAATCCAGGAAATGCATGTTATTAGATTCTATATATCATACAAAAATCTTTCAAATGCGTATCAACCATCACACTAATGTTTCTATCCCTCTTGTCTCTTATTCTGTACTCACTCTCTTCTGATCACCCTAGACTTGTTATCTCCTCATAGCTCCCATACAACAAATTCACCTACAACTTCCAATTTATCCTTATTTTATATTATTCTCTACTTAACAAAATCATGATCCTCCTAAGTTGCTCATATACTAATTAAAAACTCAAAGCATGTAACACTACAACATATTACATATGATTTACCATTACATAAGTAGATATGGGAAGTTTGCTATTAATTTAGAGATACTGAAGTCACACTGGGCTCATCTTTTGTTTTTATTTTTCTTTTTGTTTGCTTGTTTATTTGTTTGATCTTGCTTTTATGTTATAGAACCATCTACTACTGCCCTGAGGACTACCCTCCATCAGCTAAAGATTTGACGGGGAGCATATGGAGTCTGAAGACCTTTGACTTTTCTATCTGTGGGAGTAAAATTTAATTCTCTGGGGCAGAGGAGGGGGACTAAAGTTAACTCTTTGAGGCCAGCAAAAAAAAAAAAAAATGGAAACACACACACACACACACACACACGTAGCTGGTGTTTTCTCCAGTCCTGTTGGGGCCCGCAGCTGCTCAGACCCAAATAAAGACACAGATGCTTATATTAATTAAAACTCTTTGGCCTAATGGCTCAGGCTTCTTGCTAGCTAGATGTTACACTTAAATTAACCCATAATTCTTATTTATGTTTAGCCATGTGGCTTGGTACCTTTTCTCAGTTCTGCCTTCATATCTTGCTTCCTTTGTGTCTGGCTGGTGACTCCTGACTCAGCCTTCCTGTTCCCAGAATTCTCTTATCTGATTATACCACCTATACTTCCTGGCTGGTTACTGTCCAATCAGCATTTTATTTATTAACCAATGAGAGCAACACATTCACAGCATACAGAATGATATCCATAGCATTTTCCCTTTTCTTTTTTTTTTTCAAAAAGGAAGGTTTAACTGTAACATAGTAAAATTACATATAACAAAAAAATTATAAAGCAAGAATTATAGTTATAATATCTAGTCTACTTGTGTTTGCAAAATTAAAGAAGATATCCTATCTATCCTATATTTGTGAGTTTAAGGTTTCATATCTAACTTATCTTTTATCATAACTAAGGAAATTATAACTATCTAGACTTCAACTACATCAAAGACCTCAGAAGGTTATAATATTACCTAAGTAAACAGGAAGTGCATTATAAGCAACTTTCAAAAATCTAGAATGACAGAGACAGGCTGCCTAGACAGTCATCCACAGTTCCTATGTAAAGATGGGGCATCTATCTTCAGCCTATAGGCCTAGAGTCTTTCAGTCACTTCTCTTTGTGTCCTGTAGAATTTCTGGCTGTTTCCTCTGTGAAGCAGGAACCTGAAGGACCATTTTGTCTTGCAAAGTTCAGTGGTCATCTTTCTATGGGCCCTGCATGTCCATTCAATGCTATATTTTGTTAAGCAGTCCAGGCAAAAACAGTTTCTTGCCCAAATTGCTATTTTTTCCAAGAAGAAGATAAAGTCCATATAGAGTGCCTTTGATGCCCATCCTCCTCTCTGAAGTAAATCAGTGCTGCCAGGAGCATACATGTCTTACTGTCCAGAAAGTCTGAATTCTTAAAACATTTTAAATGCCATATTGTGTAGGTCTTTGAAGTGTTTGAAGGTTACCTACCTAATTGAATTATATCAATGTATACATAGAAAACTTAACATGACTATAAGTTTGATTATCATAGAAGACTAATTATTAATCTGTATTTTTTAATTATTCATTACAATCTAAATGAGTTACATAAACATAATACCTCAAATGAGAGTAGAAATATGTATACAGTATAACAAAATTAAGTTTAAACTTGTATCAATAAACTAAAATCCATAGCAGTGTAAAACATTTCTCAACAAGTTGTTGGTCTTTAAAAGTAGGTTCATTTCCTGTGGGACGTCCTGTATGTTGTGAATAAATAAAACACTGATTGGCCAGTAACCAGGCAGTAAGTATGGGATAGGCAGGACAAACAGAGAGGAAAGGCTAGGAGATGAAAGTCTGTTGGAGACGCCAGCCTGGGTCCAAGGAGCATCATGTAAAGGCAGCAGGTAAAGACATGGAATACGTGGCGAAATATAGATGAACAGAAATGGGCTGAGTATAAGAGTAAGAGCTAGACAATGGTAGGCCTGAGCTAATGGCCGAGCAATTTAAATAATATAAGCATCTGTATGTTTATTTTATAAGTGGGATACAGGACTGCCGGTGCTTGGTTGGATCCGGAGAGAAAATCTTTAGCTACAGTTCATTAATCTATCCTTTCATCACATCATATCTGTACTATCCCCTTTTTTCTTTAGAAAGAGATTGCATATTTAATCAACCTGCTTTAAATAAAAATATTGGTTTTTCCCTATTCCACACCAGAAGGCTCTTCTGATATAGGACAGAAGAATCTCTCAACCTTTTCTTTTAGCAATATGCTTGGTTTAGAGAAGGAGTGAGCCAATTCCATCTCCAAAGCCAGATAGTATATTTGGGAATTTGGGCATAGCTTCTTATACTACTTCCTACTGGATGAGGGCTCTGTATTTTTATGGGGACATAAAGAAAATTTTAGGATTATGGAGTAATCCGTGAGGCTGTATTACCTGAGCCAGTTGCCTCAAAACCGTTCTGGATGTTGGATCATTTTGGCCATGGTGTCATCGGAGAACTTTCAGGGGGTCTTGGTTAGTCAAACCTAATGTATCTTAATCTGGAACAAATCCATAGCCTCTTTCTTTCTGTGGAAACAAAAGCAGAGCCTCCTTTCAAAAGCAACATATCCTTAGATCTGAATTTTGAAGTCAAGGTACCTTTAAAATTTATATATTGATTTAACTGATCAGCTTTTACAATGAAATGTCTTTTGGCAGTTAAAAATCCCAAAGACAACACAATCCAGCTTCTCTGTGTGATATCCATCTTTATGTGGTTTATTTTTATATTACTTTTACTTTCTCTTTAAAGACTTTATTTTTTAAAACTATCTATTTCTTTATATAACTGCATATATTATTTTTTTCTCTCTTCTAAGCCTATGTACATTTTTACACACATTGTAAACCATTTAGAGGTTTATCCCATCTTAATCTGTTTTATTATGAATCTATTGCTTTAAACTGCTGCATTTTCAGCTGCAGTTTAAAGCTGCCCACCTCAGCTGCCCGGTATGGTGATGGTACGTTTACTACCAGCTTGGGTCTGAGAGTCATGTATACCATCAACTCTCAGGAACAGTGGGTCAATGCTTCTATCAAAGCAGTGTATAGCACAGAAACTTTTTTTTTTTTTTTTTTTAGTAGCAAAAGCTATCCACCATGCACCATGTTGCACAGCTTGGAGAAACCTCTGTGTAACTTGGCGAGAATGTGCCGTGGTGTAGCTTTAGTCCACATACCATAATCCCCCATAGAGTAGCACAAGCCCACATGTTGCAGTGTCTCGCCACCCACATGAGACATGAAGCAGGAACCTGTTTTTGGCTGTGTTTAGAATTGGTTATTAAGTATTCCCAGGTTTAAAGGGGAAACTCGAACCATTGGACACCATTTGTAGCTGGTGTTTTCTCCATTCCTGCCGCTTGAATGCAAATAAAGACAAAGAAGCTTATATTCATTAAAACTGTTTGGCCTAATGGCTCAGGCTTCTTGCTAGCTAGATCTTACACTTAAATTAACCCACAATTCTTATTTATGTTTAGCCACGTGGCTTGGTACCATTTCCCAGTTCTGCCTTCACATCTTGTTTCCTCTTTGTCTGGCTGGCGATGATTCCTGACTCAGCCTTCCTGTTCCCAGAATTCTCTTCTCTGCTTATCCCACCTATACTTCTCGGCTGGCTACTGGCCAATCAGCATTTTATTTATTAACCATTCAGAGCAATACATTCACAGCATACAGAGAGATATCGACAGCACACACACATGCACGCACGCACACACACACACACACACACACACACACACGCACACACCTCCAACACGTCAAGATCTCACCTAGATCACAGATGAATGGCAAGCCTTCAGTAGGCCAGAGAAACTGAAGAGGAGATGCAGAGCGGGTGAACTACTGGACAGACAGACACATGAGGACTTTTCAGAATATCTTAACCTAGTCTTAAGTTATTGTTTAAAGCTTTGACACAACTTTCAACACTAAGATGAAAAGAACTTAAGCTAACTCAATTTCTGGGACGCAGTTGCTTCTCTTAATCACTAACCTAAGCCGAAGTCTATGTGGCTTCTCAAGAAAAACTATCTGTCTGACATTTCTTTGTTCTATTTTTAATCCTCTATAGCCTCTGCTTTATCAGAGACAGGGGCAACATTTTCTCCTCCCTTCACTTATGTGATTTTTTCCACTAAACTAACCACTCTCATGGCCCCTTACTATATTTATTAAAGACAATCATGACAATCATATTTAAACTAACACTCTTATTTTATAAAATTGTTGTTTCAGTTAAACAATACAGCCTAGGAGGGAATCATGTTCATAAAAATCCACAGGTAGAACTGGATATTTCCGTGAGATGATCACACTACATTATGGTCAATGGGGATCTCCCCCATGCCCATTCACACCACATCAGATACTAGAGAAAAATGGCAGTGGCAGAGATGTAAGGGCAGAGCAGTAACAAGAGACATTCTGGAGATGAAGTCCTCTGGGCCCTTGCCTATCTGAGATTAACCCATCAGAGCTATTCTTCTTGGTGGACAAATCTCATGAAGCTAGAAATATAAGGAACAAGAAGAAAAAAAATGATACAGAAAAGAAAGGAAGTAATCATATTATCTCTCCTTTCACTGAGCAAACCTCTTTTACTTTTAACATTTTTCTTGTTATGAGAAGGATGAGCGGATGTTATTGTCTGTGAAATTTCACTTTAACTTTGGAATAGATGAAAGAAGACAAAATACAATATAATTGAAAGAATGTGAAGGGGTTGCCAAAGAGAGGCAGTGGGAAATGTGATTAATAAAATGTCACCACTGGATTTTAAGTAGTCAAATGTTTCAGCAATTATCATAGTAGGTTCTAAAGCAACTGTAAGTTCCATTTTATGCACCCATGTTGGGCCAAAACTTAATAATCAGCAGAAATTATTTTAGACATTTGCAGTAAGTTATAACCTCTGGGTAAAAACCAGGTGAAATTAGTGTCCTGTGGTTAGGAATCAGAAGGAAGCTAGTTGATACCTAAAATATTCATTCATTCATTCATTCATTCATTCATTCATTCTCTCTCTCTCTCCCTCCCTCCCCCTCTCTCTCTCTCTCTCTCTCTCTCTCTCTCTCTCTCTCTCTCTCTGTCTGTCTATCTATCTCTTTCTCTCTCTGTCTCTCTCAGTGTGTACCTGTGTGTGTGTGTGTGTCTGTCTGTCTGTCTGTCTGTCTGTGTCAACTTTCTATTCTCCCTTTTACTTTTCCTAATGAAATTAGCTGTTTTAAATGTTTATTGTTACATGAAAAGTTGTATGTATGCAAACCATAAAACTAGAGCATATTAGTATTCACTAATATTGATTGAACTAAACAAGAATGTCTTCTCATATGAATTGACTAATAGTGACAACAAAAGTTAATATAAAACTGTATCTATTGCTCTGAATCTTGAAGTCAATTAATAAATTTAAAACATAACTACAATACTTACAAAGAAGTTTAAAGATATGTATTCCATGTTATCAATACAAGTAAATTGTACAAATAAATTATGCAGATAATCTGGTAGAGGCATCTGTTTTCCACATAAATTTTTATCTCTGCTTAATACTAATAGAAGTCTACTTGTGTCATTATTATTTTTGTTGTGCTTTATGCCTTTTGATTCCTTAAACTCCATTTAGATTCTTCTGATGTCTTAAAATAGTCTAGTATCTCCTTTTCCTAAGAATGACAAAGTATTTCAACTCTATAGTCTTCAACATGACTCTTAATTTAAAAAATATTTTGAGATAATAAATAATGACTATCATTTCCATTTTTATATCCCCATTCCACTTTCTTCCTTTACTGAACATATTATTCACTCTACCCAAAAAACAACCTTCTTGTTGGCAGACTCTTTTGTTTCCCTCTTTTCTTAGTTACTTCACTGTTGTTATGACACAGTACCCTGATAAAAGCAGCTTGAAGAAGGATTTATTTTTACTCAAAGTCCATCAAAGTGAGGAAGACAAAGCTGCAGGACCCTGAAGCAGATGGTGACATCACTTTCACAACCATGAAGCAGTGAGTGATAAATCAACGCCACTGCTCAGATTTCTTTTTTTCATTTATACAGCCCACAGTCCCAGTCCAGGAATGGTATAATGTACAGTGGGTAGATATTGTCACTTCAGTAAATGGAATGAAGATAATTCTCCTTAGGCATGTTCAGATGCCCATCAATCAAATTATTCCAGATTTTCTCAAGTTAACAGTTATTACCTCACAACTGCATTACTTAGCCTTTCCTTGGTCAGAGGATTTACAATTTCTTCATTACATTGGATAATAATTATTTAGTTTCCTTTGCTTCTAGATTATAAGTTCTCTAAGAAATTGCACATTGCTGTCCTTTAATTTCTGATGAGAATTGGTTAACAAACTCTGTGGATACCAAAATCCCCTTCTGGCTTGATACCATATCCCCACATAAACTGTGCACATCCCCTCACTTAGTTCAAATTCTGTCCAGAATGCTTATAATATCCACTGCCATCATACTGCTATGTAAATAATGGTTATACTGCAATGTCTTAGGAATGACCACAAGGGTAGTAAAGTTGTCACGATCAACACAAATGAAATGAGTTTCTACCATGTTTTGGTTCTGAAGATTCTTTTTTTTAAATTTTATTTTATAATTTAATTTAATTTTACACATCAGCCATTAATTTCCTTGCTATGTAAATAGTGGATATACTGGAATGGATAGTATGTATAGTATGTATTCACTTGTGTTTCTAGGAAGAGGAAGCCCATTATGTGTGAGGTGATATTCCACAAGTGATGTGAGTCGCAGTTTATTAATGATTACTAAAATTTAATACTTTCACTATACTTGCTACTGATTCTAGCAGATTCCATGGACTTATTTGAAAGGCTGTGAGCAGACAAATACCCTACCTTCATGAATTTGAAGAAATAATATAATTATTCTCCATATTACCCAATAAAACACATCAATTTCATATCATTCCTATTTGACCAAAATATCAGTTTTTACCGAAACATTTGAAAGTATAAAACTTATAAGGAACAAAATTATCTAACACTAAGCACCCATTTAAGAAAAGATAAACAATGGGGAAGGCTTTGGTTTTTCTGACTTCAATTATATTACAAAGCTGTAGTAGAAAAACAGAAGGCATTGTTCTGTAGCAAAATAGAAAACCTTAAAATGAACTCAAGCATGAACAATACACTATTTTCAATACATTACACTCAAAGCAGTCTCTTCAATCATTTTTAGCAAGAAAATGACACACACATAACACAGGAATAAAACAGGAATCTATTTTACAGCACATGAAAAAATTCAACACAAAATATGAATGAAAATTAAAATTGAGGAGTGAAAATTATCAAAAATAAACGTCAAAGAAATGTTCCTTGGCTTTGGCAATGACATCTTTTAGGGATGGCATAAAATCTTAAAGAAAAAAAACTTATAAGAGGGTTATCTCATCTTTCACTTTGACATTAGGTTAGTTTTCTTGTGTAAGGAATAACAGAAAGATATAATTCTCCTGCCAAGAGAAACTGGACTGTTTTGAAATTTGGTTATCATCTCTCTAGTTCTGATTTTCCAGAAAGTCAGATTAGTTTCAGCTTGGTGACATGGAACTTCAATATAAGGGACTCAGTTTTGTTCTATTCAGAATCCTAGCCTAAAACAGTGCCTTCCTTTAATTTTGCTGTATCAATTGAATGTGTTGCTTCACAAATTGTTTTTAAAAATGAAATTGCTGCTACAAAGAATGAGCGAGAATATCTATGAGAAGGGAAATGAATATTCTGCATGTCATGATGGATAGGCATTGGCTCTATTCTTTTGGTT
Source organism: Peromyscus eremicus (assembly GCF_949786415.1). Taxonomy (NCBI): domain Eukaryota; kingdom Metazoa; phylum Chordata; class Mammalia; order Rodentia; family Cricetidae; genus Peromyscus; species Peromyscus eremicus. The sequence goes on from NC_081431.1 coordinate 46,410,208, forward strand.
CTTAACTGTGTTTTGTTTTCATCTGACACCTAATGATTCTACATACTTATGAGATAAAATTATGATACTTCAGTACACACATGCACTGTGAGCTGGTTGTCTAAGAATTGTTCACACTGGAAATATAGCTATCAATCAGAAGACTGCTTGAAGGAGTTAGTTAAATAAAAGTGAAAACATATATGTACAAGGGCCATGTGGATACTTAAAAGGAAACATTTGATTTTTACTGGAAGAAAAGACATAATACAGATTTAAATCTATAATTCTATAGCCCTCTGTCCTCTTGTCATTCCTAAAGGTCCTTCCAGTAATCATCCTCCAAGTCCACAGCAATATTCTTTATGTCTTTTCAATACTTTGATTAACTGCTAGTGCAAGCAGATGTATGCAGCACTTCAGCACAGTTGTTTGTGTGAATCCTCACCTCAGTTTGTACTAATCATCTTCCGGATGACACACTATTTGCCTCCAGGCTTTCAGTTGCCCCTGAAAAAGTCTAAGAGGTCATTGCCCTAACCCCTACAACACTGTGGTCCTAACCCCTACATCACTGCCGATAGAGAATCTTGTCTGTAGAAGAAAATATGAAGCATTTCCCCCCAGTATATTTTGCCATTCTTCCAAAGAAATGAATCTTCAGAATTTAGAATTCTCCTTTACTCTGTGAAAAAAGATGTTTTCATTTTATTATTTGGTAACACACAGTTTTTTGAATGATGTTTTGTTTTTTGTTTTTTAATCACCTGGATGATGGTTTTTATTCTCTCATTAAGATCACTCTTCGATGCAGATTCCTTCACCCTTCCTCCTTTATGTCTTTATCCTCCAGCACTGGGGTCCAATCCAGGGTCCCCACATGATAGGCACATTCTCTACCACTGACTTATCCAGGCAACATGTTATATTTCATGTGATTCTCTATTTTTCTCACGATGACCACAGTTTCCTCTATTTTAAAATCAATGACAGTTGTAAACAATTGCAGTACATTTCAATTTAACTCCCTCTTTTCACAACATTGTACTTTTTTTCTGGTGGGTTATGCCTTAGCATATTTTCTCACTAGATAGATTTTTTCTCATTATATGGTATGTTTTAATAAGTTCACTTTTTCAATGTCATGAGGAACATAAGATACTCCAACAAAACAATGAATTTATTTATTTTATGAAAATTAGCATTTGGGCCGTGTATCTACCTAACATTCCCTCATTTCTTGGCTGCATGGCACATTTTCCTTAGGCTTTTTGTTTTGAAGATTTCTCCAGCTCTCTTTTGAGCTTAACTTTCTTTATGTCACTGTCATAATTGCCCATTATTTTAGTCCTACATGGATATATGGTTTATTAAGAATTTTTCAGCTGTTTACAACTCTATTTTCCATTATCCTGCATACAAGGAAGAAAATAAGTGCGTGGCCTCAGCTTATCTTTATGATCTGAAGCCAGCACACAGACATAGTACCACCATGATTCTATAACTCTTGGGAATGATGTAACAAAAAAAATTTTTTAAAAAGTGGAATAAAAAGTCTTCTGTCACTTTATGAAAGAAGTTTGGAGTTTCCAATGGTTTAAGTTATTAAAGAAGATAGAATTTTGTTTCTATTTGCACTATAAAAGAAGACAAGTTATGTAAGTGAGGTGGTTTGAATGGGAATGGTTCTTAAAGGATCACATATTTGTATGCTTAATCATTAGAGAGTGGGTCTACTTGACAGGGATTAGGAGATGTGACTTTGTTGGAGTATGTGTACCCTCGTTAGAAGAAGAATGCTACTAGGGGTGGCCTTTGAGGTTTCAGAAGCTTACAACCAGACCAGACTCTCTCTGTTTGCTCCCTGTAGATAAAGAGGTAGAATTCTCAGCTACTTCTTCAGCACTACATCTGCCTTCATGCTGCTGTACTTCCTACCATGATGATAACAGACTAAATCTCTGAACTGTGAACCAGCTCCAATTAAATGTTTTTCTTTATAAGAATTGCCAAAGTCATGGTGACTCCACAGCAATCGAACACTGACTCAGAGAGAAAGGTTGTCATATTTACAATTTCAAAATGAAAACAAGATGTGTATTTCAAAATAAGTATGGCATCTAAGAGAGATAAAATATGTACAGTGATTGGATAAAACACATTCTTTAAAACATAGTTTATGTATTGACTTATCTATTTAACAGTATCACAGCCATGTGATGTACACAGAATCAGACACTCTACACAGTATCGAATGTAAATGATAAAATAAACACATAAAACACATACAAAGGCAATACAGTGGGAGAATCAGTATACTCATGAATGTAGATATTTTATGAAGCATTGTTAACTATCTGGTTCTCTAATCTAAAAGTGAATAATTAAACACTTCATTTAACACAATGAAATTATAATAAAAAATAAATTTAAGTCTCTGAACTAAAATAATTGATTGCTCAAAGGAGAAAGAAATCTGTTTACTAGCTGGCCAGATTGGTGTTAATAAAGAAAAAGAAATGCTAATATTAGACAGATGAAAAGTTTTAAAAGGTAATGGTAAATAACATTTCAAGCAAAAAAATCAAACAAAAATATCCTTCATAAATTCAGTTACCTGTATGAAGGATCACATAGTTACAGAAACAGGAACAGAGGTATTCTAACTCATGAATATATGGATGAATAGATATAGCTCAGAGCTGATTTTACAAACAAAGGCTGAGTAATTCATCAAAATAGTCAAGATTAAAATACATAAATTATTCTGATTGGTAAAACATCACAAAAGGTTTATTTAACAAGTATTTATTTAATGTTTTGATATGCCAATTATTATTTTTTTTTTATAAATTGAAGACAAAAGTCACTTCTGCAAGGAGGTAACTGAAAAATAAAAAACAAATTAAATCATGTCTGCAAAGGAGCTAAGAAACAATGTTTTCAGTAAATACCTTTGATATGGTTAAAGTCATGTTTTATAGTATGCAGAAATATCAGTGCTCACCAACTTCGTTTGTTTCTTTGTTTGTTGGTGATTTATTATTTCTAAAGAATAAAACATCATATCCTATTTATTTTGATTTTTAGTTGTATATATGAATATTGTATTTACATCATTCCCCACATACTCCTGCTAGGCACTATGATCAACAATTAATAAATGAGACCTCATGACATTGAAAATTTTCTGTACGGCAAAGAACACAGTCAATAAGAAAAAGAGGCAGCCTACTGAATGGGAAAAGAACTCAATATTTTTTTTTTTTTTTTTTTTTTTTTTTGGTTTTTCGAGACAGGGTTTCTCTGTGTAGCTTTGCGCCTTTTCCTGGAACTCACTTGGTAGCCCAGGCCGGCCTCGAACTCACAGAGATCCGCCTGTCTCTGCCTCCCGAGTGCTGGGATTAAAGGCGTGCGCCACCACCGCCCGGCAAGAACTCAATATTTTATCAACTCAATACATGATAGAGGTCTAATATATATATAATATTTAATTATTTTGCCTTTTAATATCTAGTTTATATACATATATATATATATATCACTCAAAAGGCAAAATATTAAAATTTAAAAGATTAGGTACATATCTAAACAGAGAATTCTCAACAGAGGAATCTCAAATGTCTAATAAACACTTATAGAAATATTCAACATCCTTAGTTCTCAGGGAAATATAAATCAAAACTACTTTGAGATTCTTCCTTACACCTTTCAGAATGGCTAGACCAATAACAAATATCAGCCTATGCTGAGGAGCATGTAGAGCAAGGGAAACACTTCTCCATTGTTGGTGGAAGTGCAAATTTGTACAGCCACTTTGGAAATCAATGTGGTGGTTCCTCAGAAAACTGGGAATCAATTTACCTCAAAACCCAGATACTCCATGCTTCAGCTTATATGTATATCCAAAGGATGTACTATCCTACCACAAGGACACTTGATCAACTGTAGTTTTATTCATAATTGGCAGATAGTAGAAACAACCTAGATGCCTCTAAATGGAAGAGCAGATAAAGAAAATGTGGTGCATTTATACAATGGAATATTTGTCAGCTGTTATTTTTTAAATTACATTATGAAATTTGAAGACAAATGGATAGAAATAGAAAAAAAATTATCATCCTTTGTTAAGTTACTCACACCAGAAAGACATATATTTGTCTGTATTCATTTATATATATATATATATATATATATATATATATATATATGATCTTTCATCATTTACCCCAATATCTGGCACCCAGTTTTTTTAGTTTTTTTATTCTAAGGCCATTAGAATTCGTGTTACATTTGGCAATCAGCATGACCATTCAATTTAAACTAAGTTATACGACTAACAAATGCTTTTTTTGATCAGATATGACTTGTCAAAAGGAAATCTCCCCAAAGTTAGGGTTGAGGAAGGGTTTTGTTTTGATCTTTCAGGAAAAATGAAGGCTAAAGAATCTGAAGAAAAAGTATAAATCATCTAGAAGAAAATGTCCCATGAAAAAGGTCTTTTTGCAGTGAACTATGACCACACCTAATAAAATCTCTGAAGTCTCCCAAAAGATGATGGGATCCCACAAATACGATTCTGCATGGACTATGATAACACCATTAAGCTGACAAACCCTAGCCAAAGATCGGCTTTGAACTATAAAATGAGCAGAGCAATTTCGAGATGGCTAGCTGAGGTGATTCAGCCTCACAGACTACTCTATCCAGGACTTGAGACAAGCCCTGCACTTTCTCATTACCCTGAGACTGGACAACAAATGATATAGCTACCTCCCCCAGGACTTGACAATGAAGGCATTCCTAAAGTATCTAGATTGGTTCAGTTAGCAGTCACAAGCCCATGTCTCTCAGCTACTATTGTTTGCTTGTCAGCATTCAAAAATTTCAAAATCAACCCAATACTATACAGGATGCAGACTCCCTATGTATTTCCCATCTCTTTAAAGACTTTACTATTTCTAAACTGTTTCTTTTACAACTGCTCATACCATTTTCCTCCCATTCTTTCATAAGCCTATGCACATTGTAAAACACACTAGAACCTGTTTACAGGACCATGTGGCTATGCCAAAGTGTCATTGGTACACCAAAATGTGGATTGTTTTTGCTCTCTTGGGGGGTGCTACCACCCATCTCCCAAATAAACCACACAAGGAGGCTTATTCTTAATTATAATGTGTGGCCTTAGCTTGTCTTGTTTCTTGACAGCTTTTCTTAAATTTAAATGATCCCATCTACCTTCTGCCTCTGGGCTTTTTCATTTTCTTCTGTATATCATACTTTCACTCTCACTCCATGGCTGGCTGTGTGGCTGGGTGGTCATTGCAACCTCCTCTCCTCCTCTCTAGCTCTTTCTTCTTTCTTCTCCCAGTTTCTCCTTCTACTTATTCTCTCTGTGTGTCATTCCCGCCTATCCTTTCTCCTGCCTCACTATTAGCCATTCAGCTCTATATTAGACCACCAGGTGTTTCAGACAGGCAGAGTAACTCAACTTTATAGAGTTAAACAAATGCTATATAAAAGAACTCAATACATCTTTGCATCATTAAGCAAATGTTCCACAGCACAAATATATGTGACACACCTTAAAATAATATTCCACAACAGGTCTGCACTAGCTTGGTGTTTTTGTGGGACTCATAACAGTGGAGCAGGTATGTCTCTGACTGGCTTGCCTGCTCTTTGGGACTTTTTTTCTTCTACTGGCTTTCTTTGTCTAGCCTCCATATGAGGGCTTTTGCCTCATCTTATTGCATCCTGTTTTGTCATGTTGGGGTGTTGTCTCTCAGAAGTCTTCTCTTCTCTGAAAGGGAAAGGAGAGAGTAATGGAACTGGGGGAGAAGGGAGGTGGATGGGAGCTGGGTGGAGTATTGAGAGGGGAAACTCTGTTAGGGATGTGTTGTATGAGAGAAGAATCACTTTTTAATTAAAAAAGAGGTTCAAAAAAAGAGTTCAATAATAAACTTTGAGATACACAGTGTGCTGTAATTATTAAATCTAAAAATTCAGAAAAGTATGAAATAATATTTTATTGTGAAAACAACTGTAGTTCTAAATTTATAGGAAGGAACCCTTTTGTTAAAATCAGCATGGGACATGGCACAGTGCATAATGCCGGACTTGCAGCAAACAGAACTGTAGGTTAAATAAGACCATCTTTGACAGCTCAGGGACCTTATACTCTTTGGGCATGGGTATTCTTTGTGTATTTACTTTTATTTTGTATGTTTGGGTGTTTTGTAGTCTTCCTTTATGCCTAATCACTTGCTTTTTGACATTTTGCACATTCATAAAACAGGCCTACATACTGCTGCATCACTGTAAACTGTGGCAAATTCCAGCTTTAAAGATTTAATGTATTTTTTTTTAATTTAAACATTGCTTTCAAGTATCCTTTCAAGTGTGTATGTGTGTGTGTGTGTGTGTGTGTGTGTGTGTGTGTGTGTGTGTGGTGTATTTGTATGTTTCTATGTCTGCCCTATTATATTCTCAAATATTCATAAACTTACTCCAAGTCCAAGGACATTCTTACTATAAGAAATGAAAATAATGAGTTTTTCTTTTTTTTTTTAAGAGTTGAAATCATGTTTCTGGTTACTAATATGAAAAATATTACAAAATGATAGGACTTAGGAATTTGCTACTGCAAACCTGAGAAAATGAAGAAGAGAAAAACTGAATAGCATTGCTTTGGTTACACAGTTCGGTAATTGAGCTTCTACATAGAACAGTGGAGAGCGTTCTCAGATGTCATCAGTCAGTGGTAGTGAAAATCCTGGCTCTGCCACTTTCTGGCTAAGAGAGGAACGTGTCACTAATGCTTTCCATGATCCAGGTCATAATCCCTGAACTGTTTATCATTTTGCCTGCCAATTACTGAATTCTAAATAAAGCTACAAAAAATAAGTTGAAAATTACGAATGGCAACCTGGGTCAGCGTTATTTTAATAACAACACACAAACAAGTACTACCAATTAAAATAGAATATGAAGAACTTCAGAGGAAGGCAGTTAAATATATCCCTATCTGTAATGCTAAAATTGTGGTTATCTGGTAATACATTCTATATCTTGAATAGAAAACTTTGGCAATTAGAACAAAATGATCTCAAATAAGTGTAGACATTCCGATTATTGCTTTGTGGATGAAAACAGCCAGCTTGTAGATTATTTTTCTTTTTGTTATTTAAATTATGAGTAGGCAAGCAATGGTATACTAAGAGAAAGAGTTAACCCCCCAAAAAAATACCTCCTAGGAAGATTCAAAAGTCTCATTTGAACATCTTTGTGAAAGAATTAAGCAGACCAATTCTGTCTTTAACTTGATCTTCTTAACCCGTCCGCTTAATTCTCAGAGTCTTTTGTCACACTGACTTAGCTTTCTGGTGTGATGCAGTATTTGTCATGTATATCAAATGTCTTTACTTGAAAAATGAAGCAGAGAATGTCATCAGCCTATATATTTCCACTGAAACAAGCTCAGTTTGCGTTAATGTGTAGCAGGAATCTTAAAAGTTCTTATTAATAAAATCAAACCTGAGCCAGGTATTGGGGTGAACACTGGAAGGTCAGAGAGACAGAATAAGCCACAGCTACCTCACCTCGCCGAATCCTCAGCTGGTCTTGTTTCCTCAGACTGGAAGCCTCTGAGTCCTCATCCAGAATGGGTCTCAGCTGAACTGCTGCTAGAAGCCTGAAAGCTTAATCAGCCAAATGCTTCTAATTCCTGGTCTTCACACCTTATATATCTTTCTGCCTTCTACCGTCATTCCTTGAGATTAAAGGCTCACTCCCTGGGATTAAAGGCATGTGTCACCATGCCTGGCTCTTTCCAATGTGGCCTTGAACTCACAGAGATCCCAGATGGATTTCTGCCTCTGGAATGCAATTAAAGGCGTGAGTGCCACCATTTTCTAGCCTCTGTACCTAGTGGCTGTCTGTTCTCTGACCCCAGATAAATTAATTAAAATATACAATATTTTGGGGAACACAATACCACCTCATTAATGTGTTTTTAATTTTTATGTGTATATAGGTTGAGAAATAATGATTCTATATATTAATATTTCAAATTGCATGTTCTTAACATGGTTATTATATGTGGTTGTGTGTGTGTGTGTGTGTATGTGTGTGTGTGTGTGTGTGTGCAGATGTTTACATAAGGGTGGAAAACAAAAATGAAGAAATCAGCAGTTAAGAGACGTCTAGGAGCTGCAGTTACATGTGTTTGTGAGGTATGTGTTTTATTACATGGGTTCTATGCCATGAAAAGAGGTCCAATTGACTATGTAGAACATTCTCTTAACATCTGAGCCATCTTCTAGACCCACAATTATGTTAATTCCTAAGCTCAAAACATTTGACAGTCAAATTCAGTGAATGAGTACATAAAAATGCCAGTGGCAGTCTTTTATAAATATTGACCTTAAAAACCTATATGTTAATATAGATAGTACATGTTTTATGAAAGTCTCAAATGGACTCTTTCCTGTCACCTTTCATTTTTCTAAAATTTCTTGGTTAGTAGTTATTCAATGTACACTGTAATAATGCCTGTTATGCTTCAAAGTTCTTTTCAAGCATTTCTAACTGTCGTTACAAAATGTGAGATTGTTTAGAGCACATACTTGCAAATAGCCACTACAAGAAAGAATCAGGAAACACTGTGGTCCTTCTAATTTTCTATTATTTTAAAATAGAGCAATGGTAACAAAAACATAACAGCACTAACAAATTACTCAAAGCTTCTGTCTCTTGATCTCCTCAGCTATAAAATACAATTTACTGCTGTTTTGTGGGTTCATTATTTCAACTACAGAAGTTAATATTATTATATATTTTGTTTGTTTTCAAGGAATACAAGAACCTGGTGGAGATGTGCATGCCTCAATTCCAGTACTTAGGAAGCAGAGGCAGGAGGATCTCTGTGAATTCAAGGCCAGCCTGGACTTTAGAGCAAGTTCCAGGACAGCCAGAGATACATAGAGAAACTCAGTCTTGAAAATCCAAAAGAAAAAAAATATAACAAAGAAAAAAAAGATACAAGAGTTGGTACAAGATCAAATAGGTAAGTATCAGAGTTCTGGAATATTCTAAGATAACCACCAAATCCTATATCTTTTTCCCATTATGCATAGAAAGAATTAGTAGATCTACATATAAAAATTTAATTTCAAAATGGTCAAAAATGCTTAGAACCCTTTATGTAGTGTGTTAGATTTATGAAGGTTTAAAACATATTCATGTATCATGAAAAGTGCAAGTGTTTGCATTATCTGGAAATACGGTGTGAAAAATAGCATAAGGTAGCAGAACACAGGACACTAGTTGTTAAAGCTTCCTTTTCTCTTTAACTGGTTCAAACATTTACACACACTCAAATAAAAATATAAATGCATGTAAGCTTTTTACAATTGATTCCAGAGGTAAACATGAACATTTATTCAAAGCCAAGGAATTTAAACATTAAATCTCATGGAGATAAAATAAAAAATATTATACTAAGCATATATCCAGTATAAATAAAAGACAGGAGCTAAATATTCACTCCCAACTACTATTAAAGCTACAGTGTCTCATGAAAATTAATGAGAAAATTAAGAAATAAATTACAAATGCATGTGAACATTCAGAGTTGTTGTACAGCAATTTTTCCAGTTGATTTTTGGATTCTCCTTTTATTGCATTCATGTTAAGAAAGAAAGCAAATAGCTCATACAATCAATTATCTGTAGGATTATCAATGTAATTTGCTGAATTTTAAAAGTTCTTTGTGATTTTCTTATATGTGCCAGTAAATATGAATGTTTTGATGTATAGAAATTTATAAGCTGGTAGAATAGCTATAATACAATATGTGTTAGAGGTAAGTAATCTTTTGAAATATTTTTTACTTTGTAAATCTGTCAACAATAAAAGCTATCACAAAGACATGATATTAAACAGGCAATTAAAATGTGACATGTTACATAAATTCAAACTTTCATGAGAGTGTCAAAATTAATTTTCATATGTATGTCAGTTGAAAACACACTGCTAAAATGTTATATCTATTTTTCTCAATGATGAAAATATTGTGAATTAGTTGGAAATATATATATATATATATATATATATATATACACATATATATTCTTTCTTTTTTTTCTTTTTTTTTTTGTTTTTTTTTGTTGTTGTTTTTTCAAGACAGAATTTCTCTGTGTAGTTTTTGGTGCCTGTCCTGGATCTCGCTCTGTAGACCAGGCTGGTCTTGAACTCACAGAGATCTGCTTGTCTCTGCCTCCTGAGTGCTGGGACTAAACGTGTGCACCACCACTGCCCAGCATATATATAGATTTTCTGAGTTTTGTTTTGTTTTGCCTTCAAATTAATTTATTTTCAGATCATATCACAGAGTTGTATTAATCAAAACATGCTGGTACCAGCATTAAAACTAAACCCAGAGAGCAATGGAACATAATAGAGTGGCCAGAAATAAACTCACACATAAACAATCAGCAAATATTGGATATAAATGTCAAGAATACACAATGGAAGAAGTTTAATATTTTTTTTATTTAAAAATATTTTTTCATTTTACATAACAACCACTGTTTCTCCTGCTATTCCCACATCCCCCTATCCTACTCCCACCCATTTCTCATAGTGGGTAAGGCCTCCATTGAGTATTCAACACAGGCTGGCATACCAAGTTGGGGCAGGACCAAGCCCCTCCCCCTGCATCAAGGCTGAGTAAGGCACTGCACCATAGGGAATAGGCTCTAAAAAGTCAGATCCTGTACTTGTGATAAGTCCTGGTCCCACAGCCAGAGTCTCCACAAATAGGTCAAGCCACATAACTGTTATTCACATTCAGAGGGCCTAGTGCAGTCCCATGCAGGCTCCCCAGCTATCAGAGACATTTGCTCAGCTATGTTCATATCAGCCAGAACCTGGAAACAAACTAGATTCCCCTCAACCAACAAATGGATAAAGAAATGTGTTGCATTTACACAATGGAGTATTATTCAGTGGTAAGAAAAGCAATGTCATCATGAAATTTGAAGGTAAATGAATGGAACTAGAAAAAAAATCATCCTGAATGAAGTAACCTACATCCAGAAATACAAACATGGTATATACTTATTCATAAGATAAACAGGCCATAATCCACAACCTCAGGGAAACTAGGTAAAAATGAAGACCCTAAAAGGGACCGCCATAAATCGCCCCATGAAGGGGAAAGGGTTAAGATCTTCTGGGTAAACTGGAATTGGAGAGTGGAGGGGAAAGAATGAGGAGTGGGCACATGATGGCTGAGGAGGGTGGGAAGGAGAGGGAGAGCAATGAAAGCAATACCTTGACTGAGTGAGTCATTATGGGATTAGGGAGAAATCTGGTGCTAGGGAAATTCCCAGGAAGCCATAGCAATGGTGGAGAGGGTACTTGAACTAGCCTTCCCGTATACTCAGATTGGTGTTCCCTAATTGTCATGATAGAACCTACATCCAGTGACTGATGGAAGCAGACGTGGGGACCCACAGGCAAGCACTTGGCCTAGCTCCTGAAGTTAGTTCAGTTGAAGAGAGGAAGAAGGAATTATAGGAGCAAGGGGGTGAGGATGGGGCATTTCAAGATCATGATGGGATAAAAACACAGAGACAGCTGACCCAAACTAGTAGCAGCTCACAGACTCTGGAAGTTTAATATCTTTAACAAAATGCAATTTTAGAAGTGGGTATCTGCATGAAAAATGGCAAAACTAGAGGGCAGTTGTACTCAATACTGTTCATTCAAAATGGCAAAAAAAAAGGATCTTTATCTTGTACTGTACACTCTCAAAAACTTAAGTGTAAGGAACACTGTAAAACTAGACTAATATATGGAGAATAATCTCTATAGTATTGGATTTTTAATGATACTTGGATTATGACAGCAAAACCAAAAATGGACAAGTGGGGCTAAGCTGACTTTTAAAAATACCATACATTTAAAAACAAGAAGTTTTCATATAGAACATTTTCTGCTCTATTCTTTGATTCAATTATTTCAGTGTCTGAAATATCTACATTTTTTATTGTAAAGTATTAGTTATCGCAGTATTTCTCCTCTTTATTTTATTTATTTATTTATTTATTTATTTATTTATTTATTTATTTATTCATTCACTTATTTATTTGGTTTTTCGAGACAGGGTTTCTCCATGTAGTTTTGGTGCCTGTCCTGGATCTCGCTCTGTAGATCAGGCTGGCCTCAAACTCAGAGATTCACCTGGCTCTGCCTCCCGAGTGCTGGGATTAAAGGCGTGCCCCACCATGGCCCAGCTCTCCTCTTTTTTAAAAATGAATTTGAAAATTGCATGAGGTTGCACAATCAATTCAGGCTTTATCATAATAATAGGTTTGATGGTCTCTGCCAGTTTCCAAAATAATTTTGGAATACATTCTACCAGTTCTTTATTTTTCCTTTTATTGAAAATGGATTTTTTTTTTTTAAATCACATAGTATAACCTGATTATGGTTTCCCCTCCTGCCATTCCACCAAGTTCCTCCTCACTTCCCATTCCATCCTGGGCCACTCCCTTTAAGTCTTTTATTAGAAAACAAACAGGTACTCCAGCCAGGGTAGCAAGGAAGCTTAAGGCAGAACTTCTTCTTCCCCTCTCCTCCTAATCGAAGTCCCCAGCCTCTTTTCCATCACCGCAGTAAAACACCTTCGCAGCCCCAACACACACACACACACACACACACACACACACACACACACACACACACACACACACACACCCCTCATCTCCCGGGGATCCCACAGATCTTTACTCCTAACCTCCACTTCCCTGCTCTTTGCTTGATTTAAACCCCCAACTCCAGAGGGCACTTTGTGCAAACACATTGGCCATTACTGCCTGGGAAGCAAGTAGGCTAACTGTAGACCTTCACCTCCCCTTTGCTTCTGAAAATTAAATCCTCATCTCATCTTCTGCTCTGCAACAGAATACCTGCTGTAGCCCTTCTTACCCTTCCTCGGACCCCATCTGCAGTGGAGCCCAAAGATTTTCCCCTATTTATCTTTCTCCCCAAATAATTACTTTATCTCAGCCCCCAAATCCAGCAGGGACTCCTTGGAAACCCACAGGCCACCCCTGCCAGGAAACCAAAGAAGCTAACTACAAATCTTCACCTCTCCCTCCTCCAAGTCCAATCCTCCAGACTACTCTTTAACGTTGCAGCAGCCTCCCCAACCACACCATCTCTAGTTTATCCCACAGATCTTCTTCTTCTAACTTTCATCCCCGGACTCATTAGTTTATTCCAGCCCCCAACTCTAACAAGCACTCTCTGGGATCCCACAGGACCAGGAAACCCACTACTTTAGGAAAACAGGTAGGCTATCTGCAGATATCTCACTTCTCACTAAGTTCTCTTGCTGGTTCTCATTCCCAATGCTGTAGCAGATTTACCGCAGTGCCCTTTCCTCAACCCCTGACCACTTTTCTTGGGGAATAACTAAGCAGATCCTGGTAGAACACCCCAATTTCCTCCCTCTTGGAAAGGCTTCCGCTACAGCCACTCCACACCCATTCCTACATCTCATATTTACCTAAATTTACCTAGAACTCCCAGTGGCCACACCTATCAGGACTCCAGATGGTTTTCCTACAGGTAAGGCACAGCCAACACATTCCCCTAAGAACCAAAAAGGAAACAAAACCAAAGAACCAAACACCCAACTGTCAAAGAAAGGAGCAGACATCAACACCTAGAATTACACGTTTTCCAATCCCAGATTCCTAGATGCAGAGAAAAAAACAAAATCAGTAACAGTCAGGACAATATGAATCCAATGGAGCCCAGCAATCCTACCGTGGTGGGCCCAGAGTATGACATCAGATATGAAGCAAATGTAAAAGACCTTAAAACAGCCTCTATGAATACCATAAAAATTCCAAAAGAGGAAAGAATCAATTCCCTTAAGAAATCTATGAAAATACAAAGAGTAGAAAGAAAACAATAAAACCATTGAAGGCCTGAAAATGGAAATAGAAACAACAACAACAACAAATAAAACCCAAACAAAAGGAAGTATGAAAAAAATAGGAACTTGTAGAGAAATGGTAGAACTAAGCTTCATCAACAGACTAAAAAAGATGGAATATAACATCTTAGACATTAAAGACCTAATGGAAGAAATGGATATTTTAAAAAAAATGGTAAATCTAAAATAAAGGAAGGAAGGAAAATAAATAAGTAAATCCTGGACATCATGAAAAGACCAAATCTAAGAATGATAGGAGTAGAGGAAGGAAAAGAGAGCAATCTCAAAGGTCCAGATAATGTTTTCAACAAAATCAAAGAAGAAAATTTCCGAAACCTAAAGAAGGATATATCTATCAACATACAAGAAGCATACAGAAAACCAAGTACATTAGACAAGAAAAGAAAGCCCCCTCAACACGGCACATAATAATAAAAACACTAACTATACAGAACAAGGAAATGATATAAAAAGCTGCAAGAGAAAAAGACCAAGTAGCAAATAAAGGCAGACTTACTAGATTAAACCTGGCTTCTCAACAGGAACTATAAAAGCCAGAGGAGCCTAAGAGACATGTGTCAGACTCTAAGTGACCCCAAATTCCACTCCAAACAACTATATTCCACAAAACTTTCAAACACCATAGAAGGATAAAAAATAAACATGATCAAACTAAATTTAGGTACTACCTATCTTCAAATTCATCTCTACAGAAGGTGCCAGAAAGTAGAACTCAACCTAAATAGGTTAACTACATACAAAAACCCCACAGGGAATAAATACTTTCAGGCCAGCAAGGTCAAAAGTAAAGAAATGAGCACACACACACACACACACACACACCACCACCACCACCACCACCAACAACAACAACACTATAACCACCATCAGCAAAAAGAACCTAATGACAAGAATTAACAATATTGTTCATTGATATCTCTCAACATTAACAGTCTCGATTCCGTAAAAAAAATGTTATTCACTAAGACAATGGGAAAAAAACAAAACAAATAAAAAAAAAAAACCAGGATCTAGTCTTCTGCACCATACATGAAACACGCCTTAAAACAGATTTCAAACCAAAGCTAATCATTAGAGAGAGGGAATGATATTACATACTCATCAAAGAAGAAAATTCAACAAGAAGACATTTAAATTCTTTTTTGTTGTTGTTGTTTTGTTTTTTTGTTTTCGAAACAGAGTTTTTGTGTGTAGCTTTGGTGCCTTTCCTGAACTCACTCTCTATCGCAGGCTGGCCTTTAACTCATAGAGATCCACCTGCCTCTGCCTCCCAAGTGCTGGGATTAAAGGCATACACTACCACTGTCCAGCGACATTTAAATTCTTAACCTCTGTGCCCCAAACAGAAATAGATTCTCTTCAAGAAAAGGAAAACATGATGTGAAAATAATTAAATAAGTAAATAGATAAATAAATAAATAGAATAAGGTTTGACTCTTACTTAAATTATTCAAAGCAAGCTGCTGGAATATAGTGCAGTGTTCATTGAATTTTACCTTCACTGTAAGTTTGTTTGGTACAAATGCCCTATTTGCTTTTTTTCCCATAGATCAATACACATCCATTCTATCTTTATTCATTCTGATTAAACCACAACTGATCCATTAACAACTGTGGTAGTCAGCTTCAATTACTGTAAGAAATATGTGACATAAATCAATTTCAATAGAAATGGTTTCTTTTGTCCCAGAATTTCAGAGGTTTCAGTCTAAGACCAGTTATCTCAGCAGATTTGGAAAGACACTACATGAGTGTGGGATGATCAGGAATTTCGAAGTATGTAAGAGAAAGGTCCAGTTTTCCATTTTACCTTTCACAGACATCCTGCAATGATCAAGGGATCTCATATGAATCCCTATGTATCCTATCATCTAACATCTGTAACAATCTGTTAAGTGACTGGGTCATTAATGTAGTCTACACACGAACTACAGACAGACTAGACAATAAGTGTGTCCCTCTAGTTCGGTAAGTTTTGAGTTCTTACAGTAAAGAATTAGCAGTATACTGAGGTTGTTCTGAATACTAAAGTATCCTTCATGTACTTAGATCTGCAACTAGTTCCAAAATGTGAGACAATTTTCAAATAAGTGTGAGAAAAATGAAAATGAAAAATGATTCTAAGCTTCATAGATGTAATTTGTTTACAGGCACATATGTAGCAAAGCTGTTAAGAATTGAACTCTGTGTCCTTGTGGGCAAAGGCATATCAATGGTCTGACCTTTCTCACTAGTGAGATCAAAGTCTGGGGAAAAAAAAGATGCTGACAATTGTCTGAGAACAGACCACCTGTGGCTTTCAAAGTTCCGCTTTCCCCATTTTATCTGCTTTTCTTCATTGTTTTGTTTCTTCCATGAGTTAAATTTAGATAATCTTCCTGCCCATACTGAGGTAGCACCTTAACACTCTGCTAAAGTTTTCTCAGATACAATTATTTCTCTTTACTTTATCATTCATTCATTCATTCATTCATTCATTCATTCATTTCTAAGACAAAGTCTTATGTAGTCCTGGCTGACTTTGAACTCCTTATGTAGATTATGCTGGCCTCCATCTCCAGAGATTGGCATTACAGGAGGGTATTACCTGGCCCAGAACTTTGCTCAAATTCCAAGGGCTGTGCTTCATGCTCCAAACCCTAAAATCATTTTTATTGGCAATGTGGGTAGTCATTTTCATATTCTCTTTCAAAATTATGTATTTTATATAAGTAATGGCAATTTAACTACTTGTAAATATTTCAAATCAATTTTAGATATTTAAATAAAATTGATATTCCCTTCACTGGTTTCTTTCTCATTAACATGTAAACATGGTGCTTGAGTGGGTCTTGTGTGCTCAGCATTTCTGCACTTTAATGGAAATGCTGATGTGCAGCAATATTTCCAGCTAAACTTCATTTTTGCTCTAAGGTCATTGAGGTTTCAATGATTAAAAATGCTCAAAGATGCACTTCATATTAATCTTGGGAGGGGCACAGATGGACTGACCTCTGTTGAAATTAGATATAATCTAAAAAACTGCATCAGTCTGAAAATCAGCTTCATTAAAATTTGCTCATCTTTCAGTTGTTTTTCTAACATATATTTATGTTCCTTGTTTAAATTTAATACAGGATGTGTTCTACAAGAAAATACAGATAAATGTATTCAAAATGAAAATATTTTCATAAAAGTAACAAGAAAAGCTAATAGCTTCAATCCATAGGATTCCTTCTCAAAACATGTTTTTGTAATGTGTTTTCTAATCTGAAAAACATGCCTGAAAATGGTTCATTCATTTATTAATAAGGTAGTTACTCCAAGGATACATACTAACGAGAAACAGAATCTTATTTTAATATATTCTCACATTCACTCATCCTCTTATTCTAAGCAAGAATTCTTTGATAATTGCTATAAAAAGTATATATACTAAGTATGACTTTAAAAGAAAACTAACATGTTTTTTTTAATTTTTTCAAGTAATTTGATAAATAACTACAAAGTTAACCTAAATCCCCTGAAATTTTATTTTAGTAAAAATGATAAACCTGTCATACTTGAGTGAGAGAAATGTGTCTACCCAGAATTACAGTTTGTCTCCTGACATTCTTGTCAGCAATAATATAAAATGCTTCTTCATGCCATTTTGTCCAGTCATTGCAGTAGGCCCCATGGTGGAAGGAATTGATGTGATCTGAATGCTCTAGTGGTTGTAATCTCAAATATTTACATGTGCAGAATAATGTTACACATGAATGCTGAAATGTTTTCATATTTTATCTAGACACAAATAGAGAATATCCCTTTAGGTTCAGAGTTGGTTGTTTCCTTTCCTGGCACAACTGGACCTTTTTACTGTTATATTTCATGCAATAATCAAGACATTTGAATTCAGATAAAATTAACTTTGAACCATTATACCATTATGTAGTGTAGTGAAAAACAATTGAGCCTGTGACTTCCTTAAATGTCAATACAATCAGTGACTGTTGGATTGAATTCGAATGGACTCCTGATCACAGGCGGTGCTTTTCTAAGCCCCATGGAGCCTTGGGGAGGCAGCCAAGTGACTATCTGAGCCTCTCTTTCTTTCTTTGTAAAGTGGGTACAAAAATATTTCATTCACCATTGATATACTTGTTAGAAAAATCATGCAGCAAGAAAGCATGAGACTGAATTATTAGCTTCAAACTAACTAGATGTTAGGTTAAAGTCTGCTGTCATTTTAATTGATGATCAAATTTATTTAATTTAAATAATATATATTCAAGTTGTTATTGAATTTTCTTTCTTTCAAATGAGGGTCTTAAGAGAAAATATAGAAGCCAGTCAAACCACTGAGCCAAAACACATAGAAAGAAAATTTTGATTATCAAATCACATGGTAATACTAAATCTTCTGCTTTTGGACATGTGATGTATAAAAAAGCATGATCTTAAAATGAGTATGCTCACCCATGTGCCTATTTCTGCATGTAAAGGGAATTCTTTCCATAATGAATATTCATTAGTGTTCTCAGTAATCTCCCCTTCCTTCCTTGGTCCAGGAAGAGCCAAGGCATTTGGAGAGGCGTTCCCCCCGTGCAATTTTACCCTGCACAAGTCATCGGTCCAAATAATGTGGCAATGAGGGGCTTTAATACCGTCTGCTTCATTACTGAGAAAGTGTATTTCTACTAATACAAAGCCACATTAAAATGTCTAACACTTGTTCATTGAGATGAAAGTGATTGCCCCCACAGTTTAGGACATGAGTTATTTCTCAGAAGCTATGATGGATGAATCCACATAGGACAGGAAACAGGCAGTATTCACCTTTCTGAAAATGACTTGTGTTGTTTCTTGTTTAAGTCTCAAGAAATTAGATTTTGCATATATTCCTAATCATTTATCTTTATCTTTTCTCCTAGTATCCATCTTGCTTGAAGTTCTTCAATTGAACTGTTTCAGGTTGTATTAGTCCTTTCCCAGTTCATACCTTAACCTACCATACTCTGTAATCAATTGTGTTTTATCTAATAGTGAATACACAGAAGAATTTAAAGAGTTTTTTTTCTGACAAATGCACAACTAATCAGTTTAATAACATTTAACAAGATTTAAAATGTGTATAATTATCAGTGGAGAACGCTTAATCTACCTTCGTTTTTATGTATATTTTTACACACAAACTGTCAGCTTCTACAGTAACTAGCCCCACCCATCCATTTGTGCTACTTTACTTAATTTTACATGCAAGAAATTTATAATTATGAAATAAATATGTCAACATGTGTTGCTATTATGATTATCACAGTTAGGAGAAATTAAAAAGTACAACTTTCAGGATTTATTTTTTGTATGTTTGATTTGAATACTATAAAAGACTTTTTGTGTTAAACTTTAAATTAGAGATGTTTTATTATAAATACTTACCATGGAAGGCCTGCCCTTTTCTGAATAGAAATGGAGGATGAGTGGTGGGGCAGATGGAAACGGGGGAGGGACTAGGAGTAGAGGAAGAAGGGGAAACTGTGATTGGGATGTAAAATAACAACAAAACAACAACAACAACAAAAGGAAAATAAATGAATAGCAAGTTTCTATTTAAAACATACAATGCCTGTTTTATTTGTTGATAGCATTACCATAATAGATTAGATATACAAAATTTAGTGCCGATTATGACCTAATTACTAAATTCTCTAACAAGGTATAAAATACACACACACACATACATACATTAATATTTTAAATAATATGTTTTTCGGGCTGGAGAGATGGCTCAGAGGTTAAGAGCACTGTTTGTTCTTCCAAAGGTCCTGAGTTCAATTCCCAGCAACCACATGGTGGCTCACAACCATCTGTAATGAGATCTTGTGCCCTCTTCTGGCCTGCAGGGACACATGCAGACAGAACACTGTATACATAATAAATAAAAAATAATATGTTTTTCTTTAAACTATGTATTCAAATAACATATACTCACATGTATTTATTGCTCAAAAATATATTATACATGATATGCATATGTAGCATAAACCCTGAATGTATGTAATTCAAATAATTCAATAAGTATAGTGTACTAAAGTACCTTAAGTTATTACTTGTCAAAGTCTACAAGATTAGACAACTAAAATAATGTGTTAAGGTATAAAACTTGAAATCTTGTACTTTACATTTCTATGATAGTAAGTTGTTTTCAGATACTTAGTGACATAACTACAACCATAAGATAATAGTAAGTTTAATTTAAATATTTCCTTTTGCTTAATCCTTAGACATATTTACCCTAATTCAGACCATAATCATGAAAATTAGGATTTGTTTCTTTAAAGCTTGTTTTTTGTTTTTTTTTTGCATTTTTATATCTTTTTTTAATTTTATAATTAATTTAATTTTACGTATCAGCCATGGATTCCGCTGTCCTCCCTTCTCCCACCCCTCCCTCACCCTCTCCCCAATCCCTCCCCCCATTCCCACCTCCTCCAAGGCAAGGATTCCCCTGGGGATTCAGCTCAGCATGGTAGATTCAGTTGAGGCAGGTCCAGTCCCCTCCTCCTTTCACCTAGGCTGAGCAAAATGTTCCAGCATAGGCCCTAGGTTCCAAAAAGCCAGCTGATGCACTAAGGACAGGTCCCCTACTGCCAGGAGGCCTCCTAAATAGTTCAAGCTAATCGACTGTCTCACTTATCCAGAGGGCCTGATCCAGTTCCATAGGAGCTCCTCAGCTATTGGTTCATAGTTCGTGTGTTTCCACTAGTTTGGCTATTTGTCCCTGTGCTTTTTCCAATCATATGAGCAAGAGATAAATCTTGTTTTATGAAGAGGAATTTATTTTATTCTGCAACTAGGATAGCTTTTAGGCCCATGTAAAAACATTACTAGCATTCAAGTTCATATATATATATATATATATAATGAAATGGGGAAGAGGTAGAGAAACAGACAGAAATAAGATACTACACAATCACAAAACATGTAATTAATTGCACATAACAGAATACAATTTGAATATCTATCTTAAGTACAATTTCTTTTTTCCTCATAGAATGTTTTAGTATTCCAGTGAATCTTGTTAGCATCCATTTTTAGAGATATAGCATACATACTTTTTTAACTATCTTTGATCACCATCTATACACATACATTTTAAGTACAAGGATTCACTATACATATAAAAGTTAAGTTTAGAAACAACATAGAAATCAACAAGACAGGTTTAATATAACGCTTTTCATCTTTGATTCTTCTATCTGGGACAATGAGGCACTAACATTGCCACAAATTCAAGGTCACCATGGATTACATAGTGAATTCTAGGAGAGTTTTAGCCATGAGAATGACCCAGTCTCAAAACACAAAAAAAAAGTATTTAAAGTAACTTTCTTTGGATAGTAATAAATCCACATATTTGCTGATATTTCACAGCACACAAGTAATTAAGTTTCATAATTATGTTGTTATGAGGGACAGACTACATAGGTGTTTAGAAATCATGATTATTCTTCCTCGATCATACTAAAATTCTTTGCATCAGTAAAACTTAGATCATTTGAGCGTTAAAAACTAATTCCTTGAAGTACCAATCGTAATCTTTCATAATGAAAGAGTATCATGTTGGCATGCTGAGCTAAAGGGAAAATGAAAGGATGAAAAGTGGAACCGATGATGACAGGCGTTTCCTCCCTCTGCTATTACTGTAGAGCAAATAGCTGAGCTTAATGTCTTGAAGCTGTTGATGACATTTTTTCCAAGTACTTGAACATTAACTATCTGTCTGATAATACCCTAAGGAATATTTTTAAATGCATTGACCTCTTAAAAGATCATCATAAACAGCATCCTTAATTAGATTTACAAAATCAATTTAAGTATCTATGTAAATCAAATTTTATGAAATGCCGTGCTGAATGCATGGTCAGGTTATGTCTCAGGACATGATATATATTATGCTATAACAGTACACATAACTTCTATGTTATGAACAGGTTCTCATAAAAATAAAATACTATTTTCTTAAAATTTAAGATAAGCATTAGTAATTGTGATAAATTATGGTTTATACAATTAAAATAATATCACAAATAAATATATAAAGTTACAAAATCCTTTGAATACTATGGTCACTAAAGGGAAAGGTAATTTAGAAGGAATTGTGCATCACCTTATTTTTTTGTTTTGTTTTGTTTTTTTCGAGACAGGGTTTCTCTGTGTAGCTTTGCGCCTTTCCTGGATCTCGCTCTGTAGACCAGGCTGGCCTCAAACTCACAGAGATCCACCTGCCTCTGCCTCCCAAGTGCTGGGATTAAAGGTGTGAGCCACCACTGCCCAGCTTTGTGCATCACCTTATTACATCTTATCAATATGATGTTCATGCTTGTCAATGCAGTGTAAGTGAAAGACAGATTGCCTCAGAAGATCTAAAAGCCTTATGCTGAATTCACATACCCTTCCAAGATAGTGAAAGCGTGTCTGAAAGTACTTATAACAATCCAGAAGTCTATTAAAATTTAACCTATATCAAGGGAAAAGGAAATTGTTGTTAGCCAAGAAATAAATGTCAGATTGAATACAGCTTTCACTCTCTTTTGTTACTACAAACTGCCCCATATACCTTTTTCTGTTCCCTTTCTAATCCATGGCATCTTTTTTCACTAACTGTTATTGCATGCATATATGTATATGTATACATATGTATATTCCTAAATAGAACCTGTTCAGTCCATGTAATATTACTTGCAACTGTGATTGAAGGGCTTCACATTTTGTATTGGATAACAGATTGAGAAACATTTGTACTTGTGAATTAATAAAGTAACTATATGTTCTTTTGTGAGCTATTATTTGATAATTTCTATTTGTATTTCATATTAAGAATATAAAAATATGTGGGTAAATGTATGCATCCCACAAGGATCTGAATGCATGTTATAATCCAATTCTAATGTCCTTGAAGAAACAATAAGTGAGAGATGTTAGGACATTTGGAATTTACTAGTGTACTTTGTTTTCATTTGTCACTGTTTTCGGCCCACAACATCTGAGGAAAAGAAATACTATCTTCTCTTCTTTTTTACATCTTTCTTTGACAGAAAGTGTCTGAAGTATCCCAGACTGGCTTTGAACTCATAAGTTGAGGGTGACTTTGAACTACTGATTTTCCTACTTCCACCTTCCCAGTGCTGGCATTACAAGCATATGCTTCCACAATGAGTGTTTTGTATTTTTAGGTAATAGCAATTGAAAATAGGATTCTTTGCTACTTGATAAACACTGTATGTGTGAATATAAACACTTCTAGCCCCGGAAAGAAGAGGTGGAGGGATGAATGTGAATAGAAAGTAATTTCTAAATTGAGTTGTCAATGAATAAATTAATTTAGAAATAAAATATGTGGAGATGAAGGAATGTCTCAGTGGTTAAGAATGAATACTGTTCTCAAAGAGAACATTTCATTCCAATCCAGGTCCCAGCATCCTTGTCTAGTGTTACTGCATGTGACTCCTGATCCTGGAATGAACACAGCTGGTCTTTGTAGGCACCTGCACTAGAACGCACCTACCCACACACAGACACACAAAACTATACAGAATTCACAATACTAAAATTAAGTCTTTTGAAACAGAAGAAATGCATTATCTCATAGTATTTTCAGCATTCCATTGATTTACTTCCTCTTAACATATTTAAAATTAACTTTATTATCTCTAGAAATGATCTACTTTTCTTAGGCTTCTTTTAAAAAGAGGATCAAGAATAAAGCAAATATATACATACATACACACACACACACACACACACACACACACACACATATGATCTAGTTTCAGAATTCTGTTTCTCACACATTACTCTTTAGAGAAAGATTACATTAATCTTTCAAACATAAACTTCTTCATTATTTCAACCATATAGTTATCTTGTATCAAATATTTAGTTAGCTAATATCAAAGACTGCTGCTAAGGAAAAATATCTTTCCATTAATCACATGTGGCGCCTTTGTGCCAATATTAAACCATTAAATATATTTCAGCTGAATTCTCCACTTGATACTGATCAATCCCAACTTTTACTAACGGTTGAGATGGCATTTTGTTCTTCCACTTCTTTTCATGAGTCCAGATAATTTCATTTTCTCTTTTAAATGGTTCATGTGTCTGAAATGTTCTTTAATGAACCGGCTTCTCTGAATGTTTTGTTATATTTATAGAATTACTCTTTTCTTTCACCTTTGAAAACTGCATTGTTTCAACAAATTCTATCCTTTCACCATTACAAACTATTGACCAGACGATCTCATGCATTTGGATATGAACATGAATTTATAAAAGAATTTTAGATTCACAAATTTTAAATCTATTCTATTTGTCTTTCTATGTATGGCTTATTTCATTCAATATGATAATCTCATGTTGAATTCACTTTTTAAATAATTGATATAATTTCATTTTATTTATGAACTAAAAAAATCCACTATGTGCTGTGGCATGTTCTGTATGCTGTCAATGTGTTGCTCTGATTGGTTGATAAATAAAATGCTGATTGACCAATAGCCAGGCAGGAAGTATAGGTGAGATAAGCAAACAAGGAGAATTCTGGGAAGAGGAAAGCTGAGTCAGGAGATGCCAGCCTGCTGTCCAGGGAGCAACATGTAATGTCACACAGGTAAAGCCATGGAATGTGTGACAACATATATATTAACAGAAATGGGCTGAGTTTAAGTGTAAGAGCTAGTCAGTGGTAGGCCTGATCTAATGGCTGAGCAGTTTTAATTAATATAAGCATCTGAGTGATTATTTTATAAGTGGCTGTGGGGTTGGTGGAGCTGAGGAGGACCGGAGAAAACTTCAGCTACAATTATATATATATATATCACCTCTTTTATCAAGGAAAGTGGCTATATTTTATTTTATTAGTTTGCTGGTTAGTGTTTGTCCATTTAGCATAATCTTTAGTCACCAGGGAAGGTACCTTAATCAAGGAATAGCCTTCTTAACACTGGGCTGCAGACATGTCTTTGGACATTTTTCCTGACTGATGATTGACATGGAAGGACCCAACCTATTGAGGGTCGTGTTATTCCTGAGTAGATGTTTCTGTTTTGGAAAAGAAAGAAAACTGAGCAAGACACGGAAAGCAGTCAGTAGACAGAACTTCTCCATTGTCTCTTCAGTTCTTGTTTTGACTTCCTTCAGCGATGGATTGTTACCTGGAAATGAAAGATGAAATAAACCCTTTCTTTCTCAAGTTGCTGTAGTCTAGTGTTTTGGGACAGAATTAAAGGAGGAAAATAGTAGAGTTATTTCTTTCACACTTATCAGATGTATTTGGGATATCTGACTTCCTTAAAGACTTCAAAACTGAGTTCACCCACTATTGCAAATCAGTCATTACTGGTACAGGTGAAGGAAATGCCAATATATCTGTTACTCTTTGTCTACACAATGTCTTTTCTTCTTAACAGCATCCATCATGCTTCACATGAAGTTTTGTCTCTCTGTGGTATACATCATTTGTGTGTCATTAGTAAATGGAAATCAACGACTTTGAACACTTCAAAATTGCCCATCTTCTACTAAATTCTGTTTTTCACATCTATTTTACATTTGCCACAACTGCCTAATACAGAAACACAGCTCAGACTAACTACACAATAAATATGGTAGTACACTTGATTCTCCCTAGAATACCTGGTATCCTTTTTCTTCTTACATAACTGACTACGTTAAGAGACAATTATTTCATTTCCACAAATTTTCTGTTTGGATGCAGGCCAGTTAAACTTGGCTACTGAGGATTAAATGCTGACATAGATATCATCATTTCCAGTCTTCTCACTGTTAAAATTACATCATTTGTTACAAAAAAATTCCCACTCTCTATGAGTTCTGTTTTCTGATGATTCTGGGCTTCTAGTTTGCAGAAAGCATATAGACTTGTGAAACTAAGTTACCTTAAGTTACTTCTTATTGTCAGCATCTCCAAGCATTCTTACTTTTTATGATTTTTTATTTGTTTCAAAATGAAGTACTTCTGCCTTTTTTTGTTTGAGTCTAGTCATCATCCAATCTGGTTCAACACAGGAAATTGTCATTTAAGTCATCCATGCTTATTATATTGTTGAAGTCACATTAGTTGCTGGGACATTATAAATTCAGTTTTATAAATGTCATTAATCTCATTAAATTCCACATTTATTAATACACTTTACTGTCTGATATAGAATTTGGAAAAGTATATTGTATTCTAACTTTTATTTTAAAGCCTATTAAACAATGTGAATTTTTACAGCAACAGAAGAAATATGTTTAAGAATAAGAGCTTCAGAGCAGTTATTGTTTAATTGCATTTGTCTTTATTATGTCTTTGGCTCTCATTCATTTTGAGAACTATAAAAATACCATTAATTTATTTGGTTCATTTCAGTGTAGTAAACATTCAATTAAGCCAGTATTTCAGAAAGTGAAATATTTAGTTAAAAGGCTACTCAACACACATTAATTGGAAGATGCATATCCAAAACAACACACACTCACACACACACACATACGTATGTGTGTGGGTGATTGTGTGTATGTGTGTGTGTGTGTGTATATATATATATATATATATATATGTATTATTCCATTCTATATCATAATTTTTTAACTTTTAATTGAGAAGTTAACATACACATTTATTTGTATTTGATCATATAGTATTACTATGACAATAGATGTCATAGTTTTTAAGTTGCAACTGTATGTGGTCTTAGCAGTAGTTTTACCTACAGTGTTTTAAATATTGCATACCTTTTTATTTGTCAAAAGACTTCTATAACCCATGCACAGTAAAGAGATTTGATTACAACCTCACATAGAACGTTAAGAATGGTGGTTTCTCAGAAAACTGGGTATCAATCTGTCTCATGATCCAGGAATACCACTCTTGGGCATACATTCAAAAGGTGAATATTTATACCACAAGGATATGTGTTCAACTATGTTCATAGCACCATTATTCATAATAGCCAGAAACTGGAAACAACCTAGATTCCCCTCAATTGAAGAATGGATAAAGAAAATGTCCTTCATTTACACAATGGGGTACTACTACTCAGCAGTAGAAAAACAATGACATGATGAAATTTGCAGGCAAAGGGATAGAACTAGAAAAATCCTCCTGAGTGAGGTAACCCAGACTCAGAAGGACAAACATGGTATGTACTAACTCATAAATAGATATTAGATGTAAAACAAAGATAACCAGGCTATAATCCACAACCCCAGAGAAGGTAGGTAGCAAGGAGAACCCTAAGGAAGACATGTATGGTTCCCCCATAGCAAGAGGTAATAGATAAGATGTCCTGAGTAAATTGAGAACATGAGGGGAGGGGGATGAGATAAGGGGAGGAGGTGGCAAAAGAAGAGGAGGGGAAGGGATAGTCCAGTTGGGAGAGGGACAGAGAGGGAAAACAAGGACAGAGATATCTTGATAGAGGGAATCATTATGGGGTTAGGGAGAAACCTGCTACAATGGAAATTCCTAGGAACCCATAAGGATGAACCTAGCTAAGACTACAAACAATAGTGGAGAGGGTCCCTGGACTGGCAATCCCCTGTAATCAGATTGATGACTACTTTAATTTTCATCATAGAGCCTTCATCCAGTAACTGATGGGAGCAGATGCAGAGATCCACAGCTAAGTACTTGGTGGAGCTCCCAGAGTCCAGTTGAAGAGAGGGAGGAGGGAATAAAGAGCAAAGGGATCAAGATCATGATGGGGGAAGCCATAAAGACTTAACTGGAGCTCACTGACTCTGGACTGACAGCTAGAAAACCTGCAAGGGACTGAACTAGGCCCTCTGAATGTGGGTGACAGTTGTGTGGCTAGGGCAGTATGTGGGGCCACTGGCAGTGGGACCAGGATTTATCCCTAGTGCACGAACTGGCTTTTTGGATCCCATTCCCTGTAGAACGATGCCTTTCTCAGCCTTGCCTGATACAGTGGGGAGCAGCTTGGCCCTGCTTCAACTTACTATGCCAGACATTGTTGACTCCCCGTGGGGGCCTTACCCTCTCTGAGGAGTGGATGGAGGAGTATTTGGGAGGTGAGTGGGAGGAGGAAAGGGAATGGGAACTGTGGTTGTTATATAAAATGGAAAAAAAACTTAAATAAAAATAAAGAAAAAAATAAAAGAAAAAGAAACAAGACCAAGCACAATGAGATGTGCTGATTCGTATGAACCTTGAAGGAAACCCATCTCAGCACTTTTTAGATAATCCCCAAATTATGTAGACAGCGAATCTTTAAAGCAATTTTCCCTGCTTCTTGTGATATAAAGTCATTCCAAATTTAGAAACATAACACTGAGTCCTTCTCCCCTCTCTTTGCCTTGGTTGGAGTTCACATATTGAAATCCTCTTAAATTTTCCATTCTCTTATATTGCCAACATTATCGATTAACATTATACATCTGCTTTATTTTTAATATTGTTCTGTTTTAGCTGATCATATCCTTTCTCTGTGGTGTCCCTCAAGTTTATACCTAAGTTATATACTCGTTCTTCATGAACTCACACATGTACTTAACAAAGTACTTGTTACACTTGACATTCTCTAACACTAAATTTTCTCTCAAAAATTTCCCACCCCACCTCTCCAATGCACTTTCCAGTTTCATCCTGTCTTCAAACTAGTCAACAGCTTACCCATTTTTATATTCCACATGTATGTAAGAATCTCCAGCATTATTATAAAATATTGTTTTCTTTATGTTTTTGAAAGTACAGTTAACATGCTATGTCTCTCTGCAAGATTGGTATTTCACATTTTCTTACCCAAAGAAGCTGGGATTCCCTTGAATAGTTAAGTACAGTTTAAAAGATCCGTCACAGTTTGGTGTCATCTAAGCAAATGTCCCTTTACTTTATAATGAGCATGACCTTAAGTTTTTTAGTTAGATCTTTTTCCTTGTCCAGTTTTATTACAAACCATTTTTTCTTTCCAGTCTCTTTTTCAAATCTATTAAACTCAATATGCACACTTAGAGCTCAAAATCTTTAAAATTCTTCCTAATTGGTCTGTTTCTCAGAAATGTAACACTTAAACTATCTATAATTACAAGTTATTAGTAATTAACTACTTCCTGAAGTTCCTACAAATTTTATCACCCCATAATAAAAAAATATTGATTTAATTAGTTCAAACAATATTCAGTTGCTTCAACTATCATGCCATGTCCAACTATTTTAAGGTTGAGCATTTCTTGTGTCTGATTTAGTTCTACAGAGTGCATTTGCCCATTATGCTCCAATTTATTAATTTCATTTGCCATTTTCTCACCCACTTTCACTCCTTTAGCATGCATCACTTTTTAAAAACTGATTGTTTCCCTAGTTCCTAGGTAATGTTTATTTTTATAGCAATAGTCCTCATTCCTCCCTCATAACCCTTTTAGCACTGATACTAGTCACTGGATTTATTCACATAATATGATCTCTCCAAACCTTCTTATTACTATCATTATGCATAGTCATCTTTTACATCAGTTAAGAGTGAGAAAAATAAACTGAGGTTATTTTTAGTTTAACTGAGATTTTTTTTTTAATTTCCAGTCTCTTAGGAAGTCATGAGGAACCTCCAAACTTAATTGGAGTAAAAAGACTGACTTTGCTTCTGGACACTGTGACAAGGAATGTGAAAGGTTGTTTTCATTATTGTTGTTGTTGTTGTTTGTCGGTTTATATTTTTCACATCTGCACTAGCACTTAATTTTAAAACAATTTTACTTGGAATTCTAGGATGGTTACACTTTTTAAAAATTTCTCCGTCTGTCCTAACGGTTCCTTTTATGGTTTCTCAGGAAAACGTAACCTCTGAACACTGTCATTGCTGCTCTATTGGTAAGTTCTGTTTCCTCCATTGAGGTGTTTCTGTCTTCAAGATCTCCTGATTGTAACTTCTTATTGCTATTTTGAAGAAAATAAGTGTAAACTTCAAAACATTTTATTTCTGAGTGATAAATACATTTGCTTATATTGCACATTATAGTACTTGTAAAACTAATGAATGTCATTGAGCAATAGTGTAAGAGAAAATAGGACTTGATTAACTAATGCTTTATTATGACTTCCCAGTTACAACTGTTGTATTTGAAAAATGAGGGGAAGAAGTCACACCATACAACAGGGCTCACATGGGAGGTTTATTGAGGAGATGGGAGAGCAGAGGCAGAGAGGAGGTAGAGACTGGTTTCTCGGTTATGCCTGATGAGAAACACACTCTGCTTTGAGAAAAGAGCACTCTTCTACTCTACTGTGTTTCCTATACAGCCAGAACAGTGAGCTTGCTGTTTCTAAGTACAAGTGAGAAGGAATAGAAAGAAAAAGGTTGGGAGGTGTGCAAGGCCTGCCTTTTATAAGGAAATGTAGTGAATGCTGTAGTGGGCAGCTGTTCATGCTTTGACCTGGAAGTACTACCCTTAGTGAGGCTTCTGGTTAACTGCCATGCCTACCTATGACCTGCCCCTGGGCAGGACCAAGAAGGGAGCCCTTAAGACCCGAGATCGGGATGTGCTGGGTCTCTTGGTTCCAGATCCTGGATGCTGGATGACAGACCAGTCAGAGTTCTCCAGAGAACCCCACTGGACTACATCTCACCTCTCCCGGATCCTGTAACCAACCCCTTTACTGGCTGGCTGTAAGCTACCCCAAAATAAACCTGCCTTTTAACTATGTGGCGTTGCCTTGTTAAATCCCCACATTAGAATGCACCAGGTGAGGATATGTCTTGTCAGAACCCTAAGGGCAGGCCAGTACAGATGCCTAAATGCTAACAACCACCTCACTTACAGATCCTGAATTTTTACATATTTTTATTTTCTTAGACATGGTCTTACTATGTAGCTCAGGCTAGCCTGTGATTCACTATGTAGGATAAATTAGCCTTCAACACATAGTGGTTCTCCTGCCTCTACCTCCTAAGGACTGGGATTATAAATGTGTACCACCATAAATGTATGTTGCACATTATTTTAATGTTTTCATATGCAATTGTCTTATGCACCACAAATGTCAGATAACCTATTTAACTTATATTAAGATCTACCAATTCATGTGCTTCGTACAATCATTTATATTGATTGCTTAAAATTCCAAGAAAGCGAGAAATTTGACAAAAAGTCTCATCTACAAAAGAGCATGTCTTTATCTGTTTTCTGCTGATATGTCACACCACTACCACGAACTCAAGTAGTGTCAATAATCAGCACATCAGTTCTTATGAATGCTTTAAGCATGTCTTCTTTACGTGAAGTTATTGACCTTTATTTTTAAAGTCTGTCAACATTTTATTTTAAAGTCTCTAAAAATGAAAGACATAGTACTGAGTAAAAAGAATTTGTCTTTCCTATGATTTACGTCTCCATCTTAAACATCTCCTAGAATACTGATAGGACTTCTGCAGACCTACTGTTTAATTACTGAAATGCTGATCAGTCCACAAATACATACATTTTTAAAGGATAGGATAATGACTAGTGTAATTTTTCACTCAATTTGATGTTAAGCTTTAGAATTTGGAACAATTTGGTCTGGTATTAATCTTATATATATGAGATGGTTTGAATATCTGTGTAATTTGGTCATAATCAAAGGTTTATAAAGTAATATATAATGTGATTATCATATTTTAGAGAAAATATATACAGCAATTATGCTGAATATGAAGCTCAAAAGATATGTAAATATAAAGTTATAGAATTAAAACAGTCTTGCACTTATCTTAATATTGTGCTCTATGTATAATATAAATCTAAAGTAAATATTAAAAGCAGAATAAGTGTTAGTCTAAACAATAAAATAGTAAGTCAAAATTGGTTTTTAAATCTATTTAGATATCTCATATTGAAATATGAAAAAAAGAAATAGAAATGAGACACAGAACAAAGCAAACTTAAAACAATGTAATATGTCCATATGCTAAATATTGTAAAATCTTAAATATAAATTAAAAAAATAACACAACCACTAGGTTGCATGCCTTTAATCCCAGCACTCGAGAGGCAGAGGCAGGCAGATCTCAGTGAGTTCAAGGCCAGCCTGGTCTACAAAGTGAGTTCCAGGATAGTCAGGACTGTTACACAGAGAAACCCTGTCTTGAAAAAAAAAATAACAACCATATATTATAAAAACTAAAATAAATAGTACATTTAAATAATGTCCGGTGAAATCAGGCCCAAAGAAATGGCTTAGTATTTAAGAACACAAACCTTTCTTTCAGAGGTTTTGAGTCTGATTCACAGCACCCATGTTGGACAGCTAACAAGAGCCTCTAACTCCAATTCCAGGGGCGCCTTACATCCTCTTCTATCCTTCTAAGGTACTCCCACATCCATATCACACACACACATACACACAGAGAGAGAGAGAGAGAGAGAGAGAGAGAGAGAGAGAGAGAGAGAGAGAGAGAGAGAGGAGAGAGAGAGAGAGAGAGACTGATGTAATAGAAAGTTAAAGTTAAAATGTAAACGAATATATTATGCAAACAATTGAAAGAACTGAGTAACTTTTTTGATATTAAAATAACTATAATTCAGGACATGACTAATATCATAGAAAAAGAAGGATATTGTATAATTACAAAGCACCACTTATGAAACATACAACTTTATCGTAAGGGCATATGCCAAATAACACAGCTACAAAGCTTTGAGGAAAATATAGACAAGTCTGTATAATTCGACTCATAAGATTTAAACTCATTGTCAATAAATTCGACAAAAAAAGACTGAAAATAATTAAATATAGAACAAAAAATATTTTCCACCAACATAATCTAATAAATATATATGAATTTGTCAAAAAATAGTAGAAGAATACAAAGGCTTACGGATGTGAAATATAGATATAGATACAGATAGATAGATAGATTAAGTAATTTACACCCAAAAGATTACTCTGTACTTTGAAAATCATAATCACTAATCACAATGAGCTAAATTAGAAATCAGTAATCAATATACAGTAGAACATTTTTCAGATATTTGGAAAGTAAACTGTTTCTAAGCAATCAGTAATCTAAAGTGGAAGTTTCTTGAGAGGTTATAAACTATTTAGAGCAAGATATAGTGGTGGAACTTGTAATTCCAGCAGGTCTGTCAGGGATGATGAAACACAAGCTCCAGCCCATCCAGAATTGCATAATGAAAATGTGTATCCCATCAAATAACCAAAACAAGAAAAATAAAATAAAACAAAAATATAACTACATTAATTTGTATAACAACAAAGCTGCAGGATATCCAAATATGTGGGACTCAGCTAACTCAATAATGTATTGTCCTAAGTCTTTATGCTAGGAAAAAATTTTCAATATCTATTGTAGAATATTATTTTCAGGTGTGTTATTTTTGTTTATGTTGCATTTGTTTAACTCTGTGAAGCTGTGTTACTATGGCTGACTAAAGCACCTGATGGTCTAATAAAGAATTGAAAAGCCAATAGCAAGATAGGAAAAAAGATAACTGGGGCTGGCAAGAAGAGAGACTATATAAAAGGAGAAATCTGGGAGGGGAGATCTAGGAGCCAGAAAAGGAGGAGGGCATCAGGGGCCAGCCACACAGCTACATAACAACCCACAGAGTAAGAGTAAGATTTATAGAAGTAGAGAATGGGAAAAGCACAGAGGCAAAAGCTAGATGGAATAGTTGAAGCTATAAATCTGGCTAGCAACAAGTCCAGCTAAGGCCAGACATTTATAACTAAAAATAAGCCTCTGTGTGTGATTTATTTGGTAGCTGGATGGCAGGCTCCCCAAAAGAGTAAAAAAAAACCAAATAAACAATAACTTAAGTTTTTATATTAATAAAAGAAGGATATAATTTATACATAATGAGCATACAGAAGGAAATGATAAAGATGATGACAAAAAACAGTGGCTATGTAAATTAATACGTTATAGGTACTAATATATAATGCTACTTGGTCATAAAGAGTTACAAAACTGTCTAACTTCAGAAAGGCTGAAAATATTAGTATTAGAAAAGAAACAGGAAGTACAAGTTCTTCAGATAACAAATGGATGATGCAAGGATTGGCAACATAATTGGACACATGTTAATTTGGCTAATGAATGAAGCAGATACATTGTACCTCTTATAAAAACAACCTTGTCTCATTGGACATGTCTTGAGTTATTTTGAGACTCATTAATATTAATTCTACATAATTTCTTTTAATTTAGAAAATGAAGAATTACTCCCAAATATGTACTTTGAAGCAAGTCTGGCAAAAATCATAAAACAAAAATGAAACTGTTAGCCTATGTCTCATAAATGCAGATACTGGGACTTTTAGCCAGTTATTGGTCACTTAATTCCTTACACAACACACACACACACACACACACACACACACACACACACACACACACACACCACCTCTATATTTAACTCTATGCCTACAGAAAAATTATATGGGGCATATGTTTTATTGTAACTTGTAACTCTCCAAAATCTCTCTCTCTGTTGACTATTTGTGGTCATAAAACACTTCCAGATAAAATAGGAGCAGGGATCCATTTGCAGAAAGACTCCACACTCTATGTATTAATTTCAGAGGCTTGCCATCTGAGAATAAAGCATTCAGAGTATTTAATGGAGCTGTTTAATTTCCTTGATCTTAACTTAGAAGGAAAATGGAGTTTGGTTTATAGTATTCACTTCTTCATATGTTTATTTCTTTGAAATTGAATTTTCAAAGCAATTAGTCACTCAACTTGAACTTCTCATCAGTAATACAACACTGCGGAGAAATTTACATTTGCATTTGTGGCCAGTCTAGGCACTTGTTGGATCATTCAGTATTTAATCAAAGAAGTGAAGCTACACTGAGCAGTCCAGCATAATGGAGGTTCTCAACTTGTGGGTCATGACCCCTTTGGGGGTTAGATATCATATATTGTGCATATTAGTTACTTACATTATAATTCATAATAGTAGCAAAATTACAGTTATGAAGGAGCAACGAAATAATTTTATGGTTGGGGTCACTATAACACGAGGACTGTATTAAAGGGTTGCAGCATTAGGAAGTTTGAGAACCACTGGTCTAAGAAACAATTGGAACTTAATCTCATAGGAAGAAAATTAAAGTATGGGATAGATAGTGGAAGTATAATAGAAAATAACTTAACAGTCCTTTTCAAACACTAAAGGAACTAATAGACAACTAGGAACTTGCAGCAAAATCTAGAGAAAGTAGACATGTGTACTTGCCGGGAAGAAATCACAAAGTGAGTCAAAAGTCTGCAGGAGATTGGTGTTAATGTTTCTGCTTGTGGGTCTAAGGAGCTTTTCACCTGGGAAATGTAGCATCCTTCTGTGAGCCCAGCAGAAGAAGACATGCATTAACCTGATATTCCTTTTTTTTCCTGATTTAGATATTTTATTTTAAAAATAATGCCAATGCTTTGAGTAAGAACATAACTTACAAATCCACACAGTTTGTATTAACTAGTGACATACATAGGGGGGCAGGAGGAGGGAGGAGAGGATAATCTGTGGTTGGTATGTAAAATGAACAGAAAATCTCTTAATAAAAATAAATAAATAAATAAAATATTTAACTGATTTATTCAGATTGTTTCAGCTATGCCATATACTTTAAAATTAAAATCTGATATTCTTATTGAGTCCCCCTTTTTTTAACCATCAATCAGTTTGAGGAGTACCATGCCCAGCCTATATGTACACGTGTGCCTCTGTTTATAATCACCAAGAACTCCAAGTAGTAATTACTATGCTCTCTTTTCTCTAAAACTCCTCGTTAAAATTCTCTTTAGAAAGAGAACCTGTGAACCACAAAGGAAGAACAATCTAGGAAGAATCATTTTACCTCAGTCAAGCTGACCCAGTCCAAAAATAACCATAGCTGCTATGAAAATTATGCATATAAATAATTCACATGTGTGTGGGGGGGTACATTACATGTGCTTATGGAGGTTGGAACACATGCTCACCAATGCACATATGTGGGGATTAGAGAACAACTTGTGGGAGTCAGTTCTGTCCTTCCACCAGGCAGATTGCAGGAAGAGTACAGATTGTCAGGCTCAGCAACAAGCGTCTTTAACTGCAATTCATTTCACTAGTCATAATGACAGCTATTCATCTCATAAGGAGCCATAGATGCAGTATTTTTCATGATAAAGTTGCATATAACTATAGCAAGAAATATAAGTGCTTGTGGAATTCATTTAATTAATGCCTACTTCACTGTGAGTATTGCAGGCAAATATTTGACAATGTGATCATCTACCTCAACATAGTTGTCTTGGAAAATTTCTCATAGGAAACGTGACTACACTCTGAACAGACTATTGTCTGTCATGCTGCTGATCATTGCACTAATGCATCCTGTGTATTCACCGTGTGTGTGTGTGTGTGTGTGTGTGTGTGTGTGTGTGTGTGTGTGTGTGTGTGGCTTCTTAATTCCACTCACTGCTTCAGAAACTGCATCTCTGCCCTACATGGAGAAGACTAAATTAGAAGAAATGGAAAGAAAGGTTAACTCTTATCAATAGAAGGATGGAATGTGATTCTTTAGGCCCAATCTTTGTTCTTCCATTTTTCAAACCCTGTCATATCTCCATGTCTGCTGAAGGGAAGGCTTTACCAGGGTAATTGTTTTCCCACTTAATGCAATTTATCTCTGTGAGGAGGTGACAATATTAGGTAAGAATTAGACTCCAAATTAATGTTGCCTTTGAATTGACTGCTTCTGATTTGGAATTAAAGAACCTCATTAGTTCAGGTCTCACGTATAATTTCTAGTGGCTGAAAAAAAACCAGCAAAAAACAATTTATACCCCAGCCAACACCCCTCCCCCTTTTGTGTCTGGCAGTGAGTGATGTAAAGTCAGCAAACTTTACATGAATAAATCTTTTAATGACATATCAGTTCTTCTTAGTTCTCCATTTGCTGCTAACATTTTAATTTAAACAATCATTGTTGATTTACTCCTGTGTTCGTCAATACATTCAAATTATATAAAAAGAAATCTATATTTAAGTCCTCAACTTTTATGTCCATTTTGTGAATTTATTCAGAAGCAAGAAAGGAAAGAGGTGTAATTAAATGCCACTCCACTTTTAGCACTTATTAATTTGTTTGATCTTAATAATAGCACAGTGAAGGTGTGAAACAGTTTTGTTATTCCTAAGTAGAGATAAGAAAATTAGCCTTAGAAGTCATTAATCCAAGTACTAAAGTTGTCTGAACTGGTTAGTAGATAGAAGAATGAGTATTACATTACTCTCTTTGAAGTTGAAATCATGACTCATTAGCAGATACTTAAAATGTTTCATTAAATATTATGATGACTGTGTAAGAAAGAACTTAAACCCCCAAGAATAGAGAAAGGTATAGAATATGTCAGCCTTCACAAAACATGTACACACTAGGAAATGAGGGTACAGCTTTGTATCACTATTTATTTTGGCAAAAACTACATTGTTCTTTTAGGCATGACCATGAAATCAATAATGCTTTATCAAGGTACAAAGGTGGTTTTGGAGTCAGATTTGCTTGATTTAACACTAAGATTATGTATTACTGTGTTAAATGGACT
This sequence comes from Peromyscus eremicus, assembly GCF_949786415.1. NCBI lineage: Eukaryota > Metazoa > Chordata > Mammalia > Rodentia > Cricetidae > Peromyscus > Peromyscus eremicus. The sequence goes on from NC_081431.1 coordinate 46,447,804, forward strand.
TTGCATGCATGTAAAATGATGCCCTGAGATTAATCCTCAGCAATGTAAAATTATGAAAGTAATAGAAATCTTTTTAAATTAGAAAATCACTTATTTAGATCAAGTATCATTGGCTTAATATTATTTACATTTTTCATAAGGTTTTGGGCATATCAGATACAATCTGTTAGACTTTTGAAGTTCAATATATCATTGAATCTTTTGATGAGTGGTGGGCTATTAGATATACACTTGTCTGATTTCTAGTATTTCCATGTTTATATGGTTGTGAAATAATATCTAAAATATTCTGGTGTAAATGTTTGTGAGTACATGTTCACATTTATTTTATATAAATATGTTTAGGAACATTACTGAATCAAAGTACAACTTCATATATATCTATTTATTTACCTATTGAAAGGATGAATGGCGCTGGTGGGTCTGTGGAAGAGTCATGGGCCATGGTTACCAGAGTTAGAATGGGCTTTATTAGAAAGAAGAGAGGATAGGAGGGAGAAGCCAGGCCTGGCAGAGGGAACACAGAGAGGAACTACAGGAAGAGAGGGCAGAGGGAGAACGTCCGGGGCCGTGTCTGGGTTTTAAGGCAGTACATTGTTGTCGCCCACTAATGACATAAGGCGCCAGCCAAGACCACAAGCTGCACATGTACAGAATCCTAATATCTATAACTACATATATTTATGTATATATTATATATAAAGAGAGAGAGAATGACTGACAGATTACAGATGGGGAAATAAATCGACATCTCTTATTTTGATTTGTATGGTTTCCTTATGTAGACGACTGAACTGTACCTTTTTCCCAAAGAGATTGTGACAATTTCCTTTTCGTTCTCCTTCTATGAGATTTGTCATACTTTCTAATCAATAGTTTATTCTCCTGATGATTTAACTTCAGCTCTGCAGGGTTCTCTTTCATGGCTTTAGAAGAAATCCCCATGCATTAGTGACCATTGGTGTTTTTGTACATTTTTAAATCTTTAAAACTTGTCTTCATTTTTAATGTTTACTAGAGAAATACTGACATGTGCTTGTTTTTTATTGGTTTTCAATCTTTTGTATCCCTAAGCATGTCACTTCTCTAAAGCAACCTGAGAGAAATATTTTTTATCCTTTGCAAAATATCAGGAAACTTTATTTAAAAACAAAATAATAATATAGTTTAGAAATACATTGTCAGGACTAACAATATGCCCCATGAGTGCAAGAATGTAAAAAGATCCTGAAATTATTTTAATTCAGAAGTTATTTTCAGATTTGCAAGCTGTTACCTTATCCTGAACTTTAATAACCTTATAAATCCAATGTCTTCATTTCCAGCAGGGCTAGCACTAGACTGCTAGTTGCCAATACTAACAGGCTACCATTTTGATCTGTCATATATATCTGTATTTCAGGAGTTAGTCCTAGAACTTACATTCTTGACTCATTTAACATCAGACACCAGGTTTGAAATATCCTAAAATTTCAAAATTTAGGAGGCAACTGCTGAGTAGAAACAACAATGCTCCTGACTCAGTACCAGGACTGTGCATTTTGGCAGTAGACTGACAGGTATCCTTGATACAGGCTTCCCGATGTCCTCCAGCTAATCAGCTTTGCATAGAGTTTAAGTGTTGGGAGACACTTGTAGTTGTTCCCTTTTTACTCTCCAGTTTCTGTGTTGTTGAAAGCTTGTAAATCCTTTACCTAATGTTCAGTTTACTAACCTTTTTAGTATGTTCACTCTTTCTCTTTGCCTGAATTAAATCCTCACCCATCTCTCAACACGGCCTTATTTATTCCTGGCATCCTTGAATTCATTGTATATACTATGACGATCTTGAACTTTTAAACTTTCTGACTCCACTTCCTGAGCTCTGGGATTTTAGTCATGTGCCACCCTAGTCTTTGTTGGGAATTGATACCAGGGCTTGCGAAGTACCTACCCAGTTGTGTCACAACCTTAACCTATATATTTTAAATTCTATCTATATTTTACTATCCTAAAAATCTTTATTGGCAGTAAATATTGGTTTTGTTTTTACTATTTTTATTATTTAAAACAATTTTAAATTTAAATATACTTTTATCATATTCGTGCCCTCCAGCAAACCTTTCAAATCCTTTCCCCTCCCTAATCACCCAACTTCAAGTTATTTCTCAAAATAAGTAAGTAATTACATAAAAGCCCCTAAAATAAAAAACAAACTAAATAAAACAGTGGCCCCCCAAAATACTAAACCATAACCAAATAAAAACACACAAAAACATCTGTGAGTCCATTACATGTTGATAAACTACTGAACATGAAGCCTGTCCTGGAGTGGTTGATATTCTTGGTGTCACTCAAGTGAAGACAACTGCTTTTACAGTTGTTAACCTTTATCATGGCAGCTACGTTTTCATTCATTCATCCATTCATTATTTTTTCATGTATCTTTAGAAACAGAATATTTTAACATAGATTAAGAATCTCTAAGTCATTCTTAATCCTTCGCCTATGTGATTAAGAAAAAGTCCTTCTTCTGATCTTGCTGACAAGGATAAGCTTCTACTACTAATTTCTACTAACCATGTTCATCATCTGCAATTCTACACAGCGTGTATCATACTAACTGAAGTTTCATTAATCAACCTTTTGCTTTAAATTAAATCTCTAGCCTCTCATGTCACTTCCAGCCAAGAAAGTCACTGTTTATACTATATGCCCTAAAACAGGCAAGGGTATCTCTGCCCATGTAGAGTTGCATGATGTGTTACTTGAAGGAGATTATACTTGAAATGTGATACACGCTTTAACAGCAACCTGGTCAATGTTAGCTCACCTTATTCATGCCTATCCTTCAGAGGTCATGTGAGTCAACTTTTACTCTGCCATAATTCTAAGCTGTATACCAAATATACCAACTCTTCATGATATTAAATTTTATACTTTTAGCTGTGAGAATTTCATGCATTTTGTTTTTCCTGATAATTATTTTTATAATTTTATTCTTAAGAATTTCATAATTTTGTATCTATCCCATTCACCTCCCTCCAACTCCTCTCAGACAACTCCCTTTTCCCCCTCTCAACTTCATGTCTATGTATTTATGTATATGTACATATATACATATATGGGTGTGTGTCTGCATATACATATGCACATGTGCGAGCACATACACACATATATAGGTATGTGTGTATTATGTGTGTATTATATGTACATATATTCATATATGGCCAATCAGTACAGCCCATTATGGAATTCATGTCATACTAACCACAGTTTCATTAATTAATTTGTTGATATGAATATTACATACATTAAAACATGGGCAACCTACATAAATGTTAAGCTAAGTAAATCATAAAGGATGAAAGAATACCACGTTGATGATTGTTGATCATTTTCTCATTATTTCAATGCATGAAGATGTATATTAACCTTAGGGAAATAATTTAATTTATTCCCCACATAATAAGTTTTGGGATTTCTAATCACTTATGTAGATTTTGTGTTTTTTTAATTAAATTTTTTATTTATTTTACATACCAACCACAGATCCCCCTGTCATCCCTCCTCCAGCTCCCCTCCCCATATACCTTCCTCCCCTACCCACTCCCCCCTGTCATGGCAGGACAGTAAAGCCTGGTACATTCAGTTGAGGCAGAACTAAGCCACTCCCAGCTGCATCAAGGGTGAGCAAGGTGTCTGACCACAGGTAATGGGATCAGAAAGCCAGCTCATGCACCAGGGATAGATCTTGATATGAAGAGAGTGTGATCTTTTATGAATAGTAAATATTCTAATGTTAGGATTTGTCGACTCTCGTGTAGCATAAACAGAATAGTAAATTCCTTAAGCTCTGCAGGGAGTAAATTTTACTTTAGGAAGAAAAAATAAATCTTAGATTTCTTGTAGAAATAACACTTTAGGGATAACATTGTTAAAAACAAATATTTCATGGATGGCATCAACAGCAATCGTTGTTCAAAAGAAGTAAGGCAGCAGCATAGTTTTACTTTAGAAATAGAGTAAGACTGGAGCAAATATTAATTTAAATGTGGAAGGGACTCATCTTTTCTTGAGACCCAGCCTCCAACGGACCATTTGCACAAACCACTGCAGCGTCTCTCTTGGCTAAACTCTGTGTCTCTACTATTAAGGAAGCTACAGCGGTACAGTCTGGGATTCCGTATACAGTGTCCCCCGGAGGATGCCAGACCCCAGAGATTCTTTCCTCACACAGCATACATTTGACTCCGCTTTCCATGAGTCGAACAGTAAAAACCAGCAATCCACATTTCAAAAATTTTCAGAACAGCCTGTCTTGTAATAATTTTTCCAAGGAATATTTCTTGGTCTTCTTGGTTTATGAATATTAACTACCAGTTGCTTTTGTTCTTGCTTTGTTTTCTGAGACATGGTTCACTATGTAGTCTTAATTGTCCTGGAACTTACTATGTATGTCAGGCCACCTTGAATTTGTAGCTATTCCTTAGCCTACCATGCTTTGGGATTATAGGCATGAGACACAAACCAAGAATCCAATTACATTTTTGAAGATTGAATTGTTAAATATTACAACTTTATATAATTAAAAACAATGAAATTTTATTAATATTTCTGTAATATATTTGTTACATTTTATAAGACATGAGATGAATTCTTTACTTCTGTCAAATTTTATTTAAAAATGTAATTCATAGATGTATAGTAACTTTAATTATGAAAGCTATTAAATGTAACTCTATATTATATTTAAATATTATTGGCTTGAGAAACAACATTAGCTATTGTTTAACATGCCTCTATCATTTATTTTTATAAAAATATTTACATAAATAAGAAGCAACAAGGTGGACGTTAAACAGTTATATATCTGTGTAAACTGACTTACTATTAAGGAGGCATTTCTTAAAAGATATTAGAGCCAATCTGTGAGGTTATTGTTCCAGTCAGATATGTTGTTAATTACTTTGACTTTTAAATCGGAAATAAATAATGACTATGATTTTTGTGAGATAAATGTTGATTACTTTATGGAAAATAACATAAGAGTTGTAATAGCTTGCATAGCTTCTTCATTCTAAGATATTCAAGGATGGATGAATAGATGAATGAACAATCTCTCCAAAGACATAAGCCCTGTGGATCATCGAGTTACATCAGATGACATCCTGAATTTAATTGCCAATCAAATTCAGTGTAGGTAGGATGAGATCAGGAAGAAGAATGTCATCCTTTAAGCCTTGCTATTTTGTTCCAAGACTTCTGGACAGTGTCTTGAAGAAAAGTGGAAACAGAAGGTCTCTGCTGAGTATTTGTATCATTTCAAATCCAACTGAACATGCTCTGTATAGCCCTCCCTGAGATTCCCTCCTAGCATAGCTGAAATTTTGCATTCCCAGAGGGGAAACATATTGCCAGGAGGGGATTATGGTTCACAATCAATAGATGTTTTTATATTGAAATGTGTGTCTCTTTTATTATCGTATTGGTTATTTTTTGTCGTTTTTTTCATTCTTTAAACAGAAACAAGAATTAGGTTGGATTCCTTCATAATCATTTTTAAAATTTTTTAAATTATACTATAAACATAATTTTACCACTTCCTTTTCCTACCTCCAAAATACCCATGTATCCTACACTCCTTGTTGTTTCTCAGATTCATTGCTTCTTTTTCCTTATATTTCTAGATACAGAAACAAACCTTTCTCAATCCATAGAATATTGCATATATAATATGCAAAATATTGCATGCATAATATGCAACTTTTTTCCTAAGAAATAGAGATAATTACAGAAAACCACAACTGATCAAAATGAAGAGATGAAGAAATCATGGGATGATCAGTCTCAAATCATCAATCTATAACACAATTTCTGCACATGTGGCTCAGGGATCATTGCAGAGTGGGTAGAAAGATTGTAAGAGCCAAAAGAACTGTAAGTTCTTTTGCTCTGAGATTGTGTCAATTTGGGGGATGTGGTGTTGCGGGGTAACTTGGGAAAGAGGGCTGGGAGGTGGGAGGAGGGGGCAGTTGTGGATAGTATGTGTAGTGAGTAGAGAATTTCTTAATAAAGAAAAATGAAAAAAACTATCAAAAATAAAAGAAAAAGAAAAAGAAAAAAGAAATGTCAGGGAGGCTGCATCTATAAGGTCTAATGGTAGTTGGCTAAACAAGACCTGAACAATGATGACTCCAGTGTACATACAAACATAGCAGTTTACAATCTTGAGCAGACTGCACTCCAGATAAAGAGCTGTGGGTAACTAGGGGAATTCTGAGAGTGGAAGAAACGTGATAAATCATATCTACCCCCATTTTTCCCTCTCATTCTTCCCATATCCCTGTAATATGACCACCTTCCCAACTTACCTCACCACTCTCCTTTTATAACCCACAGAGTCCAGTTAGTATTTTCCATATGTGCACAGAAATGGGGCCATCTACCTGAGCATGGTAATCCTACTAGTGTCCATATCCTTTAAAAAGAATGGTTCTGCCTTTCTAACAACTACCACACTGACAATTGCTCAGTATGTGGCAAGTCCTGGAGATTATCCTCCCATTTATGCCAGAATGATGACTGCCATGATCTTGTATAGGCCTTGGGCAGTTAACCAATGCTACCATGAGTTCATGTTTGCAGTAGCCACACCATGTCAGGAAGACGGCATCTCACAGCACTCCTCCCGTTTACTGACTGTTACATTTGTTCTGCCCCTATTCCACGACAGTTACTGAGCCTTGGGGTGGGATTTAATTTATGTGTCCTATTTTGACCTAAGCACTCAGGTTCTTGTTTTTGTTATCCTTTTGACCAGTCATGTAATTCTTCGTTGACTTCTGTGGAATAAAAAAAAATCTTCAATGACCAAAGTAGACAAGACACAGATAAACCAGATGACTGGACAGTTATTATATTTGCATGTACATAGTCTTTTCCCTTGTCACATTTTATAAAATGTGATCAAGTCATAGAAAGGGTCTTTTATCTAGCTGTAGTCTTTCACTAGAAGCTACTTGGCCCATACCAACTTGAATGGAACTTCGTGTCCACTGTCCAGTATGTGTATTTTATTCATAAATAGTGTCTTACTACCAAATTCTGTTGGGAACCCAAGATTGCCTTGAATGTCTCCATTTTCAGATCATTTTACATGGAAGAAAAATTTTGTAAGGTACATACATGGCAGGATGAGAAGTTCTGTGACCTTCCATTAGAAGAAGAAAACTAATAAAACTATCTTCCCCATTCGTTGTGTCCTTGGAGGTAAAGAGAAGCAGAAAGCACAGAGTTGATGAATAATCCTATGTTGCTGACTACTTTTTTTTTTCAACTATACATTCAGAGCCAAAAATGTAGTAAGAAGTTGATGGAGTGATATTCCCTTACCAGTTCTGTCATTTTACAGATAGCATACTGAGGGCGAAGGTGGTTTAGTGACCTAAATGATGTCGCAAAGTTAAAGAGATTTTCTTTTCTAAATGGTGGTACTTAATACATTTTTAACTCTGTTTCAAGTTAAAATGCTAAGAAGCATGACTCAGAGTTTTATGAGGTGTGGAAATTTGTTGTGTCTTTGAATTTTAATGCTTAAAACAGGAATTGCATCTTCCACACAAATCAAAATGTTAAAAAAATGTAGGTTTTGTGTAGCAGTAAGTTTCAAGAGACTGGATTGATCTCTCAGGACTAGCTCACCTTGTAGAGAGCCTAAAGAGTAATATGGCTACACTAAACAAGTTCTGTCTTCATCACAAATCTTAAAGACAAACTGTCATCTTATCCTATCTCTTTATAAAATGAAAGAAGTCACTCAAATTACTTCTCACTATTTAACAAAGACAAATTTAATCTTCAGTTCCCATGGCACATGAGTATTTTCACATATCTGAAAAAAGGACATTCATTCACTATTTAAGTTGTATGTTTAATTACATGAATATGCAAGTGTGAATTCACATAAACAAATTATCTTAGATTCACTTTTTGTAAATATATGCAAATTATTCCAAAGTAGGTTATATATCTGCATATGTAAACAATCAAGTAATTAATCATAGATTTGTTATCTTAAATAAAAATTTCCATGAACCATGAAAGGATAAAATATTAAAAAAGTAATCATAATAACTCATCTGCTAATTGAAGGATACAATTAATATAAAAAATGCAGCACACAATACTTTTAGGAGAAAGTGTTTTAAGTGCATATATTTAATTATGTACAGAATACAGAACTTTTAGAATCAAACAATAATAGAAACATGTCATTCAATCTTATATTCATACTTTCCAAGATTTTCTTGCATTTTTCTTCTGTATTTTTGTTTTCTCCTAAATTTTATGTTATTTTGAAATGTGGAATGCCTATATAAAAACATACAATGTTAATTTATATGTTGTTTAAATTAAATGAACATTCTTGTAAACATATAAAGTAATTTTATAAATAATAGATTAATGCTAGCCCTAAAAGACCTCCATGGCTCTTTCCTACTCATTCCTGTACTCACAGGTCTATGTTAATGATAATCTTTATTTTAATTTTCTTTTATATTTCATATTTGCATTAGTAAGGTGTATAATTTTCATTCCTGGGATCTATGTAAATTAAATATGAGTTACATTTTCTTAATATAGTGTGAGATTAAAAATTATCAATAAATTAATAAATAAAATTAATAACAATATATTTTTTCATGTTTATTGGGTGATTCCTTGAATGACATAACATTTATACAAGAATATTTTTTAATGTTTGTGTTGCCTGATATGTTAAGGATTTATACTTTTTCTTTTACTATGGGTTTCAAAAGTAAATGCTAATTTTTACCCTTCTCCATGCCTTCACTGTGCTTTTTCAATCCATAAGGCTTCCACTAACACATTACTCTGCTTGCATGTGTGTGAAATATGCTTTCCTGCTGAATTATAGACAGCCTAGGTAGTCATTTAGCTTTCACTGTGTTTCTCGGAAGGAATATTCACATGCAATTTTAAATGGAAATTCAAGTATTTTGTTTTTCAAGAGGACAATTCAGTCTAATATATATGCCATTTCAGAACTGGGATATTGGTTTGTATTTATCTAAACTCTTATCTTTGATTTTTTTGTGCAGTCAATATTTTTTTATTTTTATTCTTCTCTCATACATTACATTATGGCCACAGACTCCCCTTACTCTACTTCTCCCAGTCCCCAACACTACCTCCCCTCTCTCCATTTTCCATCAGAAAATAGCAGACCTCCCAGTGACATCAACCAAACACTGAAAAACAAATTATAATAAGACTAGTCACAAATCCTGATATCAAGGCTTGACAAGGCAACCCAGTAGGAGGAAAAGGGTCTCAAGAGCAGACAAAATGGTTAGAGACATTGTCACTACCACTTTTAGGAGTCCCATTAGAACAACAAACTACATAATCATAACATAATAGGAGTCCCACAGAACACTAAGCTACTCAGTCATCACATATATGCAGAGGACCTAACACAGACCCATGAAGGCTCTGAGATTGTCTGCTTCAGTTCCTTATAAACCTTTCTGAGTCCTGCTTAGTTGATTCTGTGGGTCATTTTCTTGTATTATTCTCAAACCCTCTGTCTGCTTCAATATTTCCTCCCCCTCTTCCACAGGGTTCTCAGTCCTGCATAATGGTTGGCATGGATCTGGCATCTGCACACATCAATTGCTGGTTGAAGACTCTCTGACAATGATTGAATGAGGTACCAAACTGTGAGTATAGCAGAATATCATTAGGAAACGTTTCATTGACTTTTTAAAAAAAAAAAAATTGGCAGTGGTGTTTGGTTTTATCCTAGGTCTCTGGGCTATTTGGCATCCGGTTTGGGGCTATCCAGGCAGTGACTGGCATGGGCTCCATCTTGCAACACGTGGGCCTCAAGTTGGAATAGTTATTGGTTGGCTACTCCCATAAGTTCTGTGCCATCATTACCTCAGTGCATCTTGCAGGCATGACAAATTGAACATCAAAAGTTTTGTGGCTGGGTTGGTATTCCAGTCCCACCACTGAAAGTCTTGTTCAGGCTCACTATCCTCCTTTACTAGAAGTCCTCACTAGGTTCTGGCTATTATGAATAAAGCTGATATGAACGTAATTGAGCAATTGTCTTTGTGGTAAGATAGAGTGTCCTTTGGGTATATGCTCTAGTGGTGTAGGAGACACAATCTCACACCAAACTCTCATCCTCTGGATCCTAAAATTCTTCTGCCTCCTTCTCTAGAACGATCCCTGAGCCTAATGTGAGAGCTGTTTTATAGATGTATCCATTGGAATTGGGCTAGAAACAACATTTAAAAGATTTTTTTTTAAAAAAAATTGGGAACCATTACACATGATAAAAAGAAAACTGTTTTATCTCATTAATCCCCTTCAAATATGAATGTGTTTGTTCACAAATTAATGATGTGTCAGTTATTATTTTTATCCAACATGAAGTTTCCCTTTATTTTCTGTTTGATGAAAATGAATTTGAATTCATGTTATTTTTTCCTTTTTCTTTCTTTGTAATATTTTAAAATTTAATTTATTTATTTGGCCAAATGTCACCAAAACAGTGACAGCAGAGGGCAGGTAGGAGTCTGATTAGAAGAAAAACCTGTGCTGGTAGATGCTGGTGTGCTCAACTCCTGCCCTATAGGCAGCTTTTTGGAAGCTAAGTCATAAAGCAGGCATGCATCCCAACTGGCATGGACATGCTCATAAGAGCTAAAATTCAACACATCACATCACTGGACCACAGTGGGGCAATGTGATGACAAGAAGTGCTAAAAGGAAGTCCTCAGAATTTTCATCTTTTAAGATAATACATTCAAATCAATATTGCATTACTATGGAAATCATAAGCACTAATTTCACCATAAAGATTAAATAAGTAGACATGTATATATCTATCTCATCTTCCTCTTATACTCAGGTATGGCCAGTTAATAAGTCAAATGGACTTGGAGAATAATTACAGGCTAAAACAGATTTAATAAATCTGTAATAACATTCATGGTGGCTTAATAAAAATATATTCTTTACAGAAAAATGTTAAGATAGACCTTTGCACTTGATATATAGGTTTTGACTGAGATAATTAAGTTTTCTCTGTACTAAGTTTCAAGCTCCATCAGAAGCAGTTATACATTATTCTAAAGGGATCTGTTGCCCAGAAAATAATGAGTACTTGAGATGTTTTAGAGCGAGAAACATGAATGAGAGGCAGGGAGATCAATCTTTTAAAAATGTAGGATTCAGTGGTCTGGAGCAAGATGAATATCACTCTCAAGTTGAAAGATAGGTTGCTATAGATTATAACACCTTCCTTAAAAGAAAGTTGTAAGACTTAGAGGTTTTGTGGATAGAGGCAAAAATAGCACAGCACCTTCCTAAAAGATTTAGCCTTTTGGTGACTAAGGCAATCCTCTGCAGGGTTTTCTGGAAAATGTAAAAGTTGTTCCACTACTTGGACCTCATTATCTACAGTATCTACTGATCTTTGAAGTGTCTATGTGACTGCAAGTATAATGGAGCCTCTGACGGATACCAAAAAGGAGGGAAAGGTTATCACAAGATGGAAGTAACATATCTATTGTGTCAACTGATTTTGAAAAATATTCCTTAGCTCTCTACTAATATATATATATATATATACATACATATATATATATTATGCATATAAATATTTAATTGAAATGACTATTCCAAAACTCTTCTTCTTCTAACTTTTATTTTATGTTAAATTATAGAAAGTTATCTTTCCAACTGGGGGCATAATGTTCTTTGAGACAGTAATAGAACATGAGGACAAGTTAAAAAAATACTATGATAGAAGCAGACAGCAACATTAACAGACACCAACTTTTCCACGATCTCCAAATAAGAACAAATTACCATGTCCTGAGCATTTTGAGACTGTAGAAGGAATGAACTGAAAATTCTACAGCAGGGTATAAATGAAACAAAAACATGTTATAAATTAGAACAAAAGGAGAATACAGTGAAAAGTGCCATGACTATCACGATGATATGTCTATTCATTTTGATGGAAATCAGTTATTTACTTATTGGGCTGTGAGTTCAAATGTATTCATAACAAATCACATGGAAGGTGAATAATAAGTAAAGAAATAAATATTCCAGTTGCTCATTTCCAGTACTGTTTCAATAATTGTGACTTTGCTTAGTCATGTCCAGTTGTGCTCCACAAACACTAAGTGGAAAATTCCAAAAATTAATAAGCTACTGGTTATAAAATGCAATGCATCCTGACCAGTGTGCTAAAATTGTATTTACTTATTTTGGTTTATTTTTCTTTTCCAGGTAATAAATAATCTAACAGCGGTAATTTCACAGAATGCCTGGCAGTACAAGAAGAAACCTTATTTTGGCTTATGATTTCAGAGACCTATGGCCCAATATTGGTGAAAGTGAGACAGAGTGGCTCCATCCAGGGAAGGGGACCTTGTAGCAAAAGCTTGTTCTTTGTTGACAGATTAGGAAGCAAAGAGAACAAGCAGAAGCAGAGCTGTGTATAGCATTTAAAGACCCGCTCCTAGTGACCTACTTCTACCATAAGAACCCAATTTCCAAAGGATCAATGAACTTCAACATAGTGTTTCAAGCTGGGAAGCAGGTGTTCAAAACATGAACTCATATGTGACATTTCATATTCAGAGCATAATGCCACATATTACCAGAAAATCTTTAGCACACTCTCTGCCCACTTGCTATTCACTTATTAACCATTTCAGTTACTGAACATAGTGCTATGCTGGCACACTGTTGGGCACCTAGTGGTCCTTACTAAATAATTTCTCCAATTTATAAGAAAGTGATTCTGGAAGTAAGTGTATACTAAACAGATGCCATAGAATCCTTCCTTATTTATGTAAAATGGCCAACACTATGAAATTAATAAGTAAGGAAACTTTTGTATTAAGACTGTTAATATCTACTGTAGGTTATTGTTATTAATCTCTTAATTGGTGGGCATACGCCTATGTAGGTGACTATTTTGGTACGTGATAAAGCATAGGCTGAGTTTGTTATTACATGCAGTTTCAGCCATGTCCTGGAATATATTCTTTGTGTAAAGAGGAGACTACAATATTGTCTTTAGGTCCATTTTATCAGTTTTCCTGTTCTGGGAAGATTGATAAGATCATTAGAACACTTTTATCTCTTTTTTTTTTTCCAGTTAGCAGTATGCTTGGTCAGTAGAGGATACTGGAGAATACTGCTAGGGTAATTATTTCCAGTTCTGGTGTGTTCACTGTGTGTGGCTCCTGCAGAGTCCACAACTTTATCCAGAATCTGGCTCCCAAGGATGCCCAGTTTTCAGTACCAAGCTCCAACTGTGCATGGAAGCCTGAAGGACTAAGCCAGCAGTTGTTCTTGGCATCTCACCAGCCTAGGTTGCATTTGTGACTGTGCCTGTTCTTTGTGCAATGCTGACATTTTCTCCACACCAGCACCTGGTGTTTGTATAATCAGCATGATAAAGTCAGCAACTCTCTTCCACAACTTTCTTGGGAAGGTCTATAAGAAAGTATCTCCGAAGAGACAATATCCAAGAGCAGCTTCTCTAACATCTTAGAAGTTGAGATTTCCAGATTCCAATGGGACAATTTCCTAGTTTCCTCAGCACAATATCACAATGGCTTGAGATACGGTGATCCTGGCAGAGTCTACAGAACATCTTATCTTTACAACCGGTCCTGTTATTAGTAAATATTTAAAATTTCCCTTTGCCCATATTCATCAATTCCTGGTTATTACAATTTCTTATCAAGATGCACACACACACACACACACACACACACACACACACACACACACACCAACAAAACAACACGAAAACCCTTCCCATTGGACCATACTAATGCATGACTTTTCTCTCTGTGCTGTGAGTAGTGTTTTATTTAAAGAAAAGAACTTTGTTGTTTTTGTATATGTGTTAGATTGATTTTGTCTGTGTATATAAAAGTCTACTCATGATTTTTTTCTACATTTTACTAAAGATACATACAATACTTCTTTTATACAATATATTCTCTAGCTCCTCCAAGATTTCCCCCACATTCTCCACCTTTTCTGTTTCTCATTAGAAAGCAAAGAAGCATCTATACAATATTAAGAAAATAAAACCAAACAAAAGCAAACAAACTGGCATAGGAAAAAACAAAGGCAGACAAACAGAAGAAAAAGAGCCCAGGAAAAAGCATGAGATACATGTGGGCACTGACACACATATTTGTAGCTTACTGTAGATTTATTTAGAATTAATGATAAAGAGATCCATATTAATGGCACACACATTTAATACACCTTTAATCCCAGCACTCAGGAGGTAGAGCCAGGTGGATCTCTGTGAGTTCAAGGCCAGCCTGGTCTACAGGGCGATATCCAGGACAGGAACCAAAACTGCACAGAGAAACTCTATCTTGAAAAAAACAAAACAACAACAACAAAAAGAAATATTTCCATATTACCTATTATTCATGTTATCCATACTATATCAAGTGTTTCTTATTTTTAAGCTTGCACGTTGGGTTTTTAATGAATTTATTTCTAAATTTCTGAGTGTTTTCCTACAAGATGGTAAGAGAATCTTGCATAGTTCCCATCAGTTGAGCTGTCTTTAGTGTTTTGCTTCTCCTCCATTTATGTTATTTTTGTGTCGTTTCTGTTTCCTCCCATATAGATTCATTATTGTTTGTCTTTTTCTGTAAACGGGAGTTTGGGTCTGTATTTATACATGGGGTTCATAAATCAGCAGGTCTTCACTCCTCAACATCCAAAATTAACTTCTTCATTCTACAGTATCCTATGACCTCTTACATGAATAGAGTTAAGTTGTCTGAAAGATACAGAAAACTCCAATTACTAATTTTACTCTGTAGTCTTTCAAGAGAAATGTGACTCAGGATGAAGAAAATCCTGCATGTGTGCCCTTGAAATATTTTCCAAAGACAACTAGTCTTCTGTTTCCACACTGAATAAGTGAATGTCTTAGATATACAGACAATAATTGCGTGAAATAACTGGGAACTAGGCAACTATCACTCTTTTGTCATTATAGATATCTACTAGTGTGTGTGTGTGTGTGTGTGTGTGTGTGTGTGTGTGTGTGTACATAGGTACATACAGAAATACAGGAAGAGGTACATTATTACCTCTTGCCATCTAATAATATACTAATATTATATAGAAACAGTTATACTAAGTGAAAAGTAACTTATATTGTTTAAACCTAAAAATGACAGTGCTATGACATTCTAATCTAGATTCATTTGTTCTGATTATTGATTTTCACTAATTTGAATTTTGTGTTTTATTGGCAACTGCCACATTCAGAGGAACAGAAGAATAACAAAAAAATGTGCTATATGATTCAAGAGAAAAAGTTATTTATTTTTGTTACCTTTATAATATTCTTTCTAAAATAAACTTTTATTTCTCTGCCAGATTATTTTTTGTATGCGAAAACATCTGGATATTTATCCAAGAGGAAAAAATGGAGACTGAATGAGCCTGGGAACATGTGTACTCCTCTTTGTGTAGGAGAAAGCATGGAGACAGAACTGTGCATGTGAATTAGGTACTGAAGCCAGAATCTTGGCATGCAGCTACTGTTCTACTATTAATATTTGTTTCCTCGCACAATTTCAATATTTCTGAACTAGGTCAGCACCATGTAAAGAGTTCAAAGAAAAACATCAACATTAATATTAGAGTTAAAGAATATAAATTAAATACTTTCCTCGGGGAAACCTGAAATCATTACAGCCAAGATGCAGTTTTTCCTATCCTTTGATGACTTGGTGTTTGCAGAAAGACTTTTTAAAACATATACTTTTTCCACTGGTATAAATTTGAAAAAGTCAAATATCAACAGCAAGAAAAACATGAAGCAAAAGTTAAAAATCCATGCTGTGAATACATAGAATTTATTTCTACATTGTGTTAAGGGCTTGGTCATGACATTTAAGGCAAGTGTGTTACTAAGAAAAAAATGAGTTATTTGATATGTTACTTAAGTGAAAAAAGTCTTAAATTTGATTTCTTTGGTAAATATGGACATATTTTATTGTCAAAGATTATTTCTTTTCTTTCAAATTGAATTTTTATTTTTTTCCTTTATTTTTTCTCTCATACATTACATTGCAACAATACTTTCTCCTTCCTCTACTTTTCCCAGGCCTTTCTCCAAACTCTCCTCTCTCTTCCTCCATTTTCTTTCAAAAAAAAAGCAGGCTTCCCAGGGATATCTACTGAATAAAGCATAACAATCTACAATAAGACTAGGCACAAATTCTCATATCAAGGCTGGACAAAATAACCCAGTTGGGGGAAAAGTGTCCCAAGAACATACAAAATAGTCAGAGACAGCCCCCATTCCACGGTTAGGAGTCCCATAAGAACACCCAGCTACACAACCCTAAAGTATATGCAGATGATCTATCTCAGGCCCATACAGGGTCTATAACTATGGCTTCAGTCTCTGTGATGCCCTAAAAGCCCTGGTTATATGGGCTGTGTTTTCATGGTGTCCTCAATCCCTCTGCTCCCCCTTCCCCTCCCACTTTCTGCTGGGTTCCCCTGGATCTTCCTAGTGTTTTACCATGGGTCTCTGCATCCGCTCCCTTCAGTGCCTGAATGAAACCTCTCTGATGACAATTGGGTTAGGTACCAGTCTATGAGTATCGCAGAATATCGTTAGGAATAATTTCATTGATTTTCTTCCCCCACAATCGTGTTTTGTTCTATCCTGGGTCTCTGGGTGGTCCAGTCTCTGGCTCCTGGGCATCTTGGCAGTGACAGGCATGGTCTTCCTATTATGGCATGGTCCTCAAGCTGGAAAGAATAGTCCTGCTACAATCCATAGACCCATAGAGCCTAAGCAACAAGAAGAGTTCAAAGGGGAATGCATGGATCTCCCTGGGAAGGGGAAATAGAATAAGATTTTTCAAGTGCACTGTGGGCAAGTGGGGATGGGAACAGGAAGAATCAGATAAAGGAGAGGAGGGATGGAGGGAGAGAGTACTGGGAGAGATTAATGGAATTAGGGGGCACTGGGGGGTGCAGTGGAAACTCCCTGGAATCTTTGCAGCGATCCTAGTGAGGACGACTAGTAATGAATGATACAGAGCCTGAACTGGCTATCTTCTACAACCAGGCAAGGATTATTTCTTTGCAAAGGTAACAAATCCATTTCAGAGATGAATGAGAATTTGGTAAATAGCATCTGAATGAATAAGTGTAATTTATATACTATGGTTATCATATTAGTTATTTAATATACAACAATTTGCTATCTAGTTCAAAGTACACAGGGAAGAAATTAACATGTATGCCAGTGAGAATGGCACATGTAGACAAAAGCATCTAGTCAGAACAGAAATGTATGTGAATATCTGGTGAGATGGTGGATGAGAGCACTTGATGTGCAAGAAGGAGCCCCTGAATTAATTCATCCAACAGATAAAACCCAGGTGTGGCTGCTGTGTCTCTAATTCCAAGTCTGAAAATGAAGGAAAGAGATAGCCCATCTCAGAGAGTGAAAGAGTGGGGTTCCCAATGTTTTCTTCTAGCTTCTGTACAGATGCAGATGAGTGTGCACACATAATATACACACATACACAAAGAAATAATTTTTACAAAGATTATATTTCTATAATTAATGGTTGACTCTATGAAAAAAATATAGGACCATTACTGAAATGCACAGAGTTCTTGTACTCTTACCCAGTGTCCTGTGTGGTTGTTTCTGAAGCAGAGTTTGGTGGGGCTGTGTCTCCAGGCTCAACAGTGTGTACTGTAAAGAACTGAAGCAAGGAGCTGGAAATAGACTCTCTGATCTCTCTGCTTTTACAAGACCCCTGTCTCTTCATCCTTTCTTTTTTCCCTGCCTTATCATCTCTGTTAAATATCAGTTTGGTGTACTTACTTACAGCCTCAATGAGGCAGGCCTGTTTTCACCAATCTTGATGGTATCTATGACCTTACCATAATTGACCGTGGTGTGGTAATTTTTTTTTTTTGCATACCCTTTTTGAAAGACATGTGATCATCAGGTTCAGCCAAGCATAGTCCTTCCCAGGTAATTCCAATGGGCATCCATTGCTGGTAATACCACTTCTACAGCAGCAGATAACTGTGGTTATTTAGTACATGAAAATAGTCTCTGAAGGTGGATCAAAACTCCAGATGTGTTTTTCTTTTTCATCTGAAGTGAGGGTGGAAGTTGAAATATAGTATACATCATGTGAGGTTAAGTGGTATCATTTGAGCCAGATGATAAATTTGGTTAGGAAAAAAAAATTCTAAAATGGATGAGGTTTTTCTGAAAAGAAGCCTAATCTTTCTTCTACTTGATTCACATCTGAAGGGGGAAAGGGACATGTATTTACGTTGGCCCATCATTGCCTGTAACCTCTCTCAAGAGAATTGTATGGATAGATGTGTGAGAGGAATACTTGTGAAAAAGGGAGCAAGGATGAGGAAGGCACACAGCAGGACAGGAAGAGGGGGTAGGAGACAGGATCCTGAAGACATGGGTAAGGAGGTGGTTGGAGTTAGGTAGTGGGGAGGTAGAATTAAAGAATTCTAGATTGGAAGGAGAGGAAGGGGATTGAAGACTGTTGGGTAGCAGCTGAGAGGTTGAGGGGTATTAGGGGACTGGTAGTCTAAGAGCACACCCTGCATTCAGAAATCAAGTAACAAAAATCAAAGGCAAAAGATGAGAAATTCCTAGAGTTCCAGAGTGAGTCTCAGTCTAGGTCTAGGTCCAGGTATTAGTCTGGCCTTACAGTCCTGGTGAATTTGTGGTGGATGCTCTTAGGTATTTATGCTAAGGCTTATGATTACACAAATCTCTACAAATTGAGGTTTATTGATTTCTTTATAACAAGCAAAAATCAGAAAGCAAGTCTTTCATTAGGTGAGTGGATGAACAAACTGTGACAACCTGATACTGTGATACTATTCCCCCCAAAAAGGAAATTGACTATTATATCTTGAAAATAAATGAGTGGCCTTTAAGTGCACATGACAAATGAAAGAAGCCACTCAGAAAACTCCCATATACAGTATGTTTCCAGATACATAGCTTCCAGGATAAAGCAAAACTACGGAAATAGTAAAACCTCTAGCTGCTAAAAGTTGGGCAAGAACAGCTATGAGTAAATGGAGAAGAGAGGATTTCCAAGCCCAAGAAATGACACTGCATGCATTGTAATGATAGGCAATGGTCACTGTTTATTCTAACTTACTGTGCTGGATAGTGATAAGTCTTTGCACCCTGAAGGCCTCTCCACTGATGCAGCAATCCAAATTAAACTGAATCAGACTGAACTGGCAAAGTCCAGGTTTAATGAGTAAATTGTTCCCTGATGATTCCCAGGCCCCTCAGAGAGGAGACCTGGATGAGAGACTGGAAGAACCACGTGTCTGTTTTCTGAGATGCAGCTTAAATACCCAGTGGGAGTGGTCTTGAGCCTCTGTGAGGGAGGAGCTCTGTTTGGTGGGCTTTGAAAGGGCGGGTTTGGGGAAAGAGATGAGGGAGAGGAGTTGAGGTGGATCTTCCACTAGAACAAGCTGTGTTTGGTGGGCTTTGAAGTGGAGGGTATGGGGAAAGAGATGGGGGAGGGGAGTTGAGGTGGATCTTCAGGAGAATATTCCAGACTTTTTGGGTATAGGGATTGCCAGGGTGCCAGGGTGCCAGGGGTTGAGGTGGAGCTCCCACCCAAACAGATAGTTTTGTGTCAACCTGACAGTTATAGTTATCTAAAGAGAGGGAAGTTTGATTGAGATAATGCCTCCAAAATAACGAGCTCCTGGCAAGTCTGTAGAGCATTTTCTTAATTATTGATAAATGGAAAAGTGCTCCAGCCAAGGACACATCCCTGAGCTGGTGGTCCTGAATTCCATAAGAATTTGAATAAGGAATCTATGAAAATGGAGCCAGTAAACAGCACCCTTCAATGGCTTCTGTTTAATCACAGCAATAGTAACTTTAACTAAGACAGTCACATGTTATGTAACACCATGAATAAATTCTAGTGTTCATATGGATTTTAGTTGGTATTTACATTCTAAAACCGGTGAAGGTTCTTAATAATATGGTGCATATGCATACATAGCAATAATGTACACGAGGTGTCTCTGTACACTCTGCTCAAGGAGTTTTGTTTCTTTCTTCATTTCTTCCTTTCTTTTATTTATTATTTATTTATTTTGTACTGTTGATGATGATGATTTAAAAATAGAAATATCAGAAGGAAGGAATGAGAAAAGAGAGGACAAAAAAGGGTAAGCAAGACATGATGGGAAGAAGAATAAAAAAAGTAGCACTGTGAGCCTTGGTCCTGGAATGAGGAATCTGGAAGTTTGCTACTTTCTTTAGCATAGCACTAATATCATGGAGGAGAGAGAGAGATAGGAGTCACCTTCCTTTTATTATGTTCGTAATGACAAGATTATTTAAATTTTTGTCAAAATGACCTATATGATAAGCCTCCGAATAATTGTAAAATGAGACAATCCTCTGCAACTCTTTGAACAAGAATTTCACATTAAGTATAAATCATAATTCAGATATTCATCATATTGTATATTTCCTCTCATAAGCTATGAAATTAAAGAAAAGAAATGAGAACCTCTCTCATTGTTATTTGTAGTATTTTATCCTTTATCATCTTTGAGATGTTTAGGGCCTGTAATCTCTGCAGATGTATTTCACTTAGTGGATGTAGCATGCTTAAAAATTGGTTTTGTCTAAACTCTTATTCAAGGACAGTAGTACTAATCTATGAACAGGAAAGGTTTTACACTTCATAAACTGTTAATAGTAACATTGAAGTGGGAACATTGAAAACACTGAAGCATTTTATACCTAAATTTTCAAATATTCTAAAGTTAAATTCTTATTTGTAAAATACTGAGCATGTATGAAATTCTGAATAAAAGAAAAATCAAGCATTCTTTGAGCAACATCTGATTTATAAAGCTATATTTTGTCAGGTTTCATTAGCCAGACCAGGTACAATACAGTCATAATTATGTAAAATTACTTGATCCATTTGATACTTTATCTACAAGGATATTTTTACCTTGCTTATAAACTTCTACCTTGTCATGTATTATTGGATTATTATAGACAAGCTTTTAATCTTTGTTCTAAATGAATTTGCAAAGATACAGAAAAAGGATAAATCTCTTAATAAGGACAAATAAAACGGTGTAGCCCTCATAAGCCCCTGCATTCTTATTGATGTCATATTTAGAAAATTTATTTTATGTCAATTTAAATTTGAAATTAATTTGGGGAAATCAGAAAGCAACTAGGATAACACTGTTTGAGGGCATTTTATACTTATAGACTGTTTCAATCAATGATCAAATATTTTACATATTTCAAATAGAAAATAGGTTTATATTGGTAAAATTATTAAGGCCAATCCACGTAGTTAAAAGGAGATTTATTTAATGGCGTAACTTACAAATTAAGGGATAGGTAGGTCGCAGGGTCTGGGGAAGGTGTATCACAGTCCAGTGGTGTCCTCTGGAGCTCTGCTTGGCCCACCTCCACCGTCCAGGGTTCCAGACCAGAGAGAGAGCGCTGGCCCATCCAGATCTCAGGTCTCCAGGCGCCTCCCTTAGCCCCGCCTTATAGGCGTGACAGTTGCCGAAGTCTCAATGGGGGTTGGAACTTCCAGATCAAAGCTGGAATGGCTACCCACTACAGGTTTATATTGCAAATTCAAGTTAAAAAAACCACCTAAAATAAGTAAAAATAATAAATTCCAATTATATTGAAATTTGAAATTGAGACCATTAGCAATAATCTATTACTATTCAAATATTATTTACTGTTAGCATGCCAGTTCTCCCTGAATAATTATATATAAAGTTATTTGAGTTTTTTGTTATAACAGACATTTATATTAGGAATTATAATTGTATCTGTTCATACTTCTCAGAGCATAATTCACTATTCATAATATCCAGGATATGGAATCATCTGTGATCTCCACTGACAATGAATGGATGGAGAAAATATATTTATACACACAAGTTTGGCAGTCACCCATGGAATAATAGAATCCTGAACTTTGAAGCAAAATGGATGCCCATAGAGTTTATGACATGACGTGAAGTAAATAGGATAGAAAGAGAAATACTGGAGCTCATTTTCATATGAAACATAAAACATTAGCTTCATCGAAAGTCAGAGAACCACCATGGTTGAAGATGGGATGCTAGTGTTATGAGGGTTGAGGGAATAGTTGTTCAGTAGCTACCTACTTTTAGAACATAAGAACAGAAAATTCAAGTGTGCTTTTTGAGAATAATGTGATTACTGATACAAATATCTATGGTTTTATGTATGAATTAAATAAATGTGTATTTTTACAAATAATATAAATTCACAAGTAGAGAACAGGTTAGGGTAGTCAATACTTGCAAAGAGGAGAGGAGGAAGGTGATAAGAAAAAATTAGTTTATGGCTGGCTTCTCTCTCTCTCTCAAATAAATCAATATTTAAATAATATTTAAATATAAATACAGTATATTGCTTTGTGATTAAAGACTAATTTTTCACTATCTATGAATCCATGCCTAAACATATTGAGAATTAGGATTTGTCAAAACTGTGAATAGGAAGATGTCAGAATTGAAGGTTAAAATATAGGGAAAAACACAGGCTCTAATTTAAAAGCATCATCATATTATAATGAAAAGGGCAAATGTTTATAACCTGACACATTTCCTTACATATGTCTCTAAGGTTAGAAACTGAGGATGATGGATGATTCACTTGAAGCTTTTAACACTTATTTTATAGTTATGAGTGTTTTGCCTGTATGTATGACTATGTAACACTTGTGTATGTGGTACCCACTGAGGCCACAAGAGAGCATCAGATCCCCTGGAACTACAGTTGATGGTTTGGAGCAACGTGGATGCCAGGAGTCAAACTCAGGTCCTGTGGAAGAACAGCCAGAGTTCTAAAGCACCGAGCCGTGTCTCCACCACCCAAATACTTGACTTTTTTTAAATGAACATACACAATAGAGTGAAAAACTACATAACAACAGCTAATACATGCTAGGAAGTGGTTTTTCAAAATCTATTTTCTTTAACAAATATTGAAGTACATTGGAATCTAAGTTTTTTGGGGAAAGCTGGAACATAAGAATCAGTAGCTATCAAAATAATCAAATGGAATTATCATTTCTCAAGTCTTGTCAGATGTTGTTGTAGCTAGTATTGCTTGGAGAAACATCAGGTGTTGTCCTGACATTCTAAAGAATGAAAGTTCCTGGCTCAAACCTGGATTTTATTTTCCTTTTAACAATAGATAATTACAAAATATTTTCTATGAGCATATCTAGTATGAGCTAAACAGTTGTTCAACATATCATAATTATTGCTACACATTTAATAATAGCCTTTCCAGATCTTACATGGGAGAAATCATGTATTTGCAAGAATCAAATAACTAAATTTGTAATACTAATTTAAAATGAGAGAGAAGTTGGGAGAATAAGATTGTAGAATGTGATGGAAGAACTGAAACGGATTTTGGACAAGTAAATATGTGGGGAGTTACAACAGTGGATTATTTAGTTCTCTGTGTGTGTGTGTGTGTGTGTGTGTGTGTGTGTGTTTGTGTGTGTGTGTGTGTGTGTGTGTGTGTGTGTGTGTGTAAAGGAATTAGAATTAAGAGAGCAGGTAGGATACATAGTGTTTGCTTGCAAAGAGTGCCACATCATGCATAAAAATTTGTACAACATACATAAAATTGTTTACTCATTAATTTTAAGCATAATGATTGTCATCTGACTGAATCATTTCCCAGCCTCATTAGAAGTATTTGGTGGTGGTGCACGCCTTTAATCCCAGCACTCGGGAGACAGAGCCAGGCGGATCTCTGTGAGTTTGAGGCCAGCCTGGTCTACAAAGCGAGTTCCAGGAAAGGTGCAAAGCTACACAGAGAAACCCTGTCTCGAAAAACCAAAAAAAAAAAAAAAAAAAAAAAAAAAAAAAAAAAAAAAAAAAGAAGTATTTGGTGGAAGAGAAAAAGGAAAATAAACATAAGTATAGTAGAATATTTTAAAATGTGTTACTTTTGTTTGTTGTATTTGTTTAACTCTGTGAAGCTGTGTTACTGTGCCTGTGTAAAACACCAGATGGTCTAATGAAGAACTGGCCAACAGCAAGGCAAGAGAAAGGACAGACAGGACTGGCAGGCAAAAGTATATATAGAAGGAGAAAACTGGGAGGAGAGACCAAAGATCTAGCAGTCAAAGAAGGAGTAGGACACCAGGGACCAGCCACCCAGCTACACAGCCAGCCACAGAGTAAGAGGAAAAGAACAGGAAAAGCCCAGAGGCTAAAGGTGGATGGGATAATTTAAAGTTAAGGAAATCTGGCTAGAAACTAAGCTAAGCTAAGGCCAGACATTCATAAGTTAGAATAAGCCTCCTTGAGTGATTTATTTGGGAGCTGGGTGGAGTCTACCCTCCCCCCAAAAGACCAAAGACCAAACAACAATTTGTTGCTCAATGTGGGGCATCAGTTGTTGTCCTTTTTTAAAATGGTTGCTGCCTTTTAAGCCACCGCTGTCTGAATCAGCACTCCAACAAGAAATATATAGGAGGATTTTGGGGGAGGATAGGGAAGGAAAAAATCACGTAATTATAATATCTCTCTCTCTCTCTACATATATTATCTGTTTCATATATTTCATCACAGATAATGAACAGTTTTACATACTGATTAAAGAGCTTATAAAATCTTTTTCTCTGTAATCTAGTAAAAGCTCACATAAATGCTGGCCTCATACCACAGATAGCCAAGGTACAAGCTTAGCTAACAAAGAACTAACAAATGAGATTGGAGTTTGTCACGAAGGGATATGAATATATAGAGATTAAATCTATTTGTAAGAAAATAAATTACTGATCACCTACAAAGGTGTGCTGTCTGGGAGGAAACAAGTGAATTAATGGGATTTAAGACTGGTAATAAAAGAACCACTTTGTTTTTTTAAAATGAAGTATTAGTTTTAAATAATTAAGCTATCACCAAAGCTTCTGAAATATATCAATTGCGAAAAAGTAGGTATTCTACTGAGGAGTTGTTGGGAGACATGGAAGGTGTCAGAGAGACGAAAGGGAAGAAAGTGAAATAGTAATATTTTAATTGAAAACATATACTTAAACATTATACTATATGAGTGTCCAACAAAGAATATGTCATTGTAAAATAAAAAAAAAAACATTGTATGTACATGTGTGCTTATGGGAGAGAGGGGAGACAGAGTCAGACAGACAGAGATAGTGACAGAGACAGAGATGGAGACAGAGAGAGACAGACCCATTTTCACTCTTCCTCATTTTCCTACAGTATAACTGATAAAGTGGTAATTAAAGTGCCCTCTTGTTGGAAGACATTGCTGGCTGGTCAGAGGTTTCAGCCTTCCCATAACCTAGCAGCTTATCTCAATAAGCTGGAAAAAATAGAGCTCCCTCCCTCCAGCAAAGCTCCCTGTTCTTTACCTGCCCTTATCTGGAGACTGTCCCTGGGCCTAGATGACTGACCTTATCTAAAAGCTGATGCCTGATCCATCTTTAGCTTGATCTTTGGCACAGATCTCTGCTGGGAATACCTGTGCTAGTGACTCTCTGATACAGGGACCCTGCTACCACATAATAAGCCTTGTGATAGAAGTGAGCCACTTAATGCAAATTAGGGTTGTCCCTAGGCTCCCCAATCCTATATATTCCTTATAATCTACAAGAAAATTGAGCTGATTCATTGAAATCTGTCTCAGAGGGCTGACTCCGTTCATGTTCATGGGCCACTAAAGCTTTCTGTCGATCCTTCTGTCTCTTTACCCTTTGACCTGGTGACTGAAAGGCCCAGAGGGAAAAAAAAGTCTCCTACACCCTCTTGAGGTTTGTGTCCTCATCAATAAAGAATTTAAGCTGTGTGGTGGTAGCGCACAGCTTTAATCCCAGTGCTAGGAAGGTAGGCAGATCTCTATGAGTTTGAGGCCAAGTTAGCCTGTCAAATAATAATAATAATAATAATAATAATAATAATAATAAAATAACTTAAGAGCGGGCACAAACCATGGTTATCATTTGGAGATAGCTGGGTTAAGGATGAGGGGTGTGTCTACGTTTTCTCTCAGCACTGGAACACCAGCTGGCACAGACCCACATAGGCCCTGTGCTTGCTCCCACAGTCTCTGTGAGTTCATATGTGCCTCTGTCCGGCTTTTTTTTTTTTTTGGACGGTCTTGTTTCCTTGGTGTCCTCATCCCCTCTGGCTATTATAATCTTTCCACCTCCTTTTATGAAGGGTTTCCTGAGCCCTGGCAGGAAGGATTTGGTAGAGATTTTTCATTTAGGATTGAGTGTTCCAAGGTGTTTCACTCTGCACATTTTCTGGCTGCAAGTCTCTGTATTTGTTCCCTTCTACTATAGGAGGAAGTGTAACATGAATCTTAACAGGTCTTATAATAAAAAAACCCTGAGTCAGATATTGCAGTGAAAGCTGAAAGATCATCAAAGCAGAACAGCCAGTCACTGAGCTTACCTCTACAAAATCCTCAGCCTCAAGAGAGAATGAGTTCCTGTTTCCTCTCCCCTTATATACCTTTCTCTGCCCAGACATCACTTCCTGGGATTAAAGGTGTGGGTGCTTCCCGTTACTGGGGATTAAGGGTATGTGCCACCACTGTCTGGCCTCTATATCTAATCTAGTGGCTGTTTCTGTCCTTTGATCCTCAAGGTAAGCTTTATTAGGGTACATAATATATCACCACAAGAATGCTTCTCTGAGGATGACTGACCAAGACACTGATCTATGAATACAGCAGAATGACATTAGTAATCGTTTTATAGCTATATTCTTTTGGCAGAACAGTAGTATTTGGTTTTCCCCTCTTCTCTGTTTGACCTGGTCACAGGTTCACCTGAGTAGTTTCAGGGATAGGTTCCATCTCCTGGAGTGAGTCTTAAATCCAATCAAATATACGTTCATGACTCTCACAAGCTTTTTGCAATGATGGCAGTTGTGCATCTTGCAGGCAGGTCATCATCACTGTGGATCAGTGAGTTTACAGTGGGTTTGTGCTTGTCTTTCTCCTTTGGTAGTGCACAGAGGGCCTTTAAGTACCATGAGCATGAAACCACAGGTGTGAAGGCTCTAGATAAGCACCAGCTACTTCCCTATGTTCAATAAGTTTGGAAACAAAAACTCAAGGACAACTTTATTGGAATTTGAAAGAGAAACTTCAGTTTAAGAGAAGCTGTAAAAACTCAGCAGCTCCCTAGAGGAGGGAAATTGAGAAGAGAAGGGAAAGCGTCTTAATCTGACATGTAAATCAGACATATAGGGGGTGGCGATAAGCTGTCATGTGGCAAAGAGGAGTACTTTAGAAAAAGTGTTAAGGAAAGTATACTTAGAAAAAAAGATTCAAAGAACAGAAAAGGAAAAAAATTACACTTTCCTGAAATATGAATACTAATTTACATGATTTTGGCCATACATTGCTTCACTAGGAGCAAGAATTCTGGGAAAGAAAAGTACAGTAGCTCATTAAAGAATAAAATTATCCTGTCTCTTCAGCATGGAAGATGAACCCATCCTCCTAGGTTGGACTACTAGTGAAGGAGATTTAAGCAGGCTAACTGGAATGTTAATATCCACCTAGGCCAGAGATTCTACAACCAGGAGATTTTTATTATTCTAATATAATCACTAAAAATGATTTTAATACAAAGCCATTTTCCTCTTACCAAAACATGAATAAATAAACCCAAAACAACAAAATCCCCAAATAGACTTCATATATAATAAAACTCTTACATTTTTTAAACCACAGAAAATATTGACAAAACTATTATTTGCTCTCCAATGATATTTGTATAATTTGCATATAATCTCCTGCTAACTAAAAGTAGAATGTAAATATAGAATGCTTTCAGAAAACTGTTTCAGGATAGATCATAAAAATGAAGATAATAATAATGCTGGGGACAACTTTATTTGAACAGTAAATTATGGGACTAAACTATTTTTCTAATGATTTCACCAAATCAATTTATATAGATTTTTTTTTAATTTTCTCTTCATATTTGAGGTTACTAAGTTGCCTTTCTTTGTGTTTTTATCATCGCATGTACACAGTTTCCTAGTATGATAATTTTACAATCTGTTTAATTTTCAAAAGAAGACTTCAGATAATTTAAAAGAAATTAAAATAATTGTTGAGGGGAAAGTGTGTTTTCTGGAGATTATAACTATTAGTTAAGGGTTGTCTATTCATTATTTCTTTTTTTTTTTTTAAATTTTTATTTTGCAATACAATTCAGTTCTACATATCAGCCACAGATTCCCTTGTTCTCCCCCCTCCCCCCCCTCCCCTTCCCCCCAGCCCGCCCCCCATTCCAATCTCCTCCAGGGCAAAGCCTTCCCCACAGACTGAGATCAACCTGGTGGACTCAGTCCAGGTAGGTCCAGTCCCCTCCTCCCAGGCCCAGCCAAGGGACCCTGCATAGGCCCCAGGTTTCAAACAGCCAACTCATGCAGTGAGCACAGGACCCGGTGCCACTGCCTGGATGCCTCCCAAACAGATCAGGCCAATCAACTGTCTCACCCACTCAGAGGGCCTGATCCAGTTGGTGACCCCTCAGCCATTGGTTCATATTTCATGTGTTTCCATTTGTTTGGCTATTTGTCTCTGTGCTTTATCCAACCTTGGTCTCAACAATTCTCGCTCATAATAAACCCTCCTCATTCTCATTAATTGGATTCCCAGAGATCCACCTGGGGCCTAGTCATGGATCTCTGCATCCAGATCCCTCAGTAGTTGGATGAGGTTTCTAGCACGACAATTAGGGTGTTTGGCCATCCCATCACCAGAGTAGGTCAGTTCGGACTGTCTCTCGACCATTGCCAGCAGTCTGTTGTGGGGGTATCTTTGTGGATTTCTGTGGGCCTCTCTAGCACTTTGTTTCTTCCTATTCTCATGTGGTCTTCGTTTACCATGGTCTCCTATTCCTTGTTCTCCCTCTCTGTTGTTGATCCAGCTGGGATCTCCCACTCACCCAAGCTCTCTTTCCCTCGACCCTCGCCCTTCACTACCCCCACTCATGTCCAGGCTGTTCATGTAGATCTCATTCCATTTCTCTGTCATTGGGCGATCCCTGTGTCTTTCTTGGGGTCCTGTTTTCCAGGTAGCCTGCCTGGTGATGTGAGTAGCGTCCAGTCATCCTTGTTCCACATCTAGTATCCTGTTATGAGTGAGTACATACCATGTTTGTCTTTCTGAGTCTGGGATACCTCACTCAGGATGATTTTTTCTAGATCCATCCATTTGCCTGCAAACCTCATGATGTCATTGTTTTTCTCTGCTGAGTAGTATTCCATTGTGTATATGTACCACATTTTGTTTATCCATTCTTCAGTTGAAGGGCATCTAGGTTGTTTCCATGTTCTGGCTATTACAAACAACGCTGATATGAACATAGCTGAACAAGTGCTCTTGTGGTGTGGTTGAGCATTCCTTGGGTATATGCCCAAGAGTGGTATAGCTGGATCTTGGGGGAGATGGATTCCCAATTTTCTAAGAAATCACCATATTGATTTCCAAAGTGGTTGTACAAGCTTGCATTCCCACCAGCAGTGGAGGAGAGTTCCCCTAGCTCCACATCCTCTCCAGCATAAGGTGTCTTCAGTGTTTTTGATCTTAGCCATTCTGATAGGCGTAAGGTGGTATCTCAGAGTTGTTTTGATTTGCATTTCCCTGATGATTAGGGATGTTGAGCAATTCCTTCAATGTCTTTCAGCCATTTGAGTTTCCTCAGTTGAGAATTCTCTGTTTAGTTCTATAGCCCATTTCTTAATTGGACTGTTGGGCATTTTGATGTCTAATTTCTTGAGTTCCTTATATATTCTGGATATCAGTCCTCTGTCAGATGTGGGATTGGTGAAGATCTTTTCCCATTCTGTAGGCTGTCGCTTTGCTTTGTTGACCGTATCCTTTGCCCTACAAAAGCTTCTCAGTTTCAAGAGGTCCCATTGATTGATTGTTTCTCTCAGTGTCTGTGCTACTGGTGTTCTATTTAGAAAGTGGTCTCCTATGCAATGCGTTCAAGACTACTTCCTACTTTCTCTTCTAGCAGGTTCAGAGTAGCTGGATTTATGTTGAGGTCCTTGATCCACTTGGACTTAAGTTTTGTGCATGGTGATAGATATGGATCTATTTGCAGCCTTCTACATGTTGATATCCAGTTTTGCCAGCACCATTTGTTGAAGATGCTTTCTTTTTTCCATTGTGCACTTTTGGCTTCTTTGTCAAAAATTATTTGTTCATAGGTGTGCGAATTAATGTCAGGGTCTTCAATTCGATTCCATTGGTCTACATGTCGGTTTTTATGCCAGTACCAAGCTGTTTTTATTACTGTAGCTCTATAGTACAGCTTGAAGTCAGGGATCGTGATGCCTCCAGAGGTTGTTTTATTGTACAGGATTCTTTTGGCTATCCTGGGTTTTTTGTTTTTCCATATGAAGTTGAGTATTATTCTTTCCAGGTCTGTGAAGAATTGTGTTGGTATTTTGATGGGGATTGCATTGAATCTGTAGATTGCTTTTGGTAAGATTGCCATTTTTACTATGTTAGATCTGCCTATCCATGAGCATGGGAGATCTTTCCATTTTCTGACATCTTCAATTTCTTTTTTCAGGGACTTAAAGTTCTTGTCATATAGGTCCTTCACTTGCTTGGTTAGTGTTACCCCAAGGTATTTTATATCATTTGTGGCTATAGTAAAGGGTGATGTATCTCTGATTTCCTTCTCTGCTTTTTTGTCCATTGTATATAGGAGGGCTACTGATTTTTTTGAGTTTATCTTGTATCCTGCTATGTTGCTGAAGGTGTTTATAAGCTGTATCAGTTCCTTGGTGGAATCTTTGGGGTTGCTCATGTATACTATCATGTCATCTGCAAATAGGGAAAGCTTGACTTCTTCCTTTCCAATTTGTATCCCCTTAATCTCCTTATGTTGTCTTATTGCTCTGGCTAGAACTTCAAGTACTATATTGAATAAGTATGGGGAGAGCGGACAGCCTTGCCTCGTTCCTGATTTTAGTGGAATTGCTTTGAGTTTCTCTCCATTTAATTTGATGTTGGCTGTTGGCTTGCTGTAAATTGCCAATATTATGTTTAGGTATGTTCCCTGTATTCCTGATCGCTCCAAGACCTTTATCATGAAGGGGTGTTGGATTTTGTCAAATGCCTTTTCAGCATCTAGTGAGATGATCATGTGGTTTTTTTCTTTGAGTTTGTTTATATGGTGTATCACATTGACAGACTTTCGTATGTTGAACCATCCTTGCATCCCTGGAATGAATCCTACTTGATCATGGTGGATAATTGTTTTGATGTGTTCTTGGAGTCTGTTTGCCAGTATTTTATTGAGTATTTTTGCATCAATGTTCATGATGGAGATCGGTCTGTAGTTCTCTTTCTTTGTTGTATCCTTGTTTGGTTTGGGAATCAGGGTAATTGTAGCCTCATAGAAGGAGTTTGGTAATGTTCCTTCTGTTTCTATTGTGTGGAACAATTTAGAGAGTATTGGTATTAACTCTTCTTTGAAGATCTGGTAGAATTCTGCACTGAAACCATCTGGTCCTGGGCTTTTTTTGTTGGGAGACTTTTAATGACTGTTTCTATTTCATTAGGGGTTATTGGACTATTTAAATAGTTTATCTGGTCTTGATTTAATTTAGGTATGTGGTACCTATCCAGAAAATTATCCATTTCTTTTAGGTTTTCCAGTTTTGTGGAATAGAGGTTTTTGAAGTATGACCTGATGATTCTCTGGATTTCCTCAATGTCTGTTGTTATGTCCCCCTTTTCATTTCTGATTTTGTTGATTTGGATGCTCTCTCTCTGTCTTTTGGTTAGTTTGGATAAGGGCTTGTCTATCTTGTTGATTTTCTCAAAGAACCAACTCTTTGTTTCATTAATTTTTTGTATTGTTCTCTTTGTTTCTATTTTATTGATTTCAGCTCTCACTTTGATAATTTCCTGGCATCTATTTTTCCTGGGAGACTTTGCTTCTTCCTGTTCTAGAACTTTCAGGTGTGCTGTTAAGTCACTAGTGTGAGATTTCTCCAGCTTATTTATGTGGGCGTTTAGTGCTATGAATTTCCCTCTTAGTACTGCTTTCATAGTGTCCCATAGGTTTGGATATGTGGTGTCTTCATTTTCGTTGATCTCTAGGAAGTCTTTAATTTCTTTCTTTATTTCTTCCTTAACCCATTGGTGATTCAGTTGGGTATTGTTCAGTTTCCATGAGATTGTAGGTTTTCTGTAGTTTTTGTTGTTGTTGAAATCCAACTTTAGACCATGGTGGTCTGATAGAACACAGGAGGTTATTCCAATTGTTTTGTATCTGTTTAGATTTGTTTTGTGACCAAGTATGTGGTCGATTTTAGAGAAGGTTCCATGGGGTGCTGAGAAGAAGGTATATTCTTTTTTGTTAGGATGGAATGTTCTGTAGATGTCGATTAAGTCCATTTGAGTCATGACATCAGTTAAGTCCTTTATTTCTCTGTTAAGTTTCGATTTGGGAGATCTGTCCAGTGGTGAAAGTGGGGTGTTGAGGTCTCCCACTATTAATGTGTGGGGTTTTATATGTGATTTAAGCTTTAATAATGTTTCTTTTACATATGTGGGTGCCCTTGTGTTTGGGGCATAAATGTTCAGAATTGAGACTTCATCTTGGTGGATCTTTCCTGTGATGAGTATGTAATGCCCTTCTTGATCTCTTTTGATTGATTTTAGTTTGAAGTCTATTTTGCTGGATATCAGGATGGCTACACCCGCTTGTTTCTTAAGACCGTTTGATTGGAAAGTCTTTTCCCAGCCTTTTATTTTTAGGTAGTGTCTATCTTTGAATTTGAGATGTGTTTCTTGTATGCAGCAGAAAGATGGGTCCTGCTTTTGTATCCATTCTGTAAGCCTATGTCTTTTTATAGGTGAATTAAGTCCATTGATATTGAGGGATATTAATGTCCAGTGATTGTTCATTCCTGTTATTTTTTGGTGGTGATGTGTGTGTACTTTTCTTCGTTGGGGTCTACTGCTGTGGCTTTATCTATTGCCTGTGTTTTCGAGGTTGTATCTGACTTCCTTAGGTTGGAATTTTCCTTCTAGTGCTTTCTGTAGGGCTGGGTTTGTGGATAAATATTGTTTAAATCTGGCTTTGTCATGGAATGTCTTGTTCACTCCATCTATGATGATTGAAAGTTTTGCTGGGTATATTAGTCTAGGCTGACATCCATGGTCTCTTAGTGTCTGCATTACATCTGTCCAGGACCTTCTGGCTTTCAAAGTCTCCATTGAGAAATCGGGTGTTATTCTGATAGCTTTGCCTTTATATGTCACTTGGCCTTTTTCCTTTGCTGCTCTTAATATTCTTTCTTTATTCTGTACGTTTAATTGTTTAATTATTATGTGGCGAGGGGACTTTTTTTTGGGGTCTAGTCTGTTTGGTGTTCTATAGGCTTCCTGTATCTTCATAGGCATTTCCTTCTTTAAATTGGGAAAGTTTTCTTCTATGATCTTGTTGAATATATTTTCTGTGCCCTTGAGTTGGTATTCTTCTCCTTCTTCTACCCCTATTATTCGTAGGTTTGGTCTTTTCATGGTGTCCCAAATTTCTTGGACATTTTGGTTCATGACTTTGTTGACTTTAGTGTTTTCTTTGACTGATGAATCTATTTCTTCTACTGTATCTTCAACGCTAGAGATCCTCTCTTCCATCTCTTGCATTCTGTTGATTAATCTTGCATCTGAAGTTCCCAATCGTTTTCTCAGATTTTCTATTTCCAGCATTCCCTCTGTTTGTGTCTTCTTCATTTTTTCTATTTCCCTTTTCAGGTCTTGGACTGTTTCCTTCATTTGTTTCATTGATTTTTCTTGATTTTCTTTCAGTATTTTATTGTTCTCTTCCAGGACTTTTTTGATTTCTTCTAATTTGTTTGCCCTTTCCTCTAGTTGTTTACAGCGTTCTTCACATTTTTTTGTC
The DNA here is from genome assembly GCF_949786415.1 of Peromyscus eremicus. Lineage (NCBI taxonomy): Eukaryota > Metazoa > Chordata > Mammalia > Rodentia > Cricetidae > Peromyscus > Peromyscus eremicus. Next base: position 46,481,919 of record NC_081431.1, read on the forward strand.
TTTTCCTCTACACGAGCCTCTAGCTTCTTCATGATGACATTCATAAGGCTATTTTCTTCTGCTTCTTCCAATTTCTGATGTTCAGGTCTAGGTGTTGGAGGAGGGCTAGGGCCTGGTGATGGTGTATTGCTATTCATTTTGTTGTATGTGTTTCTGCCTTGACGTCTGCCCATCTCCTTGTGGTTCGTTCTTGGCCTTATCCGCACACTTGGTTCAGACAGAGCTGACAGATTCAGGAAGTCTCTCTCTCTTGTCCAGATGGGAGCTCTCTTGTCCAAATTGGAAGTCCGGGGCAGGATGGGAGCTCTTGTTCAGAAGGGAAGTCCGGGGAGGATGGGTGCTCTCCTCTCTCTCTCTCTCTCTCTCTCTCTCTCTCTCTCTCTCTCCTCCAGATGGGAAATCCAGGGCAAGATGGGAGCTAGGGGCCAGCCTCTAAGTCTCAGGAAGAGGCTTGTGGCTCAGGCGGATAGGCGTGGGGGCAGGGCGTGGAGACTGCAGGGTCTGCCAGGGGTCTTGGAGAAGGGGATCCTTCCCGGTGGGGCTAGAAGGGAACCTGCCTGGGGACCAGAACCTGGGGCCAAGTTGGGCAGGTCTTCCCCAGAGTGGCTGGTGCCCAGGGATGGGGTCCGGGGCAAGCTAGGGCACTCACCTGTGCTTCAGAAGGGAAGTCCTGGGCAAGATGGGAGCTGGGGGGCCGGCCTCTAAGTCTCAGGAAGAGGCTTGGGGCTCAGGCGGATGGGCGTGGGGGCAGGGCGTGGAGACTGCAGGGTCTGCCAGGGGTCTTGGAGAAGGGGATCCTTCCCGGTGGGGCTAGAAGGGAACCTGCCCGGGGACCAGAACCTGGGGCCAAGTTGGGCAGGTCTTCCCCAGAGTGGCTGGTGCCCAGGGATGGGGTTGGGGGCAAGCTAGGGCACTCACCTGTGCTTCAGAAGGGAAGTCCTGGGCAAGATGGGAGCTGGGGGCCGGCCTATTCATTATTTCTTATCTGAAGAGGAGAAACTAGAAAGACAAAAGTTTCCCATGCAATAACCCTTGCCACACTATGTAAAGCTTCCCACATGTTAATAAAGGGAGAAAAAGAAAGAGAGAGATGTGAGGGGACAAAGAAAGAAAGAAAGAAAGAAAGAAAGAAAGAAAGAAAGAAAGAAAGAAGACATCCATGGCAATCCATCATACGCTATTGTCAAATCACTAGAGAAGCTATGAGAGATTTTTGAGTTTATGCACTAGTATAGGGGTACAGAAAGTTGAGACATAGATTCAATAGTCTCCATTCCCTTCCTTATGTCTAATATTTTATATTCTGATACGTTATAGTTTCTATATATACTTATAGTTATAGTTATATATTTAATAAATTTTATCATTAAGAAGTTTTCATGTAAGCAAAACAAACTGCCAAAGTTGAGGGGTTATTTCACAGACTCAGGTTATTTTATCACATGATTATTCAGGGAGTTTGATATTCAGTATCAGTCTGAGAAGAAATTGCCTAGATTGCTTATTCACTTTCTTTGTCATATCTCTCTCATAATATATGAAAAGGACTTTTAATAAGCTATCATCTATAACAACAAAAACAAACAATTGAATGGAGAATTTGAGAAGCATTGCAAATTCCAATTATACCAAGAAATTGGGGAATGAATTTACTACAAAAAATAACCTAAGCATTAATATGTAGTCTCCTAATAAAATACTTTACCCTATTTCTGCTCAAAGTTTATCTCCTTCTCTTTTTTCTTTTTTTTATTATTATCAAGAAAGTTTCTATTCGTTTTACATACCAACCACAGATTCCCCTTTCCTCCCTCCTCCTGCCCCCTAGTCTTCCCTCACCCCCAACCCACCCCTCATTCCCACCTCCTCCAAGGCAAGGTCTCCCATGAGGAGTCAACAAAGCCTGGTACATTCCATTGAGGCAGGTCCAAGCCTCTCCTCCCTGCACCAAGGCTGTGCAAAGTGTCTCACCATAGGCGCTGGGCTCCAAAAAGCTGGCTCATGCTCCAGGGATGGATCCTGATCCCATTGCCTGGGGCCCCCTGAACATTTCAAGTTAAATGACTGTCTCACTTATCCAGAGGGCCTATCTCTTTCTAAGTGAGTTTTAGCTAAAAGAGTTGTGAGTTTGGGTGTATACCATCACACATTTATACTGATCTGCCTTATTCAACCGTTTTTTTTTCCACATTTAAGATAATATCCATGCCTAGGTTTAATTTAAATCTGATATTAATGGTAAAGTTGTATTAGGGAACTATAACACAATTTGTTATTAGATGGACAATGACAATTTTGATTTGTTTACCATTATAGTAAAATAATATTTTCAATATCTATAAAATATTAGTTTGAAGATTTGACTATTCTTACTAATTACATAAATATTTGCCAAATTTGGCCTCTGTACTGTTTGGTTAACTAAATATGCTATTCTATAATAAAATATAATAGTCTTTTTTGATAAAGTACAAACTTCACCTATATTCCCATAAAATCTACTATTCCATTAGAATATCTTCCAAAAAGTATTGATTCTTCTATGTTTTTGTGGTGGTATTGTGTCCCCCAAAATATTGTGCACCTTAATAAACTTATCTAGGGTCAGAGAACAGAACAGCCTCTTGATAAACACAGAGGCCAGAAAATGGTGGCACACACACCTTTAATCCTAGCATTCCAGAGGCAGCCATCCTTCCGGATCTCTATGAGTTCAAGGCCATACTGGAAACCACCAGGCATGGCGACACACATCTTTAATCTCAGGAAGTGATGGCAGGAAGCAGAAAGGTATATAAGGCTTGAGGACCAGGAACTAGAGCTGGTTAAGCTTTTAGGCTTTTAGCAGCAGTTCAGCTGGGATTGATTCCTAAGGAGGACTGAAAGGCTTCCAGTGTGAGGAAACAGGATTGGCTGAGAAGTTGGCAAGACCTTTTAAGACTCATGCTACATGTTTCATTATTTTAAATTGTCATTTAAAAAAATAAATATAATGTGTTTTGAGGGTGACTTAAGATTCTGTTTAATATACACATATGGGCCTTTTGCCTGCATTTATTTATGTATGTATGTATATTCCTTGTGCCCATGCAGGCCAGGAGAAGTAATCTCATTATGTCCCACAACATACAGATAGTTGAGAGCCATCATATATGTTCTGAGAACTGATCCTGGGTGCACTGGAAAAGCTGCAAATGTACTCAAGTGCTGTGCTATCTCTTTAGCCCCACAGGTCTTTTGTCTCACACAGTATTGGTTCTACAAGCTGCCCAACCTAGCAGCAGGCCATCTCTGCAGATAGAGAAGGGGATCCTTTTGTGCTGTTTGTGATTGCCACCCCCAAAGGGGTGCAATGCGGGTTTCACAGCCATACCCAATCAATGCATGTGGCTAGCAGAGACCGTTGACCTTGTGCTTGTTAGAGGCACTACCAGACTTAAGATAGGTTTATCATTGAGCTTCCACTATCCACTACACCAACAACAGCTCTGTTGGCATAGGAAGTAGCCTTCATGAAACTCAATGGCACCTCTCTCAGATCTTCTTAGTCACTGGGTTTTGAAAGATGATTGTGGATTAGTTCCTGGAGGCTCTGGTAGGCTGGGCATCACCTTAACACAGCACACAATAGTACTCTCAAACATGATTCCCAAAAGCAGAACACTGCAGATAATGTTCTTCTTTCCATAATGCACAAACTGCCTGGTATGGATGCCCTCCAAAGTGATAAAGATCTCCTTCTACTTCTTATATCTGTAGGCATCCTGAAAGACCCATCTGCAGTGGAGGATCACCAAGGCTAGGGTCATGAATGATGTAGCAGTGGTGGGTCAATGAAGGACACAGTAAACAGAATTGTTGTACTCTTGTGGAACACAGAGTTGGTGGCTTTCCTTGGGGCACCACATGATCTGTAGTTGAAGATCTGCTGGCAAGTTTGGAAAAAAATTAATATTAAATCAAATATTAAAACAAAATTTAAATTCTTTGGCAATATATGAGCAGAGGCACTTTTATATCGTATGCTACAATCTAATAAAATCACAAGGAAGACAGGCAAAATCAAAACAGAAAGATGGTAGAAAAAAATTCCTGAATCAGCACATTAACCACATAATCTGCAAAGGTGAAAGCTGGGGAGGATGTGGATAATATTTGCCAGTGTAACATTAACGTCAAAATAAAGTGGCATGCTCAGCAAGTAAGTAAGAAAATGTAAGACTTGGTGAGTGTAAAAACAGTGTAAGCTGTATGACTGTAAAAGAATTATGATCCTTTAATATATTATTTACCTTCGTACAAAATGATCAAATGCTATCTCATCCTTAAAGTCAAGTAATGATTGTGGAAAGTTGTACATGTAGAATGTATTAAAGATTTGGATTTGTGCAGGCAGAATTTGCAGGTACTTTTTGTCTGGAAAGCATTTTACTTGTGTGATACCATTTGAAACAGAAGAAAAGCAGGCCCAGGAAGATTACATAACTTCCCCAGAGACTCTCAATAAGCATAACAGCTACTACTTTATTCTTGTTTTATTTGAATGGATAACTGAAATGTTAAATCGAGACAATAATGGAATACCATCTCATAAAATTGTACATAACGAATATTGCAATGCCATTATTGATAAAGAAAAACTCATTTTATAGCTTAATAAATTTTTATCAAGTTTAAAAATGCAGTAGGAAGCAAACACACATACACTACTGAAATATATAGTAAGATTGCCTTAAGTAACCTAAAAATATACAGTAATAATTCAATACAGCAAGCATTTCTAGAAAATTAACATAATTTTAACTTTCTTTTTGTAATTTTATAGTGGTGGTAATTTTGTGTAATGTTAATTACCTAGTATCAACTTTGTTTGTCCTAACACTGTTATACATTCCAAATTATATAATGAAGGGTGTATACGGGCCTAATCTTGCCATGCATGTGTTCTGTGCATATAATTGTACTATCTAATTAATAAGCTTGAATCTTAATCACAGAAACATTTTATCAAATGCATGACATATGTGAAGATCACAGTTTTAGAGGACCAATGATAGTAATACTTGAAAATCATCTTTAAAGTTAATTATGTAAAATTATGTCTCCAGGTCTCGATGTTTCCCCTAGACCTCCATCACCTGGTCTGTTTTTAATGTCTGTGTTGATCTGTTTTTACTATTATTGATTTCAGTCATGTGCTTTGTGCACATATTTACATATGCAAATTTGTAAGGCTCACTCCTTGCTCACACTATTGTTTTTTAATGGCATTTTGAACTTAGCAAGATAGTATAGACTATGATTTTGAAGTCTGGGATGATGAGAACCTACAGAATGGTCAGAACAGCTGCTGTCAAGAAAGCTCTCCATCTTTAGAAATTACTTCACATAGTTATTCTTGGGTTATCCAAACCTGTGTCACACTGGCAGCTTTTATTTTACAGATTCCCAAATGTATATTGAGGTTATTTTTTCTATTTTTTTTTAGTCATTTATGATCTAGATGTAATGTCTTTGTTTGAATAAATATAGTAAGTTGTATTCATCATTTGGCAAGACAATTGTGATTTTTTAGCTTTGTACTCTTGCTAGATAATGATAAACACTTAAGAATTGGAAGTTACCTTGGTGACAGGCTTTTCATGCAGGGAAATTTTCTCCACAATTTGTTTCTTTTTCCTTAGAAAGTACAGCTTAATTTATCCCTACTTATATTACTCACTGTACCATATAAAAGTTTCATGCTATTGAAGTTGACAAAAGCTTACTGCCTATTCTATTACTATAAAATATATCAACAATAAAAATATTTTTTTAAATAGGGAATTTCATTTGATGCAATAACTTAATTTTTAATTATAATTTTATTATTTATTATATATTGTTCCTGATTAATTGTTGCTTTTTTTCAATTAGAGGGAGGTAATCTCTATAGCTCTAAAAATAAGTTTGCTTTAGGGATTGTGAGATTGTTCTGCAGGAAGAAGCATGTATTGCATAAACCAGAAGACCTGCTTCATAGACTTGTCAGTACATGGAGAAATATTGCACATTTATTTGTATTTTCCTCTTCCTAAACTAAAACTATCTGTAATATTTAAGAATAATCATATATAATTTCTAAATTTATTTTATGTATTTTTCATCTTCTCTAAAAAATTATATATTTAAATCATTAAAGAACTTTCAATATCACAACATTTTATCATTTAAAATTGGTAATGTAATGATTTTTGACCATATCTCCATGGTGTTTCTATTATTTGTTTTCATTATCCATTCTGCAAAAGCTTTTTAAATTACGGAAATCTAGATCTAGAGATTTTATAAACTAATTGCAAATAAGAGCAAGTTTGTCCTATTTTATTTAATCTTCAATACTGCATGTGATAGTTAATTTTACTTAGAAAATGAATTGAGAAATGTTTAAAATATCAGTAAAGGCCATTTGACGGTGGTGGCGCACGCCTTTAATCCCAGCACTCAGGAGGCAGAGCCAGGCGGATCTCTGTGAGTTTGTGGTCAGCCTTGTCTACAGAGCGAGTTCCATGACAGGCACCAAAACTACACAAAAAAATCCTGTCTCAAAAACAAAACAAAACAAAAAATAAATCCCATTTCAAATATTCCGAATACTCCAGCTTCTAAGATCAAGGCACTCACTCTCCAACATGCAGATAGATGCCCTGGCACTGTGCTTGCTCAGCTTCTCATCTACTCTCTATTAGTCAATTAGACACTCTATGTTTGGTCTAGAAAAATACTAATGTACTATATTATCAAATTGACGTTTTTTTTAACTCTTTATGTGTAATTAATCCAATATTGGGTCAACTTACTAAACAAAGCTGTGGTCTAAAGCCAGGGGATACAAAATTTGCCTATTCTAAAGAATAGTTTATAAAAAAAAATCTAATTAAACTGCCCTTTTATTTTAATGACTTTCAAAGGTTATGTCATTTTCATTTATGTGTCTGTGGGTCATATATGACTACATGCTAGAAGTGTGTAGGTGCTTGTGGAGAGTGGAACAGTGTCTCAGATCCCTGGAGCTAGAGATACAGGAAGTCCTGAGCTGCTGGAATTGGATTCTGAGAATTTAACTTATGTCCTCTAAGGAAGTAGTAGGGGCTCATACTTGGTGAACAATCTCCTAATAACAATACCTATTGTTATTAATTTATAAAATAAAATTTAATTTTTAAAATGTGAAAGTAGTTTAGGGAAGAATTTGATGATGGATAAGCATTACAAGTAAATCTATTATCTGTAAATACTAATAATTTAAAATGTGTATTATTCATATTTCATAGTTTCATATGAAAATTATAAAAATTTGATAAAGAACTGTAGTGGAATTTAAAATTTAAATTATGAACAGAAAAATCTAATGTACTGAAAATTTGTTCCCAGGGTGTTAAAGGTAATATAAAATGCAATAATGTTTACATAATTATTGTGAGTAGCTAATGCCCATACCATCAAAATATTATACACTATGAGTATGATGCTTTGTTTTGAATCTGAATTTATAAATATTAATGAACTTTATACTAAACAACATACAGACATACTGTCAAGGAGCACAATATCTATTTAAAATTTTAACAAGATTCATCTTTCTACCATGCAGAAAGGTGATTTTTTTCAGAACCAGAACAAAAATGATAAAAGTAAATTCATTTATATTGCTACATTGAAAAAGGTCTCAGGAACACTATGGCATAAACATGAGCTTAACAAGGACAACAACCAGAGACATGCTAAAGTGGATGGAGCAAAGCCAAGAGTATTCAGTTCTACACAAGGACATACAGACAACTAAGAAATGCTGAGAGTCGGGGAAATAGTCTTACCCAGAGAATAGAACACCAGTTAGTTATCCAACACCTAATGGTCAGCCCTGAAAACCTATCTACAAATAATTTTATACTGATTGAGAAGGCTGTATTTTTGTATTTAGGAATAAACACACACACACACACACACACACACACACACACACACACACATACACACACATATGCACACACATACACGTGCACACACACGTAAAGTCCATTAATGAAAGAATAGGTCACAAATTTAAGAGAGGAAGTAGGAGTATATTGGAGGATCTGGAGTTAGAAAAATGGAGGAAGCAATGATGTGATTGTATTATAATATCAAAAATTTCACAGAGATAATTTGAAAATAAATTCAGCAATTCAATAATACATGGAGTCTTGACTGTGTAAATATTCTCCCCTTGTATCAAAGCACTTATCTTTAAATTATGATACTGAAGTAAATGTGTATTCTATACAATGATATTTATTAAGTACAGGATTTAAATAATTATCTGGGGAAGAGTTTTCTTTGTCATATTTCTCTTCTTTAAAATGCTTCTTTCTCATATATACACTGATTCATTAGTGTACAAGTATGTTTTTTCTTCCTACTTATTTTACTGTAGGAATGCATACACACATGTGTGTATATACATGTATATGTATATATAGAGATAATAAAATATACATATGTGTAGTGATATATTGTGCACTATAATAAACTTATCTGGTGATCAGAGGACAGAGCCAGTCACTATATTAGACAAAGAGACCAGACAATGGTGACACACACCTTTAATCCTATCACTCGGGAGGCAGAGATCTGTCTGGTTCTCCGTGAGTTCAAGACCACACTGGGAACAGAACCAGGCATGGTGACACACACCTTTAATCCCAGCACTTGAGATCTCGTGTCTTTGCTTGGAAAGTACACACACCTTTAATACCAGAAAGTGACCTGGCTGGGTGGAGAACAGTATACAAGGCATGAGGAGACAGGAACTAAGCAGCAGTTCAACTGAGACCCTCAGGGGTAAGGACTCAGAGGCTTTCAGTCTGAGGATTCGTGGAAACAGGATCAGCTGAGGAGATGGCGAGGTGAGGTTGGCTGTGGCTTATTCTGTCTCTCTGATCTTTCAGCTTTCACCCCAATATGTGGCTCAGGTTTTTTAGTAATAAGGCCATTTAGGAATTCATGTTACACATATGTACTAATAATAAAACATTTGTTAAAAAATTATCTGAGTTTACAGTTATTTTAGCTAAAGAATTACATTTTATATTACTTTTGAAGTAAGATAATAAGCTTTATCAAGTACACATACCATCCATTTTAAAGCTAGAAGATGTGTTTTTCAAAGGTCTCCTATGTCCTTCAAAAAGTGAAGGCTGAAAACTTAGTTTTCATGAAGGATTGTATGCTGACACAGCACCAAGTCCATATTACATGGTGAGTTAAATATTGAATTATCTTTTAGTAAATGACATTTGTGTTTATATTTTGAGAATAAGTTTCTCAATATCTGTAGTTAACTACATAATTGCAAATAAATATTTTATAGACTTTAATATCATCCACTATCCCACATTACCTATATTTTACTACAGATAATGTACAAATGCTAAATCATTTTATAAATATTATTTCTGTACTCAAATTCAACCAAAAGCTAATCAGTATCACAATTATAATTGTAACAACCAAATTCTTCCAGGAATCTCATGTTGGACATTCAACTATAATTATTTTGTGGCTAAATGAGTTTTCCTCCCTCACCTTGAATTGAGTAGACAATCATTAAGGAGACGTTTGTAGTGATTAAATAAGTTTTAAAAAACATCTTTTGAAGATAGCTAAAGTACGGTTTTCTTTTTCCCCCGAGATAGAGTTTTATGCTAGTTAATTGGCATTTTTTTCTATTGGATGTCAATATGTGGAAGGGAAGTTATATTTTTTCTTGTATATTACCTTTCAAACTCAAGGACAAAATGAAAAAATACAATCATGTGTATGCATTTTATATGTAATAAACCAACTCAGTCTGATACTCTTAACAGTTTACTGTATCTAGTGGTAAAGAATTCCCTGCAGTGCAAACAATTGTTTTATTCTATCATTTTCAGTTATTTGTGATCTCTCATTTCAGTGTAGCTATGTTTAAAGCCATTTCAAATTATTTCAGTACCTTCTTATTTTCAAGTGTCAAGGGACATGACCTGAGATGCTTTAACTGGAATGTAAAACGTAGTCTAAGTATTGGTTCCAATGTTTTACTTTCTCTGAAACCAAACATAATGCTTATCTCTATTAATATGTATATTATTAATAAAAAATTATTCCAAATATCTACTGAGCAGCAACTAAAATAATTCACTGAATTCCTTTCTGTATGTAATAATACCATGTAAATACATGGTGTAGCAACTTTATTAGTTGTTCATGCAATGCTTTGAAAAAAAATTGACAGATATATTTTAAAAGATCACACACTTATTTTAAATCAAGTTACAGAATATTTAATTTAACTCAAGTTACAGAAAATTTAGGATAGTTGCCTGGTTGGCACGTGTCCGTGAGCAGAATATCATAGTAGGAAGAGTCTGTGGTAGAGGCAGCTTTACATTGTGGGTGAGATCAGGAGATGAGAGCTAGATGGAGCCAGGGATCAGGCTATCAGCATTTTTCTCAACCCTAGTGGTCTCTTAGTAGACAGACTTTACCTCCTACATGTTCCACAACCTCTTGTATCATAGCAATACACTCAGACAAAAGCATTCCAGACATGAGCCAATGATAAACATTTTATATTCAAAGCAAAACAGCCACAATACAACAAACATTAGATAGTCCAAGAATTTTTCTTGAGAAGGAAGAGGGTTTTTAGGTGACACACATGTTGCAATTCAGCTGTCCTTGCTAGAGCACCTAAAATCACATTAAGTTTCAAATGTTTATCTATCTGTAGTATTGACAAAATTGTGAAATTAAAATATACATTTGCTGTATTGGAGACAAAGTAGTAACTGTTCTGTAATCATTTAATCTTTACCTTATAATCTACCTAAGGTCTCTAAAAATAAGTAACAGGGAATTTATGAGGAATGCCTTTATCAAATTGTGTTATGTGTATCTAACCTTGTTTTTCGTCAGAAGAAACTAATAGCCTAATTAGAACATCCACACATCATTTCACACTGGAAACTGACTTCATAAGGGCACATCTCCTGACATTAAGTATGATTTCAAAGAGATGGTAAATCAATGGTACTTTGTGTCTGTGTTTTCTTCTCTGTAAAATCAGAGCCTCACACAGAATTATTTTACATCTCTGTCAATGCTGTACAAATTATGAAACACCTCTGTAAAGAGAGTGGAGGAACTCAATTGTTTTTCAGGTTTCTTATTTGTAAGTCTCTGTTTCATTAACCGCGATCCATTTTGGCACTGACAGCTATTGCTAAACAGATGGTCTTGGTTTTTAAAGTCCCAGAAATGTGATGGGAGTGCTCATGAAAATATTGTGTACAGACAAAGACTCAATGATGCTAAAAATGGTGTCATTTTAAGTTTGCTTATATAGAGTGACATACCTATGTTTTAAATTTGTTGACAATTTTATTGTTTTACATCTATTTGCCTCCAAATCATAAATATAAAAACATGCTGTTATCTTCCTCGGAAACAAGTCCATAGATTTTTATCAGCATTTTTCACCTATAATAATTTCACTTTCATATTTCTCTCTCAAACAGAATTGAATATGGACATTCAAATTCCTTAGAGAATCTTATGCCATATTTTGTTGAACTATATGCACAATTTATGGTCTTGGTTAAATCCAGCTTCTGGCTTAATTTTTAAGAACCATGAAGTTTAATTTGCCTGATAAATGTGCCAGAGACTTCCAATATTGGTCAGGCTACAATTCTCACCACTTTTCATATTAATGAATATCAGTGCATGATCAAATTTCATAATCAAATGCTTAATCAATATGTCATACCTCTGATGCCTCAAAATGTCAAAATCTTTTCTTTCCTCATCGCTACTTGCTGAATGTTCTTTCATACCAATTGTCCAATCTAACTCTCCAGTGATGGGTTCTTTTCTTCCTTTTAATTTATTTAAAAATAGTTTTATTATATTTTGGAGAACTTCATACATGGACACTGGATGTGTTCCTCCTATCAAGTCCATCTGTCTTCTTATTCTCAAGGTCATGATCTTTTCTTTATTGTTGTTACATGCATATACATTTCATATATGTGTGAGTGTGTTCATGTACATACTTATGGACACAGATTATTCAGTTCATTTATCTTTGCTTGCGTGTATGTGTGTCCAGGGCCACTTGAAACTGAGCAGCCTGTGTTAGGACTGGACAGCCCTCGTGTTGAAGTTCATCTCTGGAGAAAACTGACTTCCCTCTCGTAACAGCCATCCTTAATCATTCAGCAACTAATAAATCTGGTTGCTTGTCTGATGTTTATTTTTCTCTGTACTCATTCATGTATCCTCGTGTTGCACACAACTGTCTTTGTTACTTGAATTATCTGATATTTCCATAGTTACACATGAACCTATAACAATCAGTTACAACACAGAAACTTAAGGAAATGCTATTCTGGGAAATATCCTCTAATAACTTCCCCTGGATAGTGATATTGCCATAACCAAACCTCAGTAGACCTATATCATCTAACAGAATCCATATCTCATATTTCTCTGTTTTCTTTGTGAAGTTTCAATTTCTCAAGTCAACTCACACACTTTTGCAAAACTTTCAGACATACATTCTTGAATTTGTGTCTTATGGCCTCATGGATGTACAATTCTTTCTATTGATCATCATATGCCAAACCATTTACATTATTATTAATTTTTTCTCATATTTTCCTTAAACTGTTATGATCCTTATATATGTAACAAAAAACCTTAGTGTTCCATCCCAAATGCTCTCTTTCCCCTTGCATCACTTTATACCTTAGAACTGTCTGACAAAATATGTATTTCACTAATGTACCATACTGTCAGCAGCAGTAAGTTTGCTGCCTTAATTTTAAATGCCCTTTTTTGTCCTGTCCCAGTTAAGTTGTTTGTGTGAAAAATGTGCAGTTGGGTTCCGGAGGGTACTGGGGATCAGTTCCCCTGTGGTTTTTCCCTGTTTGGAAAACAGTGTCCGGCTTGCCTCCGGATACAGAGTAACCATTCCTTAACCCCTGCTGTTGGAGGGGTATGTAAGCCCATGTTGGTACAAATAAAGAGAGCTGCTTCCCTGATAAACTGAACTGGGTGTCTAGAGTGCTGTTTAACATCGGCGTCCCTCGCCAGATTTCCTGCCCCAGCTGTACGGGTCGCGGTACCATATACTGCTTCATGTGTTAGCTAGAATGTAAATTCCAGGAAACTAGAGATATTTGATTACAAATGCTTAGCATTTATTAGCAGTACTTATTTCAAGATTATTGTATTGATTTCTAGAACTACAATACTCATCTCTGTCAAATAATGTGTTATAGTTAAAGAATATATCAAGACAGTATATTCTCTTGGACAGGTATAGTAATTTCTAAAATAACAAAATCATCAAGAAGTTCAATTGCAGAATGTCCTTGATATTCATCCATAATGTGTTTTCAAACAAATAGACTGATATTTTGATACTTCATTATCTTAATATTATTAATTTTTAAAGACATTATATCAAATTGGATTTTGTGTTACTGATCTGAAATCCAAACATTGTGTAGGCTGAGGAGAAAAGACATTTAGTTTGAGACCAGGTTAGGTTACAAAAGAATTTTTTTTTTTTTTTTGGTTTTTCGAGACAGGGTTTCTCTGTGTAGCTTTGCGCCTTTTCCTGGAACTCACTTGGTAGTCCAGGCTGGCCTCGAACTCACAGAGATCCGCCTGGCTCTGCCTCCCGAGTGCTGGGATTAAAGGCGTGCGCCACCACCGCCCGGCCACAAAAGAATTTTATGTCAAATTGAGCAACATAACAAGAAATCATCTCACAAAACAAAACAGCAAAAAACAATAAATAAATAATTTAAAACAATAAGAGCAACACCATGTGGAACATGGCACCTTAGGCTTTTGTATGTGTGTGCTTACCTATATGTTTATATTCAAATATGTACAAGTGTTTTTGGAGGCCAGATGCCAACATTAGTGGTTTACCTAAACCACATTACAGATTATTTTCTAAGACAAGTTCTCTCATTGAGCTTGAATCTCACCAATTTGGTAAGACTTGTTGACCAGCATGACCACAGAGTCCTTCTGTGTTGAATTTTTTGGGACTGGAGTTATAGCATGCATTGCTCTGTCTGAATGTTTACATAGATAATTTGTATCTAAGTACAAATACTGTTACTTGAGCAACTATTTGAGTCATCTTACAAGCCCCCAGATATTTTAAAAGATTGTTGTCATCCATGGTTGTGAGCAAGGAAGTTGGAGACAGTGGGAAATAGATTGAATTTCCCATTGTCACTATTGTCACTCAGTGTCATGAGCTAAATATTGCGCTAAAGATACTACAGCCATTTTATTTATTTGTAATTAATGCGCCATTGTTTCTATTTTACTATCAGAGTCAATAGAAGTCACTATCTTTACTAAGAACAAACAATGGCTCCAGGATTTATAAACTAGACTGTAGCCTCTTAATGATTACTGACTATTACTAAGGATTCTTTCTAGTGGATGCCATTATAAGCCCAAACAAAAGTGAACCAAGAAGTAAAATAAGGCAGCATAAGAGAAGAAATACAGGAGGATAATACTGAAGAATGGTGTCTTTGTGGTTGGGCTTATGAAGTTCAAAATTTCTCATCATAAAACCATTGTTATACAGGAAACACTCAACATTCAATGCATGTTCTACTTGAGGTTTTCTTTTAATGGATAAAGAAACTTATGACAGCTTAATACATATTTAATTTAAGATAGTGAACAACCAGAAATAACTATGAAAATAAAAATGTTACTATAAAGATGATACTCAGTTTTCAATATAAATTAAGTCATTGAAATATACATAAACCATTTGACCAAAAAGATAGGGTTTTATTGTTACATACACAGAATAGAATCAAATTAGACTTTTCATGCATTATGGCTAATATTGTTTTCAGTATGATAATTAAAAGAGTTCATTGGGGGGACACCCAGATCTCCCTTGGGAGGGGAAATAGAATTTTTTTTTGTGAGTGGACTGAGGGTGGGTGGGTATGGGAACTTGAGTGATAAGGTTGGGTGTGGGCACTGAGGGGGAGAGTTCTGAGGGAGACTGCTGCAAGAGGGAGGGGCATTTCCAGTGAGCAGAAGCCTGGCTCATGGGAATCTCCCTAGGAGTCTGTAGGGAGGACCCCAGCTTAGACTCCTAGCGATAGTTGATAAGTAGCCTGAACTCTCTCTCATGACCAGATTGGTGCCTGGCCCAATTGTCACCAGAGAGGTGCCATCCAGCAACCAATGGAGGGAAATGCAGAGATCCACAGCCAAACATTAGGCAGAGTTTGGGAAAGTGTAAGACATGGTTTTTCTTTCTAGTCCCCATCTCATTGTATCACACCATGTTACCTACTTTATTGTGAATTATTTTGATTTCCTTACATTAAGATTTTCAATTTTTTGTTCTTATACATATTCTAGTCTTAATATTATGCTATTGTTTTATACATTATTTTATTTTGAAAAAATGTATAATTTTATCTCTATTTTAGCTAAAGCTTAACATAGAAATCACAGTCTCTGGAGTGACAGATATCATTTTTGCATCTTATTATAAATGCTTCGATTCACCTGATGAGAAAAGCTATCTTATATTCAATGATGCTCCCCTGCATTTTAGTGGTAAAATACCAGAAGAGTTGCATTATGTCTAATGTCTCTATGTGGACATAACTCAGGTTTGGAGTGTTGCCATGGTTAATACGACTGGATTTTGAAGTTTATAATCTCCTATTTGGCCACTATGAGCACTATATGAATGAGAGAAAAAAGTTACTGGAGAAAGAATCAACTCCTTCCATCTGGATATCAACAGCATATGCCTGTGTCAAAACAAAGTTTGTTAGGCTTAATTCTCTCTCCTTTCATTCTTGAGTTTTATCATAGTGGCATCTGAAAAGATGATGCAAGTGGTGTCTATATAAATTTTGCATCATGAAATGGAGGACATATGTATCTACTGGTCACAGGACCTATCATGTAATGAGCCTAAAAAAGCCATTTTCATGGTTTCTATCCTTTGAAGAATGGCATACAGCAAAAGAAGAGTAGTCTGTTTCCTTCAGATGCAATAAAATTGACCAAACTGTTTCCAGAAACAATAAGTTGTTCTCTAATAGAGATAAATTCTTCTTTTTTTTTTTTTTTAGTTTTTTTGAGACAGGGTTTCTCTGTGTAGCTTTGTGCCTTTCCTGGAACTCACTCTGTAGCCCAGGCTGGCCCCAAACTCACAGAGATCACATGGCTCTGTCTCCTGAGTGCTGGGATTAAAGGCATGTGCCACCACCATCTGGCCTAGAGACAAATTCTATAAACACAAAGATATACACAGATTCATACAGACATATATATATATATATACACTCATAAATGCATAAATATGGGAGTGCAACAGTGGTAAGAAAAGACATTTTATCACAGATTTATTTTTTAAAATTAAGAAGTTTCCAAATAGGAATGTGGTTATATTTTAAAATTGTAAGGAAAGAAGATCACATAAAAGCATAATTCTGTGTTATGCAGTTAAAGGTTATCAGTAATAACCATCCTATATACTGAAATAGATTGTGAAGAAAACTTGTTGACATCAGATCAACAGAGAGAGGCTTAAAATGATAAAAGGAAAAAATAACACAGTACTTTATGGTGGTATTTTATTTGTACTGAAATGTGATTTTAATTGTATGTTAATAAATAAAGTTGCCCGGGGGTCAGAGCTATTAGAGCCATAGCAAGAGCATGGTGGTGGTGGCACACACCTTTAATCCCAGCACTTGGTAGATAGAGCTAGGTAGATCTCTGTGTGATCAAGGATACAGCCAGAATTGGAGACGCACGCCTTTAATCTCAATACCATAGAGGACCTGGAGGGCTGTACATACAGGCAGTGACAAGGCAGTCACGTGTTTAGGTTTACAACCAATGAGAAGGCAGAACAGCTAGACTATATAAAGACATACACACAGGAAGTAGGCCCCTTTTGGAGCACTCTTTTGGCTGAAGCAGGAAGAGTAAGGTTCTTAGCTCTGACCTCTTGGCTTTCTTCTCTGAATCGGCTCTGTGTTTCTTATTTAATAAGATGGTTGGTTACATCTACAAATGGCGCCCAACCTGTTGGCAATTGTTTCCACCTAAAACCTGAGAAAAAAGATTCTAAAACGGAGCTAAAAACAGTTCCTAGTTGTCTCTTTCAAGTTAGCGGCAGCCTGTGTGTTTGAGCTACTATCTACTATTGCAGGTTACTGGCATGTGTGCTCGACCTGCAGTATGGTGGGAATGAGCCCCCTGCAAGTGGTACATTAAGCTGTGTGGTGGATTTAGCCTTTGCTAGTACAAAACAAAAAACAAAAAACAAAAAACAAAAAAAAGAGGTTTCTAGGTTACACACTGCTTTGATAGAAGCATAGACCCAAGATGGCTTCCAGAGCTGGTGGTAAATGTACCACTGCCATGTTGGGAAACTGAAGTGGGTGGAGCCAGCAGCCACAGTGCCGTTTCAGTCTTAGAATGCTGCAGTTTAAAGCAATAGGTTCAAGGTAATACAAAAAATAAGCCACGTAAAGATGGCTACCACACAGAGAATCTGGATTATGTTCTCTTTGATATTTGTAACTGAAGAAAAACATTTGATTACAAAAGCTGTTGAGTTATGCCAAAATGTATACTTTAAAGGTACCTTGACTTCAAAATTTGGATGTAAGGATATGTTGCTTTGGAAAGGAGGCTCTGCTTTTGTTCCCACAGAAAGCCAGAGGCTATGGATTTGTTCCAGATTAAGATACATCAGGTTTGACCAGTCAAGACCTGCTGAAAGTTCTCCGATGACACCATGGCCCAGATAATCCAACTTCCAGATCGGATTCAAGGCAACTGGCTCAGACAATACAGCCTCATGGACTATTCCATAATCTTAAATTTTCTTTGTGTCCCCATAAGATACAGTGCCCCCCTCCAGCAGGAAGTAGTAAGAGAAGCTGTGCTCCAATTCCCAAATTATATGCAATTTTACTTTGTTAAGGTTAAAACCTTCCTTTTTGAAAAAAAAAAAAAGGGAGGGGAATGCTGTGGGATGTTCTGTATGGCAAATGTGTTGCTCTGATTGGTCAATAAATAAAACACTGATTGGCCAGTGGCTAGGCAGGAAGTGTAGGCGGGACTAACAGAAAGGAGAAAAGAAAGAACAGGAAGGCAGAAAGAGACACTGCCAGCCACCATGATGACAAACAGCATGTGAAGACTCCGGTAAGCCACGAGCCGCATGGCAGGGTATAGATTTGTGGAAATGGATTAATTTAAGCTATAAGTACAGTTAGCAAGAAGCCTGCCACAGCCATACAGTTTGTAAGCAATATAAGTCTCTGTGTTTACTTGGTTGGGTCTGAAGGCTGTGGGACTGGTGGGTGACAAAGATTTGTCCTGACTGTGGGCCAGGCAGGAAAACTCTAGCTACAGTACTTTAAGGCGAAAGACACAGAAGAACAAAACAGTTAGCCAAGCAATATGTCATTAGGAATCATTTAATTGCTATGTTCATTTAGCTGAATATTCATCTGAGGAGAAGTTTCTTCTTGCAGTAGGTGATAATTAACCCAGAGCCCCACAATTGGACAATGTGCAGAGAATAGGAGACTCTGAATGCTTCAACTCTAAATGGGTCATCTTTGGGACAACCCCTCTCATTAAACCTCAGGCATCTATGTGGACGAGAAGGCAGCAAAATTGTAAAATATGGTGTGTGTGTGTGTGTGTGTGTGTGTGTGTGTGTGTGTGTGTCTCCCAGACAACAGTGTTTTCCTGACAAAAGAGGGTTGGTGCACATATGAACTCACAGAGTCGATGACAGAATGCACAAGACCTACCAAGTCAAACCAGACACTGAGAAGGTGGTACAGAGTCCCAACCCTAACCAAAAGAGGAAGTTTTGTTTTCTTCAAGAGAGTACATTGGGCATATCAACCACACTCCAAGTCAGGTCCTATGTTCCAGAGTAGTTGGCAAAC
Organism: Peromyscus eremicus; assembly: GCF_949786415.1. Taxonomy (NCBI): domain Eukaryota; kingdom Metazoa; phylum Chordata; class Mammalia; order Rodentia; family Cricetidae; genus Peromyscus; species Peromyscus eremicus. The sequence goes on from NC_081431.1 coordinate 46,500,986, forward strand.
ATGAATTAGACTCCATGTTGTTTTAGATTTTTATTCAACATGGATTTTGGTCTCTTTTGCTTTGTTTTTATGGGAGAAAACAAATGCAAAATTGGGTGTGTAGAGAAATGAGGGAGGAACTGGAAGAAGTTCTAAGGATAAAGAGGTATATGATAAAAACATAAAGAATAAAATTCTCAACAAATATATATGTCTGAAAGTAAAAACAAAAAGTTTTAAAATATAGAAATGTTTAAAGAATAAAAAAGTCACATTAAGTTTGAACATTTCACTTCATGTCTAAAGTTGGAAATATTGGCAATGATTCAATTATGACATTTCTCTGGGCAGAGAAGAAATAGGTTATTGATTGTAGCATACTGACAGATGCATCTTGGAGGAGGAAATATTTCACGTTTCCATATAAAACACCCTGAAATTTACAGAGATATGGATATACCCAACTCTTTTAAAATCTTCACTTTGGTATCTTCAGGATATTTTGATTTTTTACAAACTGTGATGGAAAAATGTCTAACATTTTATAACAAAAGAAATATCTATGACCTACTTAAATTTCAATGTTTCAACTAAAACAAAACTTTTTTCTCATTTATTCAATGTAGAAAAGAGATATTGAGAGAATCAAAAAAGATAAAAAAGATTCATGGTTCAGTAACAATTTAGCTTTTAGAGAATGGAGGCATTCACTGAAAGAATTTTTCTTTTTTTTCTGTGTAGGTTTTACTGTCCTGGAACTCACTTTGTACAGCAGGCTGGCCTTGAACTCATAGAGATCCACCTTGCTCTGTCTCCTTGTGCTGGGGTTGTAAGCTATTGTTTTAATTTAATGAAGACATTTAAAACTAATTGTTATTATACAATTTAAAGTTAAATGTAGCAAACTTGTTCACATATTTCCTCAATAATTTCACATAAAGATGAAAAAATAGGCACTAATATGCATTTATACAATATTACAATTACACAGTCTATGTTGGTTGACACAATTTTGCTTTATTCTGAGTAGTCTGTAAATATTTTTCCATAGCAGTAGATATTTGTACATGTCTTAAAGTTTTTGTCATTTAATATTTTATTTGATATAATTTTGTGCATTGAATGTTGACAACATGATATTTTAAAGTATATATGCATAACTGAATTGCTAATTAACATGTGTATTCTTTCAGCTAGTTATTGTTTTTAGATGACATGAGTATATTAAATTATTATTCAGATTGTACACATAAAAATGATGTAATAGAACCTACTGTACCATGTGTGTCCACATTAATTATTTGATGATATAGTCAAGTGCAGCCTAAATATTTTATCTTGTAGTTTGTTAAATTTATTCATGTTATTCTGAGAAGAATGCTCTCCTTAAAGGGATTTTCAATCAGAAAGTTATGTTTCTAAGAAAGTGTTGCTTCTCATTAGCTTTGGTACAAAATTCAAATCCCTTCAGATTTCAGAACTTCCTTTTTTAATGTGAGAAATGAGATCCATGTACTAAATATTCAGTTAATATAAATTAAAAAAGAGAAATAAAATCAGTTTTCTAATTTCACCCCACAAGGAGACATACCCAGCCCCCCTCCCCCACAAATTACATGTAGACCATAGGAAAATAAGTTCATCACTTAAGAAAGAGCCTCCTTTGTAATAGTATGAAAATGTAAAGTTAAAACATCTTTGACTGTGGAAGCTTTATCATAATAAAATGGTTTAATTTCCCTGAGCATGAAATGTACTCTCCAAGGAGCCTACCTATTAATGACATGCTATGATTAATTAATTGGTTCTGGGAAGTATTATACCATATTAGTCACTTTCATATTAGTGTTCCCAAGAGTGGCAAATAAATAAGACAGTGATTTTGCTTCTACATGTCCAGTGATTTCCTGCCAAGATATTCTGCTGACATGAACTTTCTCTGTAGTTTTTCACTGTGTACTCTTTCAGCCAAGAAATTCAAGAATGTTTGATAGAAAAGTCGTCTGTTCTATCCGGAAAAATTAACCCTCGTATTTTTTCTTTTGTGTGTGTGCTATAGGCACATATTTCCTTTGGAGGCATGACAATGGATGACAAGTTGGGTTACTCACAGTGCTACCTGTGGTAACACTGTGGTCAATGATAATGTGACAAATGATTGTCTTTCTTAATACCAATTCCAAGTCTGTGGTAATCTGTGCAAGGATAAATAATCCTCCATTTTTTTCTAGTTAGGTCATTGCTGTCAATTTAAAAATGTTTTCACAGCTTACAGCACAATTTTGCTTTTCCCTTATTGCATCAGAAGCGTGAGTGGTGTTATTTATTTTCTTGCATAAATGAGCATAAGTTAAAAAGTTCTAATTAGTGAGGCCTGCATTTGTTGACATGCCATCATTGGACTTTACACATCAGAGATTGGGAGGAATCTATGAGATTATTAATTAGTCACTGCTTATTTTGGTACTTACATGTATTGAAATTATGTCCTTAAATATCAAAACACAACTTAATAACACATTAATATATTTATATCAATGTGTTTAATTAATGAAATATGTCCTTATTTAAAATAAATACCTATCAGAAACATTGAATCAAAACTTCTTATCATCCATAAAACATGCATAGTTACAATGAGATGATATAATGAGATGATTGCTCCTCAGAGATATTAACTTTGCAAAGTTCACATATTCATTAAATTATGGTCTGAATTTTCAGACATCAAATGTACTGTTGTTTTCTATGCTGCATTGATCCTATTCATTGAAGTGGTCTTCAAGAATATGCAGTAAAGGGATGAAGCCTTCTTCTTCACTCATCCATCAAATACACATACCCTTGATAAAAATCTTATGATGCAACAAAGACTGGATGCTTTAACGCGTTTTCAAAATAAACCCAAATTATCATCAATTTTACGGTGAATATGTTTTACATTCACTCTCTTAGCAGCTCTCAGGATCATGGAATATTGTTAACCACAGGCATTAAGATGTACAACAGCTAACTCAACTTTCCTCCTGTATAATAAGATGTGTATCATTTGAGCTAAGTCTCCTCCTTCAAATTTCTAAAATTTACTTTTGAGGTTATAAAATATAATATTTTATTTATCCCTTCCCTTTTTGCTCTCTAATCATCCCATAGGCTTCTCCTTGTGATTGATTGTTCAATTTTTTTTTGCCTCTTTTTCCACTAATTGTTATCGAGTGCATATATATGTATGTACATGTATATTCTTGAGTATATGCAATTCCATGTGTATAATATTGCCACTCCCTTTGGGGGCTATTTTCTTTCAAACCACCACACATCAAAATGTCTTCCACATTTATTAACACTATCATAAATATAGGATTTTTTTATTCATGTACGTATAATTAATTAATTAATTAATTGGTGAATTTTAAGTCAGTGTCTCCTTTGGGCAAGGCTTGACTCCAATGAGCTATGCAACTGAAGATGCCTTTGACCTTCTGATCATCCTATCTAGACTCCAGAGCCCTGGTGTTACAGGAGCTGGTCATCACTCTCAGTGTCTGTAGTGCTGAGAATCAAACTGAGGGTAACTTGAACAGTACGCAAGCAAATATCATTTCTTGTTTGAAGAGCTCCTGCTAGCTTTAAAGCCCAATCTTAAAATTTTTGTCTTTTAAAATGTGTGTTTAATGATTTATTATTTATGTATAATGCATTAACTTGCTTTTACCACCTAGCTTCTCCTCTGTTCCCACTATGCTGGTAAAGACCCTCATTCCTACAAGCAACTTTCATAGACACATGTCTTTAAGTTTTTGTGTTGTTACCCACTAAGATTAGTCAAGGACATCTGTGTGATCATGAATTTTAACTGTTCATCAATTCATAATGGACTAAACTATGGATATAGACATAAAGACAATGACTATCTCCTTATCAAATAAAAAGTCAGTAGTTCTGCAGGGAGGGATAGATCTTCATGAACTCCTCCTCGCCCTGTGATTGACTAATAACAGACCAGTCTTATACAGGCCCAGAGGAGGCTACCTAAGAAGATGTGGATTGACCAGGTTTGTTGACATAATGTTTAGTTCTTTGAATTAATTATACTCTAAAGTTTAGTTCTCTGTCAGATATATATAGCTACACAATCTTTTCTCCCATTCTATTTGTGACCTCTTCACCCAATTGAAAGTATATTTTACTAGATAGAAACTTTAAAAATCCATTGTTCATTATTCTTCAATGTTGTCCTAACTTCTGACTGACCAAAAACTGTTTAAGATGTCTTTTTATATGTCTGATTTTTTCCTCTATCAATTTCAAAGTCTCAAGAAAGAGAAAGAGAAGATTCAATTTAATTCCACATGTGGGTATAATCTTTTGTTATTCTTACTGAAAAAGGTAGTTTTTTCTCTAATATATATTTTGGCTCCTATAAATTTGATCAAAATATATGGCTGGAAAAGTTATGGGCCCACAAGATCAAACTACCACACTGCTGCTATTTCCAGAAAGACATGTGGTCAAAGTGCATTCTAAGTATTTTTTTTATACTCGCTGACTGGTGCTGCTCTCTGTTTGGAACACAGAAGCATCTTTGTGTACAGGATGATGGTTTATGTGGAATCTTATATATGGTCAAGGTGCTGAGAGTAAGTGAGGGATGAATGCTAATCTTTAAAGAGGATATGTATATCACACACTCACACACACACACACACACACACACACATACACCAAGGCCCTGATAACATCATAGAAAAAGAACAGAACTAATTTAAGAGTCAGAAGACAGGGAAGATTGCCATGGAATATGTCTGTACAGGCACATCGTTGTCATTGTACCTATACCACTTACTTCTCTGTCACTGTGAGAAAATACCAAGACTAAGGTAACTTATAGAATAAAGAGTTTATTGGGACTTATATTTTCAGAGGGATGAGAGTCCATCATTGTAGAGAAACATGGAACAAAAGGCAGGAATGACAGCAGGAACTGATTGCTGCGATCTCACATCTTGATCTACAATCATCAAACAGAGAAAGCAAACCAGCTGGAGGCAGGGAATTTTTACTACCAATGCTCACCCTCAGTGTCATACTTCCTCCAGCAAGGTCATCCCTTCTATACATACCCTACTTGCACTGCCAGCTGGGGGTCATGTACTGAAATGAAGTCTATGGTGGACATTAACAAGTCAAACCACCACAGTAGTTACTAAGACATGGGAGCTATGGATACCTACACATGATTGGTTCCTCCAACTTCCAACTACAGATAGAAGGAATAGTCATCAGGTCCCACCCACTCATAGGACACTTAAATATGCTATAAAAAGGGGTTGTCATTTTCTCTGCCCATGTAATTACTAGAGGATTGTGTGAGAAGAAGGGAATCACAGAGACAGGAAAAGGAACATTAGAGGGTGTTGGGAGGTGAATATAATAACAATCATTGCATATATATATAATGAAACTGACAAAATAGAGAAACATAAAAATACAAAACTAAGTTATGAAAATTTTAATGAAATTAAACACACTAATAATAAAAGAATAATGAAAATATACAATTCTTAATTCAAGTAAAATATATTTTTTTGCTTCTATGAATCTCAAGAGCTTTACCAAAAAATGAACTTCTTAGTCTTTTAATATAATAAACAAAAATCATATTAAGGGTAATACATATATGTAAACATGTTTGCATACACACACATGAGAGAGAGAGAGAGAGAGAGAGAGAGAGAGAGAGAGAGAGAGAGTAAAAGGCAAATCAGGATTGAAATGAATTACAAAATTTAAGAGTATTTAAGTTTTTTAAGTATTTTAAGAGTATTTAAGAGTGTTTAAAAGACTGTAGATCATTTATCCCTAATCACTTTAGTGATTATTTGAATATAATTGTCTTCTACTAATTCATTTGTCCTCTGAGTTCATGCATATTTATGTGCATTTTTTCTAACCTTTCTTCCCTGATAGAATTTAGTCACTTGTGTGTCTGTGTATAGATTCTGCAAAACTTTGCCTAATTTATAAATGAATGTCTCATTCATAATTAAGCACATGTTAATTAGCAACTGTTATAGCCATCATAATTCTATCAGTAAATCCTTAAACAACAATTACCTTCATTCAGAGGATTGACAGAACCTTGAAAATGATTCTTTCAAAAACAACAGCTTTATAAAAACATGACTTTTTATTATTTCTACTGTTTTTAAAAAACAACTTGCCTATACATATAATTATTTACAAGTGAGAGAGAGACAAGTTGAGATACCTTGATAGATAGTATCACTTGGCTTACACAAAATGACTTCAAGTTCTGTATGATAGTTTAATTATAGGTACATATTATTGATGTGATGTCTGAAAGAAATCAATCTAGAATAATGTAGTTACTCTCTTCTGTTGACTTATGAACATAAGTAAGTAAACTTACATAAGTGTTTCAATCAAACAGAACCTATAAACTTGTTTGGCTTCAAACTTTTTTATGCCATCTTTTGGATTATACAGTCAGATATATGATGGATCAATTTCATTAGCTTCAAAGATAGGAAATGACATTTGGCATTGTCTATTTTTTAAATTATTTTTTACCCTTGGAGTTTTCGGACATATAAAAATAGTCTAGAAAAAAAGATCACAGATGAAAAAATAAAAATGCAGAAAGAATAAAATTTTAGCAAGAGAATATGAATGAGAATATTTATTTTTACCACAAAAAAAAAGAAAAAGAGGAACAGTAGGAAGAAGATGTTGGGATCTTAGTTGGAATAAAAAGTGCTGACCTAGCATGCACAAGCCCCTGGGACTGACCCACAACACTAGTTATTTAAAACCAACCAGGTTGTTTGTATTTAGATTAGTTCAAAAACATAACAGATTTTATTTGTAAGTTTAAAATAGATTCATTTGTAAATCAGAGTTTGTGAAAGGATGGATGCACGATTGATGCAGATTATTTCTACTATTTGTGCATGTTTAATGTAAATGGAATTTTTGTGAACTCAATAATGTTAACATTGAAAATATTGTGTGACCTTGGTCATCTGCAATAGATTATTGGAGTAGCAATAGATAACTTGTGGAAATGAGAAAAAGTATGTGAGTCTAAAGCATAGTAAAGAGAAAAAGACAAGTTAAATCAGATATAAATGATCAAAGTTCAAGTTGATGTATGCACTAATTTTTCTGAACCTATTAATGTTGAATGTACAATTACGTCAAAGCCGCACATGTAATTTATGAATTGTGCATATGGCATAAGTTTAAAGTTATGTAAAATAATCATCTGTATGTTTAAAGTAGGCATATAAAAGTAGAACTCCTGGAAAAGATGTTTGAGAGAAACAAACATTATCTGTGATTTGTTAAAAAATAAAACTCTAAGGTACATCACACACACACACACACACACACACACACACACACACACTACTTTAGGAAATATTTTTATAATTCAATTTACAAGGAGAATATTGTGTCCATGAAAAATACACTTGAAGTGATGATCATGGCTGTGCTACATGCCTGAGTCTGCCTTTAGAACCAGACCTGATTATATGCAAATGAAGTAGGGTGGTCTTTAAATCTGAACTATTTGAATTATTCATTCCAATATTGCAAGTCATGAGTGTTTAAGTTATTATGCATTTCTGCCCTCTGAAAGATTTTGTGAGAATCAGAAGAAACTAAACAATGGAGACAAGAGCACAAAGCCTTCACAATTTATTAAATAAAGCAGATATATTAGAACGATAACTCATTTTAGTAAAGACATTTCTTACTCAATGTTTGCCCACAAGACTTAGATTCATATTCATTTATAGATACATTTATTTTATTTAGGATTTGATGTGAGGATCTCCCTCAAGGGACTAGACACACTCTAGTCTCTGACTTTGTAGTTTCCTGCAAAGCTTGCCAATCGGAAGAAAAATGACAGAAGTAGAGAAAGTGACCCAAACTGTTAACTCTGATGTATGGAAAATCAGCAGTGACTTGGCCACACTAAATCTCTTTCTGCCTCGAAGTTTACAACTTGGAATCAGAATCTCCTCCTGTATAACACTGTCCATTGCGAAATCAGAATGGGACTCAAGAAGTTGAACGGAGAGATTCAACGGTTTTCTGCCTACAAGGCCAGTGAACGCTAATGACACCTAAAGGCACTATACATGCACAGCACCAGAATGTTGTTCAATCCGCCAGCACAGAGTTATTCTGCCTTATTAGCACCTTTCTAATCTAAGTCAAATGTCTTCCGTGACTTACCTGCCATATGAGTTCAGTTCTATAAAAAAGAGGGACTTACAAAACATTTTTTTATAAAGAAAAAAAATTTATTAATTTTACATACCAAAGATCCCTCTCTTCCCTCTCCTCTTCCCTCCCCTCTTCCCTCCCATTCATCTAGCCTCCCCTTCCCAACCACCCCCCATTCTCTCCTACAAAAAGATAAGGCCTTCCATGGGGAGGTACATTTAGTAGAGGCAGGTCCAAGCCCCTCCCCCTGCATCAAAGCTGTGCGAGGTACCCCATCATAGAAGTGGACTCCAAAAGGCTTATTCATACACCAGGGATGGATTCTGATCCTACTGCCAGGGGGCCCTGCTGTGGAATTGTCTGTATGTCAAGTGTGTTGCTGATTGGTCAATAAATAAATCACTGATTGGCCAGTGGCCAGGCAGGAGGAAGTATAGGCGGGACAAAGAGGAGAATAAAGCTGGGAAGTGGAAGGCTGATTCAGAGAGACACTGCCAGCTGCCACAATGACAAACAACATGTGAAGATGCTGGTAAGCCATGAGCCACTTGGCAAGGTATAGATTTATAGAAATGGATTAATTTAAGCTGTAAGAACAGTTAGCAAGAAGCTTGGTACGGCCATACAGTTTGTAAGCAATATAAGTCTCTGTGTTTACTTGGTCAGGTCTGAGCAGCTGTGGGACTGGCAGGTGAGAGAGATTTGTCCTGACTGTGGGCCAGGCAGGAAAACTCTAGCTACAGGGCCCCTTAAGCAGGTCATGCTAAGATTTTTAAGTGTAACTTACAAGAAACAGGTTTTTAAGTAAAAACTAGAATATGCTTTCCTCAAATGCAATGGCTTCTGTCTCCTCATCATCCTTACAAAGTGCCCCTCCTATGAAATCACAAAGCACAGTATGTTTTTGCTTGATTCAGCTAATGTCCTCGGCCTAATTACTACAACCCTTATCCTTTCTACCCCATAGTTCAGCTTTGGTGTTTATAATACACTAATTTTGTTCAATCTCTCTGTTTCCATATACAAATGTAATAAAGTATGTCAGAACAGGATGCCATGTGCATGTCTACATGTGGTGATGCCAATGTGTCATGAAAATGTCTCACATTGGCAGTGACGTAAAGTTTATAAATATGCTTGACACTGTCCTCTAACATATCATATTTCAAAAGAACTCATGTATATTGGAATGATCATAAATTTAACCTGATGTTTGCCATGAATGAAAGATGTAAAATTAGTTATAAATATCTAATTATAATGTCAATAAGTTACATAATTTCTAGTTGGATAAAGGTTTTTCCAAGCTTTGCATGCAATAAAACTGCCCTGTGTATCACAGAAACACTCTAAATGTTCACATTAAAGAGAAAATAAAGTAAAATATGATGATGATGATGATGATGACGATGATGACAACAATGATAATGATTTAAAAACACAGAGTGAATAAAACACAAAACATATGAATTTGGATCATGTTGTAATGACACAAATATCTAAAGATGCCTGTCATTCAAGTTAAACCAAATATCTTGGAAAATTAGACTGCTGTTTTCTCAATGCTAAACTAATTCCTCTTCCAAAGTGAAATGTTATCTTCAAGGTGACTTTCAATTAGAGTTTGCCACTATAAACATCCCTAGATACACAGGGACTTATAAATTCTTTAAGTCCATGGAGGATGCATGCTCTCAATCTGTAAAATCATGAGCCAAGGATTTTGAAAAGCAAGAGAAAAGTTAGCATATTTCAAACTACAAAGATTCCCCAAAATCACTACTGTTCTCTTGCCTTTTTTTAATAGTCTTTGTGACTTTTCTCAAGACTTCATGAATGTTAAAACTAATGTAAGATATTTGTATATGTCGTTGCTTTGACAGTGCCAGCTACGTGATCAGGATATCTACGGTAAATGGCTGTGAAGGGTGTATTTTTAAAATTTTACCAGTCTTAACAACAGGCCATAAAGTGAAAGCATCACATCTTAATAAAATGAAAAGTGAATTTTCTCAGAATTTTAAAATTACAATTTTATAAATTACTATACAAACTCTGCCACAATTAAATCAAAACCAATTCTTGAGTTACTTATGACAAACAGTTAATAAATCACATACACAGAATATTTATACTAAGGGGGAAAACAGTTTTGCCTAGAGTAAGACATGAAATATCACATTTTCTTTTTAGATATACTTACTTTCAGCTCCCTTTCAAAACAGAAAAAAAAATAACCCCCTAATTATATGCTTTTCTTTCCATTAATATCTCATAAGAAGATGAACTGAAACATTAGCAAATGTGCTACATTTACTACTTACTAATGCAATACACAGTTTATGAAGTGAGAATTATTATTTTATTTTGACTCTGAGAGATAAAATAGTGCTATTAACACAGCCAAATGGAGATTAAATAATACAAAAACACAAAATAAAACTATCTTAAAACAAGTAATATTTATAATATCACTGCTAGGATAAAGAAACACACTAAAACACAGGGATCTAGCTTCATTCTCCCGCCTATAGTTTTCTATTTTTCTTAGCACTATTTGTTAAGGTGCTGTTCTTTCTCCAATGTATAATTTTCATTTGATAAACCATCCTTGCACCTATGACTTCACAGGAGGCCATTGCTCTAGGATAATTTTGGAAGAATTGCAAAAAAGAAAAAAAGAAATATACTAAAATTTTCTGATAATTAGTTTGTATTTTGAACCTGGTATTTATAAATATGATTAAACAGAAGCTACAATACCAAAAGTAAGCCAAAGCTAAGTAGAAAGATGAAGCCAAACCAAACGCTACAGAATTGTAATGAATTAGTGTGAACCTACCTAAGAATTATAATTTGAAAATACTGGTATATACTCAAAGAAAACTATTTGATTACATGTGATAGTACGATTGAATTTCCATTAAATTTATTTCTTATTTCACTGGTGTGAAATGTTTGATTATAATTGATTTGACTCAATGGATGACAGTGTAAAATATGCAAAATATACAATTGAGGATGGGCATGAAAAATTGAAGGCCATGTTTCTGAAGATCCCTATCTAGACACAAGTGATAAAGATTACTGGTGACTATATAATGCCTGATATTTTAACTTTGTTTTCTAATCAATAACTTGACAAAACTACAGATAGACAAATTTCTACTGCAATTTGCAATTAGTAGCTTAAACAATCTGATCTAAGGCTATGTTTTTCTTAAATGCAAGTTTGTACAAGCATCAATCTTCAGAATGGAGTGCTAATGGAATATTTAACTGAAATATGTCAGGTCATTGCATCTCAAAAACTTATTGAAATAATAGTAAAAATATGACAATTTATTACTATATAATTAAGAGTTAGGAAATCCAAAATAGGAGTCCTTAATTCTTAAACAATTTTACACATAAAATAAGAACTTCACAGACATTAAAGACAATACATGTATATGCATTAAAGACTCACAGTTATGTGCCTGGCTTTCATAAAGAAAAGAAATATTTAAATATATCTACCAGGTTGATCTCAGTCCTCGGGGGAGGCTTTGCCCTGGAGGAGGTGGGAATGGGGGGTGAGCTGGGGGGAAGGGGAGAGGGGCGGGAGGGGAGAGAACAAAGGAATCCGTGGCTGATATGTAGAACTGAATTGTATTGTAAAATAAAATAAAATTAAAAATAAAAAAATAAAAATAAATAAAAATAAATAAATAAATATGTCTTTTGTCACTATGGATACATTGATATATTCTTCTCTGTCTTCATGGGCTTGTGTGTAACACACTCTCATTGTGAAATATGAACAAAAATATAAAAGGCTAAAAGTATCATCTTTGAAATTATTTAAAAAAAATTAACAAACTTTGCCTCACAAAAATCAAATAGTTTTTGAATCAAGTGTTTAATTATTAAAGCAATCTTGAAATTTCTGGTTAGAGCAAAAGTGTGTTAACCCCCTGCCTGCTATGTGCCTTGCGTATATGTGTGTGCTTCTTTCATAAGCAGAATTCTCACATTTGAAAAATCCATCCAAGTGTTTCGTGCATGCCTTTTCCTATTATCTCTCTACAAGATTTACAACATAAACTCCATGCTATTTATTCTTGCTCAATAAGTAATTTAGAAGATGTGAGCACACAATTCACATGAAATCAGGAGCCAAACATATCTTTATTCCTAACCATAAATAGTTGCCCATTTAACATTTTTTCCAGAATATAATTATTCTCAAGAGAAAAAGATTTTGTGACAATTTGGAAAATGATTTATATTTGTGTGCATTTCAAGCAATACCATTTTGTGGTATTGGCAGCCTTCAAGAATGTATTTTTCATCCTTGTTTATATGGCATGAATAAATCACATCAATAAAGCATTTTATTAACTCTTTATAATATGTACAGTAGTCGTTTGTTTTGTCAATAAATTGCTGATTTTTATTGGCCATGTCACTTTCAAACAGAGCATAAAATGCAGCTATATAAGGGCCTGAGGCATAAAGAAAAGGTTTTCCTGACAGCATATAAAATGAGAAAGATGAAAATGTGGCGAGTAAAGAGGAAATTTAAAATCGGTTTCATGATCACTGTAATTAGCATAAAACAAACAACACACTGACTCTTGTTCTTAGATGAAACCTACATTGGTGAGCATCAATTTATATAATATTTATTTTTAAATAATTAGTCTTTACATAATATTTAAATAAATCTATTATTAATGTGTTCATTTTATTATACATTACAAAATTTTATTCTATGTTCCAAAGTCCAATATAGTGTAACTGTATTATAATGCATTGTAGTCACTACCTATTTGATTTTGAGATTTGAACTGAACCTTCTGTTTTCTTGTTTCCATATTTTAAAGGTAGCACTGTCTTAACATTTCCATTATATCACTATTCTTGAAATTCTTAATCTCTTTTTCTCCTTTAATTTTGTAGTCCTTTGATGCTAGAGGGTTTCAGGCATGCTAAGCAAGTGTTCTACCAATAACCTGTAATTAAGTCCTATTTCCCTTACTTTTCTGTAAGATTTTTATTGAAAAAATATTATTAGATACATTTATTTACTCAGTTATTTATGTGAGTATGAACATTTCTTCATGATCTTTCTCTTTATTGTTGTTACAAGCATATTTATGTGTATATGTATGCATATATAAATACATTTCTAGATACAACCTACTCAGTCTGATTAATGTTATTTGTGTGTGTGGTTTCAAATCTGATTATTTATTATTAGAAAATCAATTGATGCATTAGTTCCTAACAAAGGCTATTTCTCGAAGTATAAACATTTCTTTGTTCTCTGTAGTTCTTTGTGTAGGACTGCAGATGCAGGGTCTTACCCTCATTCACTTTAGCATGTCTATTGGTGCTGATCTGGTTCAGCTCATTTTCATGCAGTCACGTTGGTGAGAATTTAGAGGGTGTAGCTCTGAAATTACTGGGATACACATTATCACAACAAAACCCCTGATCCTTTGGCCCTTAAAATCTCTCCACTGCCTCTTCTGCAAGAAACTCCGAGATTTAGATAAGAGAGTTGTTTTGTAGATAGATCTATTGGAACTAGATTTCACAACTCTGCATTTTGTTTGGCTGTGGTTTTCTGTAAGGATCTCCATCTGTTACTTTGATAAGGTGTGAGGACTGAATTTACCTGTCAGCATAAGGACAAATATTTAGGATGTAGTTAGGGGTCAGACTTGTTTAGGATAGTGGCAGTTTGTGGGTTCTTCTTTAAAAATCTTGATTTCACCAGGCCTGTTAGTTGGCTAAGCTTCTAGGACTAGATTTGACTTCCCTCTTGTTGAGTAGGTTTAAGTCAATTAGAGAGTATCAGTTATTAAAAAGGTATCCATGCCACTACTGTGCCCTTTGGATTTTTGTGCCATGATGGTCACTGTTGTGGTTCACAAGTGACATAATTGGGTATGATCATTGGTTGAAAACACCATTTGGAAGTTTTCATGGAGCTTTCTGGTAGGGGAGAAATTCAGGTCAGTTCCAGATTAGAAATCTCCAAGGAGCAACCAAGGGCAATAGCGAAAGTTTGTAATTTTGGAGAGTCTCTTGGAAACCCTGACCAACAACTTCCAAGAGGACTTCTCATGCCTGATGTTGGAGTCTCTGTCAGGTTTGTTGATGTTGTTTCGGCTTTGGGAGTGAACATTATCAAGCACGATGTAAAATTTTCATTTAATTTATATATGTATATTTATATACAAACATTTTATTACATGGATTTTGTAGGTAGATAGTTAATGGAATTATTTCTTGTAAGTTTTTCCGGCATCCCCAACTTAGTGAATCCTTCTCCCTCCTTCCTCTGTAATTATCTCCATCAATAGTATGTTTGTCTATTTTCTGTCATCTCTATAGTAAATAACTTTGACATTTGTCTACCCAGCATTGATTCAACAAGTGAATAGCAGGTCATTTAATAACTCATTAATTATGAACAGAAGATCTCCATATATGTGGTATTCTACAGTATAGACTTCTAAAACTTTCCTTTCAAACAATGAGTATAAATTGTTCCAAAATTGGAAGTAACAGTTCCAAGTAGAGTTTGCAACATCTTAGGGGAAGATTCCTGAATTTCCCCCACGTAAAGTAGAATGCTACATGGTGTTCTTGTATAAAAGTATAAAAGGAATATATGTAAAACCTGTATCATATGCTGAAGAAACATCTGGCTTGACTATGCTAATTTTCTTCATAGCTAAGAATGGTAGAGTGTACCATAAATCAAGATCTGTAACACTTCATTTGGAAGGAAACATGACTCAGGGAAACTGGAGTGGAACTGAAAACTTTGCTTTGACATAACTCATTTTTAAAAATAAATTTATTCAAGTAATACTAAATCTGAGGAACAATTTTTAAACAAAGCTTATGAATCTCAACCTCAGTGTCATAACTAACAGGCAGCTACAGTTAGCACCATTTTCTTCCACTCCAGTCCACTGCTGCTGCCATGTCTGTCTGAACTAGTATCAACCATTTCAGTCTAATATTCAGAGTTGGAAATCACTGGGTAAAAGGACAAAGCATACAGACGGAGAAATGGCAGGGCAAGATCACATTTACCTGCACAGTTATTCACAGGAGGTATTTCTAGAACATTTCTCACAAGGGAGGGATGGAAATTTACCAACTGATGAGAAAAATAATGTGTCAAATAAATTTAATAGTATAAAGCTATTAACTACTTCGGTGGAAGCAAGACAGTTCTTATTAAAGTAAATGGGCTTTAACTCATGCAAGCATTTTGGAAAGGTGACTTCGTGTTTTCCAATTTTCATGTAAAGGCAGACTGGAGGAAAATGTAGATGTAGGAGGAATAAATACCATTAAAGGCATTGTTGTAAAATAACATGAAGGGATGGGAACAATGGCTCAGCTTTATAGAGCATTGGTTGCTTTTCCAGAGGATCTGAGTTGTTTCCTAGCACACACAGGGTGGCTCAAAGCCTTCTGTAACTCTATTTTCAGGAGACCCAAGCTCTCTTCTGGCCTCTGCAGGTACTGTACCAATGGGCATGTACACATATCCAGACAAAACACTCACACACAAAACAGAAAAATAAAACTTTAAAAAGAAAATGTCACATGGAAATCTGTTACTTCAGAAATGTCCAAAATATACATAACATAAAAAGAGTTTAAAGCTTATGCAGTAAGAAGAGAACGAGGCGCACACTAAATACCACAGGATAACAAAGACAAGCCCAGTAGAAGGAATTTGTTAACTCCTTTGGAGAAATGAGAAAATAAGAGGCCACAGATCCCTAATCATAACAGGCTCTTGCCAATGGACTTGATTACCCTTCAGAACTTGATAATAAGAACCAGCTACTAAAGGTGATTTATTTTATGTATTATGATGTATAGTAATGTTTTCTGTTGGTATTTTTCATAGTTTAATGTAAATAAATCTAGTATATCTGAATATGATACAGGTCTACGTTTCAAAATCATAAAAGCTGTGTAGAAGACAAAGCTATTCTTTTCCTCAAACTCAAATTCAAATGTTTATGCACAGTATGTTTTTATATTAGTTCAGTGTTCAAGTATTAGCAATGATTTAATTTTATCACATGAAACTGGAGAAAAGAAAAATGACCTTGTTGATGTTTGTACTAAAACAGGTATGTAAGAGGGCCAGCATTTCAGCAGTACCTTCTCAGGTTTTCTGTAAGAAGCCTCCCAGGAAATCAGCAACCACTAGTTCTCCTTGTAGCTAAAGTTTTCCTGCCTAGCCCACAGTCAGGACAAATCTCTCTCACCTGCCAGTCCCACAGCCCCTCAGACCCAACCAAGTAAACACAGAGACTTATATTGGTTACAAACTATATGGCCATGGCAGGCTTCTTGCTAACTGTTCTTACAGCTTAAATTAATCCATTTCCATTAATCTATACCTTGCCACGTGGCTCGTGGCTTACCAGCATCTTCACATGCTGTTTGTCATTGTGGCAGCTGGCAGTGTCTCTGACTCAGCCTTCCACTTCCCAGCTTTATTCTCCTCCTTGTCCTGCCTACACTTCCTGCCTGGCCACTGGCCAATCAGTGATTTATTTATTGACCAATCAGCAACACACTTGACATACAGACCATCCCACAGAATCTCCTTATTATGTACTTTAATCCCAATTAACTTTTGTATTTATATTAATTTTATTCTCTCCTATCTGAAAAATTGCAGTAATTTTGTTTTTACTGCATCCTAAATACGTTCTACCATCCAGTCTCTTCTTTTTTATTTATTTTAAATCAGATATTAGTTTCAGCCTTTACTATTAACACCTTCAATGAGTCCTTACCGCCAAAAAATAAATAACTCAATCATCATTTCCAAACATTACAATTCAGTGTCTTCTCAGGTTTGTTGGCCTTCCATCATTTCTCTATCCAGAACATGAGTTTCTGTGAAGCTAGGCAACTTGATAAGCAAAATGTTCATGGCGTTTTTCACCCTTATCCTTTTGTCACATCATTACCCTTTAATGTAAAACTGCTTTGCTTCCATATCGCCTGTCTCTAAATTCAACTCAGCTCTTCAAGCTCTAGCTAGCTTAATTCTTGCTTATTCCCCAAACTCATTTGTAAGGACTCCAGGCAAAAGTGTTACTGTTTCCAGCCTAAATTCTTATGCAATTCAACATCTGTCTACACTTATGAATGCATTATTCACTACTCCATAGAACCATGAATGCTATTGCATATGTTTAATTTATAGATTGGTTTTAGAGATGTTTTTAACACACTCTTTATAAGAAGGAAAGCACCGTACATAGTATAAGTGCTTGACAAATAAAGATGCTTTTTTCATAAAGGAAAAACAGAAAATTATAGAAAGATTATTAAAAGGGAAATTCAATTGATGGTTCTGCAATAACTTGATTTTCTCCCACAGGGTGTTTTCATTTTTCTGTTTTTTTTCTTTACTGATTTTATGATTTGGCAATTATGAAATACAGCAGATTTAGGCACTGCATGCAACCTCATAGGTAGACAATGGTTGCTATCAATATGTTTAAAATATTCAAAATACAATTAAGACCAAAATTATTAGTAAAAATACCAAAGCAGCATCCTTACTATTTGTTCCTTCTTTACACTTTATTACTTTTCTTCAGTTTTGATGCCTTCATATGAATAATTATGACAATTTTCATATCAATGTGTTTTTGCCATTTTTATTTTTTGTCTTTTACAACCTGCTGTTTTATTCAGATACTTCCTTTAATTGAGCATAATTAAAAATTTCCCATAGGTATGGGTGTAGTTCTATAGAAATTTGAGTTACCAAAACTCATGCTATAATTTCATCCCCATTAAGATGTATGACCACTCAGGATATCTGAAGGGTGATGAAGCCTAACATTAGTTGTCCAATGGATGTCATAATCTGAAAAAATTATACATTATTGAAACTATCAATGGTTTTATTGAATTTATCACTGTTTCATAAGGACACCATGGCGTTTTTCTTGTAAACCCTCTCAGTTTCATGTTTTCCTCCTTTATTCCACTCTAATCTTTAAGGTCTGGTTATTTTAAATCTTTCACTTTTTTTCAAAAACCCACTTTTAAGCACTCCAGGCAAAAGTCTATTCCCTTCATGTCATATTCATACTGATACTTAAAATCTTTATGTTGTGTGGTAAACTCTCTAAAACCATATTAAACCAGAAGAATATCTATTTCATGCATCTGAAAACCAGATATAAGTTCCATTTTAGGCTTGACTTGGCACACGATCTCTCCAGAAGTGAACAGAACTTGGGCAACACTTTATACATTTCCATTTTTAGATAACGAGGATAAGATAGCTACTTGCATTGGTTGCTCAATTACTTTCTAAGTCTTGAATCAGTTGCTTGGCTATGGACATGAGAAATGTTTATTGACCTGTGACCTCCAGACAACCTCAGGAACGGAGTGTGATAAACATTAATAAAACTGAAAGAGTGGAAAAAATTCACCACCCCAGAAAAAATACTTCCTGTTATATATTATACAGTATATTATCAATATGTGGGGCAAAGGTCTATTGTGTAAATTATGTATCCTGAGTTAATTAGCCCTAATATAGTTTCCTTTTTTAATCATATATGAAAATCTGCACTCTACTCTATACCTTTTTTCAAGTAACTTTTGTTCAAATTCAACTAATGTACACTTTAAATAAACCATCCATTTCATTCAGTAAGTGTAAAGAGGACATGGCTGAGAAAAATTTAATTGCATAGGATTGTCTTTGTAGAGCCCAGATAATTTGGACATGAATTAAAATGCTAGTGTATTTGTTTGTTTTTTTTTTGTTTGTTTGTTTTGTTTTTGTTTTTGTTTTTGTTTTTGTTTTTCGAGACAGGGTTTCTCTGTGTAGCTTTGCGCCTTTCCTGGAACTCACTTGGTAGACCAGGCTGGCCTCGAACTCACAGAGATCCGCCTGGCTCTGCCTCCCGAGTGCTGGGATTAAAGGCGTGCGCCACCACCGCCCAGCCTAGTGTATTTGTAAAATGTCTACATAACACTATAACATACTGAGTATCCAAAACAGTTAATACTACCCAACATAGAAGGTAATCTTTGGTATATGTAACATGCATCATAGACAATGTTATTGGTAAAATGAACTATGTTCATCAAGTGACTTGTAAAATTAAGCTTGAATGCAGATAAAGATAGAATAGGAGCTGAGGTAATTACTCAGGGAGAAAAAGGTAAAAGTATTTGCTACCATGCCTCACACCATGACTTAAATATTGGGGTCAACATGAAAGGAAGCAAATACTAATTCCTTAAAGTATTCTTCTGACATCATGTATATTCTGTGGTGTTTGTATACACACACAGGAGACATTAGAGAGAGAGAGAGAGAGAGAGAGAGAGAGAGAGAGAGAGAGAGAGAGAGAGAGAGAGAGAGAGAGAGAAGTAAAATGGAAGGTCAACATATGGAGTAGATAGTAGCTATTCCTATGAGTAAACTAGAGAAATACTGAGCATTAATGAAAATAGTATAATACGATATATATTTTAAAACAATTTGACTCATAGTTCAAAACAAGTGGTGTGGAAATTGGTTAACATTATCACGATCCCAGCTTGAGGTTGTAGAGGCTCTGGACAGAAGGGCAGCAGGGAGGTTGTAGAGCAATAAATATAGTGTTTGGATAGAAAAGACACAGGCTTTTGTCAAAGATTTCAATTGTTTGACCACCTTAAACAGAGACTATGTATTATGTAGTTATGTTTTATATAAGCAGATAAATATCTTTACCGAACTCAAAGTGCAATGCAGTAGGATCTCTCACTTTTATCTATTCTGGATCTCTAGTTAAATTAAAAAAAAAAAAAGAAGTACTTTATTGTTTTCTTCCAGAGGAGGGTTTATATGAGCGAGAATTGTTGAGACCAAGGTTGGATAAAGCACAGGGACAAATAGCCAAACGAATGGAAACACATGAACTATAAACCAATGGCTGAGGGGCCCCCAACTGGATCAGGCCCTCTGAATGGGTGAGACAGTTGATTCTCTTGATCTGTTTGGGAGGCATCCAGGCAGTGGGACCGGGTCCTGTGCTCATTGCATGAGTTGGCTGTTTGAAACCTGGGGCCTATGCAGGATCGCTTGGCTCGGCCTGGGAGGAGGGGACTGGACCTGCCTAGACTGAGTCTACCAGGTTGATCTCAGTCCTCGGGGGAGGCTTTGCCCTGGAGGAGGTGGGAATGGGGGGGTGGGCTGGGGGGAAGGTGAGGGGGACCATAGGGGGGAGAACAAGGGAATCCGTGGCTGATATGTAGAACTGAAATGTATTGCAAAAAAAAAAAAAAAAAAAAAAAAAAAAAAAAAAAAAAAAGAACTAAAAAAAAAAAAAAGAACCAGGCAGAATTGAACATAAAAAAAGTAAAAATAAATAAATAAATAAATAAAAAATAAAGTAAGTCAATCAAAATTATTTGACTTAGAAATAACACTCAAAGAATTTGCTTCTGTGAAGAGGGATACAACACACAGTAGTTGAGTAAGTAGCTGTGGGTAGAACATAAGGACTTCAATTGTATCTTATTAAGTCAAGATCAGGACAAGCTGGAGTAAGTTCTCTCTTTCCACCATGTGGATCCAAGGGATTTAACTCATGTTGTCAGGCCAGTGGCAAGCCTTCTCACCAACCCAGGTAATAAAATTTAGAGGGAAGACTACAGATCAGGTTATTACTGATTTTCTGCACTTGTTTTTACTTATAAAGCCAATTATCACCCAAAATATTTTTATCACATCTTATTATAAATTCGCTTTCCTTAATTCCATGTTATACTCCAGTTTAAAAAGAAAGTCACTACAAATTGACCACACTTGCATGAGGTTTGTTTGTGTTTCTATAAGAGGAAGATTCATTCAAGGCAGGTCCAGTCCCCTCCTCCCTTCACCCAGGCTGAGTAAAGTGTCCCTGCATAGGCCCCAGGTTCCAAACAGCCAGCTCATGCACTAAGGACAGGTCCCGGTCCCACTGCCTGGGGGCCTCCCAAACAGTTCAAGCTAATCAACTGTCTCACTTATCAAGAGGGCCTGATCCAGTTGGGGACTCCTCAGCTATTGGTTCATAGTTCATGTGTTTCCACTAGTTTGGCTATTTGTCCCTGTGCTTTTTCCAATCATGGTCTCAACAATTCTTGCTCATACAATCCCTCCTCTTTCTTGCCAACTGGACTCCCAGAGCTCCACCTGGGGGTGGGCTGGGGGGAGGGTGGAGTGGGGGGCAGGAGGAGGGAGGACAGGGAAATCCGTGGCTGATACGTAAGATTAAATTAAATTATAAAAGAAAAAAAAAAGAAACTAAAATAAAAGCAAACCTGAATTCTAAAAAAAAAAAAAAAAAAAAGAGGAAGATTTATATAATTTGTTTTGAACTTCTAACATGAAAAAGCTTTGTCTTTTTGATTTGGTATCGTATTACACATAATAATATTAATTAAACAAATAAGTCTATAGACTTATGGATACTTCTTTTATAACCTATGGATACTTTGTTTATACTTTGAATTGTAACCCAATATTTTCTTATCTTAATATTACTTTATTTTATGATTGAAATTTTATCCTTGCCCATTGAGACATTTTAAATGGATCTTATATCCTTTAGTGCATGTTCTGGTTGGATTTGGTTTTAGTGATTATTTTGAAAGAGGGAGAAATATTGCTTACTTTCTAATACAAGACATCTCAGGCTTGTTTTCTATACTATCTGTCCTATTCTTAGAATCACCTACTTCCCCAAGGATCCTTAATATTTTATCAATGATAGTAGTATCAAAATGCTTATGTCTAAATGTGTGGCTCAGTGTTACAGTGTTTGCCCAACATAACTGAAAGCCAAGTTCAATTCCAGTGGCAATCAATCATTAATAAATAGCAATACCTTGATATCTAATGTTTTTATTACAACTAATGTGTCATTTTAAAGCTGCTGGATTGACAGATTAAACAGATATATGATCATATACATCAATGAACCTAACTGCCAATTATATATGTAGTTATGTTTTATATAAGCAGATAAGTATCTTTACTGAACTCAAAGTGCAATACAGTAGGATCCGTCACTTTTATCTATTCTGGATCTCTAGGTTTCTTCAATTAGCATGGAACTTGACTCTGACTCTGTGCCATAACTATACTCACCTGATTGATTTCAATATACACAGATAGTAATAGCAAAGTTGTGAATCATTGCCCGCACAGGGGAATGTTTCAAGAACAAGAGCAAAGCACTTACACAAACTTGCTCTTGACTTAGTTTAGTAGACATCATTTATTCTGAAGTTACATTGGCCACATGTTTTCCCCCACCCCTTCAGCTACATGAATTCCTACTCCTAAAATATCATTAGATAATTCTGTCATAATCTTTATTTTTATGGGACTGTCAATTGCCTAGCAAATTTTATTTGAATATATAAATGTCTACTCTTCATAAAAGTTAATGAGTTTTGCAACTTCAAAATGTCATAAGTCCTCTATTGTAATGACATACAAAATAATTTCCACAGCTGCAAAACTGACCTGTTTTTCACCTGTTATTCCTTCTCTACTTTCTTTCTAATATTTAGTAACCAATGATCTCTTGATTGCCTTGTAATTTTACCTCTTTCATTAAGTTGGAGGCATCCAATATGCTGACTTTTCATTGTGACATTTTTTTGTTAGTCATACAAATTTAATTTTATTCCACAAATACTCATTGCTTCTCTGCATCTTCCCTTTTATCATTGAATAAAGTTTATACAGTTGTAATATTCTATTTACCTGCTCATATATTAAAGACAATATTACTTATAATTTCTAACAACACTGAGTAAAACTGTTACATACATCCCCATGAATTCTTTAATTAGCTTATATTTACAATGAACAACTTGTGGTAATACTGTTGAGCTTTGTAAAACTCTATAACTCTCTTAAGAGCAGATAAATTTTGCATTCCTTCCTATTAGAATAAGACCTTTATTGCCATATATTCTTAAAAAAATATTTGATATTTTACTAAATTTCTGCCATTTAAGTAAGTGTACAGGTATAGGTCATTTTTAAGATCAACCTCCTTTTTTAAGGATTGATAATACAAGGTTGTCATATCCAGGACAAATTAGTTAACTATGAGACTACATGCATACAAGTAAATGATTTCACACTGAACAAATTGTATTTAAGTATTTAGGAATATATATGTATATATGTATGTATATATGTAATATGTATATATGTAACATCAATTGAAGAACAAGAAGTCATGAATATGAGAGTGAGAAAGAGGCTTCATGGGAAGTATTGGAAGGAGTAAATGAAATGGAAGAGATGATGCAATTATATTATAAATTAAAAAATAAAATATTAAAACATGAATAAAAATGGTATAGCACTAGACAGACAAGATTGCTCAATGCGTTAACAAAAGTACTTGATACCCCAAAATTATGAACTCATTTTCATCCCTAGAGCAGTCAGAAAAAAGAAAAAGAATTTATTCCTGAAAGCTGTTTTCTAATATCTAATGAACGTGTGGACATCTTGGCATGAACTCATATGAGTGCATGAGTATATACACAAAACAACACACACATACACACACACAAATGCATGCATGTGTGCACACACTATCATAAGACACACACACATTAAAAACAAAAACTAATAAGAGTGCTTAAATTATCTTCTCTACTTAAATTATAATCTAATCACCTTTTCATTTTTTTCCTTTGGGGAATTTCAGGGAGGGGTCTAATGTTTTAATTTGCACTCACTTGACAAACTTTATAAAGTGCATAATCAGTTCATACCATCAGAAAATGTTGTCTCTGGATGTACAATGAGCAGCATACACATTAAAAGTCATTCTCAGAGAAACTGCATCGATATCAACCAGCGTCTCAGATGAATTAAGATCTACTGGTGACATTTTCCATTGATGCTGTAAGATAAGCATGGTATTGAAAATCTCTAAATTAATTACATGCTCTACCATTGTAAAACTTTGTACCTGTGTGAGTACAGTTTGATTTTCTTCTTTTATAGGTAGATTTTAGACAACAGAAAAGAGTCACAATCATTTTCAGACTCTTCACAGAAGATATTTGTATTAATCCTCATTACTAGTTTTTAAAACACAGAAGTACTGGAAGGAGGAATGGTTACATTCTACCAGGTATTTCTATGTGTGGATGCTTAAAAAGCCTTTGAAAATATTAAATTTACTGTTATTAATGATAGTAATTTAAATTTTGATAGCATATTCCCATTGTCAAAACATTTTAAGAAATGTTTTACAAATAATATACTTACTTCACAACATGAAGTTGAACATATATAGAGGGTCCCGTATAATTTTATCACAGATATTCTATTGAAAACAGTCATTTAGTAGATTTAAAATATAATACTTACATCATTTTTCTTCTCTATTTTTTTTTATGGGAATTGGTTTCACTATGTATCTTTGGCAGGCCTGGAACTCACCATGTAAACCAAGGCAGCCCCAAACTCATAGAGATCTACCTGTCTCTGACTTCAGAGTGCTGGAATTAAACGACTGTACTACCATGTCTGGCTTTGGTACTTAGATTTTAAAATAAATGCTAAAAATAAAATAAATAATATTTTAGGTGATAGTCAATAAATGTCCCAGTACACTAATAAAGATAAAAGATTGTCATCCACCAATTGCCTAAAGTAACTGAAAACCATTTAAATTGAATTTTTAAATGATGTTATTTCAGATTTGAGAAAAATATTTTAAGTGGAAGATTCAATTACAAAGCCTCGTGGCATAAATATGTATTATGAAAATCACTCTGGTATATACATTTTAGTGGATTAAATGGTTTTTCTTTAAGTCAAAGTGCTAATTCTGAATTTTATCTTTAGTTTTATTGTGGTGGTATTGTGTTCACCAAAATATTGTGCACCCTAATAAACTTATCTGGGGTCAGAGAACAGGACAGCCACAATATTAAACATAGAGGATAGGCAGTGGCAGCACACACCTTTAATCCCAGCATTCCAGAGACAGAAATCCCTCTGGATCTCTGTGAGTTCAAGGCCACATTGGAAACAGCCAGGCATGGCAACACATGCCTTTAATCCCAAGAAGTGAGCCTTTAATCCCAGGGAGTGATAGCAAAAACAGAAAGATATGTAAAGCGTGGAGACCAGAAACTAGAAGCATTTGGCTGGTTGAGTTTTTGGCTGGTCAAGCTTTTAGGATTTTAAACAGCAGTTCAGCTGAGACCCATTTTGGATAAGGACTTAGAGGCTTCCAGTCTGAGGAAACAGGATCAGCTGAGGAACTGGCAAGGTGAGGTAGCTGTGGCTTGTTCTGCTTCTCTGATCTTCCAGCATTCACCCCAATACCTGGCCCTGGATTTGATTTTATTAATAAGACCATGTAAGATTCATGCTATATTTTATTTATTTGTTTTTTTATTTTTATGTTTATGACTGTGTATTTGTTTGTGTGCATGTGCACAACATGTAGGTTCCCATGTAGCTTAGAAATCATCATCAGGTATCTTTTTTAATTGTTCTTTTCCTTAATTTTTGAGGCAGGGTCTTACACTTCAACTGGAGCTCACAAGTGTGTTTATATTGGCTGGCAAGAGAGTCCCCAGGATCTTGCTGTCTCCTATATCCCCACTATTGGGATTACAGTCTTACACTTGCACAGCTAGCTTTTTGCATGAGTGCTTGACTGCACATTTATTAGGGGAACCAGCATCCTAGTCCCAGTATGTTGTCTGTGTAACAGGAAAGAGATGACCTGAGCACTTCTGGGAATAGAAGCTGGGATTAGTATCGTGATATTCTACATAAGCAGCAAACCATGGAAAGAGAAAGACGTAGGAATATAGCATTCATATTTTATGCTCATATTTCTCTGATCCCCATGTCATACTTTATTTCACACCAATGGTAGGACACTTTAAATTCTCTCTCTCTCTCTCTCTCTCTCTCTCTCTCTCTCTCTCTCTCTCTCTCTCTCTCTCTCCCTCTCTCTCGTTTGTGTGTGTGTGTGTGTGTGTGTGTGTGTGTGTGTCCGTCTCTCTTCTCCCCTGACTTCTCTTTCATTCTCTGATCTAAAACAAAGAAAACATGAAAGACGGTTACATCCAAACATAACCTATAAAGAAAAAATGCTTAACTTTGAGATGGCATCCTAAATGAGATTGTGGATAAAGTTATCAAGTAGGTGGTAACTAAGAAAACATGAAAGAAGTCTGTTCTTTGCTAATGACACTCTATGAAAATTGATTTAATGATGTGATAAATATACTAAAGTAATGCAAGATGTTAACTATAGTGTTATTCTGCAATGTTATTTTGTACTTATTTATTTTGAGTACAGGAATGCTTTGCCTGTATGTATGTATGTGTACACATGTGTGTCTGGAGCCTATAGATACCAGAAGAGGGGATCAGGTGCTCTGGAACTGTAATTCTGGATGTTTGTGAGGCATGATGTGGTTACTGGGAACTGATCCCAGGTCCTCCAAAAGAGGAATAAGTACTCTTAACCATTGAATATAAATTTGGATTTATATTCACTGGGTTTTGAAAATAAACAACTTTATTTTCAAAGCCCAGTGAATAGAAACACAACAGGGTGTTGATAACCTGACGGTGATTTTACTTTAGCTCTCTGTATCCAAATATCAGCATAGAATGAAGGATTTGAAAGAGGAAGTTTTCGTCAGTAACAACAAAAGAAAAAAAAAAACCAAAAAACAAAACATTGTTCTTCAGTCAGCTGACACGGTTCACTGCCTTTTTTTTTTTTTTTTTTTTTAACCCACATGTACAGCACGCTCCTGGGAATCTGCCTGCTTTGGTCTTGATGATTCTCCAGGCCCTTTAGAACCCTCTGTTTATTTTTAAGCACGTGTAGTCAAAGAACAAATGGAAACAATATTTTTGAGTCATTTCATATTTATAGCTCTTCTTTGACTTTTTCACTTGAAGATATATTTGGCTAGATTAAAATGTGAATAAACCACAGAAAAACATCAATACAGTTAAACATTTTAAAAATAACAAAACGATGCATACTAACTTGTTGATTCAGATGTTGGGTAGTTGCTGTTGGTCTCTTCCTGGCTATGGCATGTGGAAACTGAAATGAATCAATTGAGGGCTGATTCTGGCTCTTTTCTTTTATAAGTGCTTTTGCTTTTAAACTAAACATTTAGGTCACTTATATAGATTTCTGACAGGTTGTGAATTTTAGTAAAATATGTTTTGTTGATGGTTACACTATTCTGTTTTCCTGTGTATTAGACTTATTCTTTAAATATCTGGTTAATTCTACATCTTTCATTTTTTTTTTCTTAAGTCACAGTAACCATATAATTCTCTTAACAGGGAATTAGTTTGCTTTTATGGAATCATCCATATGGAATATTTACCTGTCTCTCTGTGTAATCTGTGTAGAAACTTTACTGGATCATTGTTCTGTTTCTGTATGTTATACTGAGTGTCTTCCTTATTCATCTTCCAAATACATTTCTGGCTTTGACTCTGGATATTCCTTATGTATCTAATAACTGTACTGCTTTTGTATTACTTTGCCAATGTGCCAATGTGTATGGTGTGTGTGTGTGTGTGTGTGTGTGTGTGTGTGATAATTATAGTTATACAGGTAAAGGTCAGGGAACAATATTTAGGAGTTTGTTTTCTGTTTACACTGTGGATTCTTAGAATTGAACTCAATTTGGAAGGGTTTTGCAGCAATTTCTTTTCCAATGAGTCATCTTGCCTTCTTCACTATATGGATCCTTGAGATGGAACTCAAGTCTTAAAGCGTGGCAACAAACACCTCTACAGCCTGAGCCACCCAAAAGCACCAGGGTGTAACCCAAGCTGGCCTTATGTTCATGCCTTCCACTCTGGCATATTCTTCTAGCACACACCATCACAAACAGCTATATACTTTAAATTTCATTATTAATTAATTAATTAATTTAGTTAGTTAGTTAGCTAATTATGTCTTCTGCTTTTGGTGTGCTTGCGTGTGTGTGTGTGTGTGTGTGTGTGTGTGTGTGTGTGTGCGTGTATGTATATGTGTGGAATCTATATCACACGTGGGGATTTGATTTGCTAGAGCTGGTCCTGTCCTCACACCATGTGAGTATTAGGGTTTGAACACAATCATTATGCTAAGTGGCATGTATTCATCCACTGAGGCACCCTTCTTGACCCCAGGTATATTCTTAAATAATATTTAACATTTTATTTTCTGACTATTTATTCCTCAATTTTCAAATTTTCTTTAATAATCTATGATTTCTTTATGTTTTGCTTTTACTTATTTTTAATTGAAATTTTTATTTGGGACATTTTTACTCATTAGCTGCATTTACATTTTCCCACCCTTTCTGCTTCCCCTTCAACTCCTCCTAAGCACTACCACTTCTTTCTTAACTGGTGACCTCCTCTTTGTTTTTGTTACATATATACACTCAGTCCATTTAGTGTTGTTTGTATATAAATGTGTTTCATGCCGAGAAGTAAGGACAGGATTATCTATCTAGGAGCTTTTCCCTTGAGAAAACGGACTATCTCCTTCTTAGCTCTCATTAATTCTTTTAAGCTTTTCATCTAGGTATGGGGTCCCCATCCACACTAGATAGTTAACTGGTGTTCTCATATGTGTCTTCTTTAGGCAAACAGAATGATTTATATTAATTTTTCTGATCTTTAATTAACGTTTTCAAAACTACATGCTGTATATTTAGGGATACACATTTTCTGGTTTTATTCTGTTATGATCAAGATTGTTATTTGATCATAATGTTTCTCCTCCCAAAAATAACAATACAAGATTCAACTCATTTAATTATTCATTTAAAATATAGTGACTATTTCTGATATATTTTGAGTCAATGATAAAGTTTCTCAGGTTTATGACTCTAGCAATATCTCTGGGGTCCTCCAGTGTGTGCTCAGGCTCTGGGCTGTTCATTCCTTAAGATCTTCCTCCACTCTCCACCCTTTCCACCTTAATCTGGATAGGCTCTTTTGTTTCTATACTGATAATTTTGTACACAAGGTCATGTTCCCATTTAACACTGCATAACTTTGTCCAAGAATATTCATATAGCCTGCCAGTCACTCTTTTGCCTATCCCTGAAATGTGAGACATTCTGTCCATATCTACAGCTTAGCATTTGCAGATAATCATGACTACTCAGTGACGACTGAAGAATGTGTTTGTACTGATTAGTCAGACATTACTTTATCTCCTTTCAACAAGATTCCACATGTGTCTGCTTTGTAGTAATCACTTGATGGCTGCTATCCCATCCCTGCCTGCATAAAGTACATGGATTTATCCCATAATTCAAACCTAGGAAAAATGTGTTGAAGTAATAACCATTTTTGTAAAATGTAATTGATGTATGTTTGCAAGATAGCAGTATGAAACATACACATCACATTATTAACATTATTTATCAAGAAACAGAGAGCTCTTCAAGGATGTTGATAGCTGTATAGTAAGGAATTGGAAGCTATTTATGAACACTTGTTTTATTTATTGTATCACTAAAATCAGATTTAAAATATCATAAAGTGTTTAAAAATAATAAAGTGGGAAATATACTAAAATGTTTTAACTATCTTTTTGGTACTCTTTCTGAAAGTGTAGCTTCTGAACCACATACACCAGAATAAACTACTGTGATTATTTTAAATATATGTTTTTGCTCACCATTTCCCATGTAGCCAAGCTAGACAGCATTTTTAACTTCAGGGGATGCTGCATTGATTATAAATTAAGATTCATTTTCTCAAAAGAAATTGGAATATTTTAAAAAGTAATTTTAATGGTTTGGGGGCTGTTTTATTTCTTATCACTTTGGTGCATGAAGTAAATATAATTTAAGTATATTTTTAATATATTCTCTAGTTTGGTCTCAGATCTTCAATCAGAGAAAGTATAAACTGTAAGTAGGTATATCCCTCACATTAAATATTTGTGTCTAGTTAATTCACTAAAATAATAAAATCTGTCTATTTCTATTATCTATAGTTTCTCAAGATAGGTAACAATGCATATTTTAGTAGAGGTTGGTTGGTTGCAAAATAGTTCCCATAGATCAGAATTTGATTTCTGATGTGGGCAATTCAATGTATCATTTATTATATCATTCACAGGTGTTCATTAGGAAAGCGTCATATTCTAGTGGAAAGAGCAGCTATTCTCTCAAGATCATTCAAGTGCAAAATTGCATTAGAGACTATGATAAGGGATTAAATGACTATCAGTGCTATCTTTATGCCTTATGTTGTAAGCAATTGAAATGGCCCTTACATTCTCTATTTCCTCTCCACAGGGACAGTAATATATAACCCTTTCAGAACTGATCCAAGATACTCATTCAAGAAAGAGTCAGATAGACAAATACGTAATATGATCTCAATATTGTTGACCAATTAATGTTTTCTAGTGATTATGTTTTGAACATTTCAAAATTGTTATTTCAAATATGCTTAGTAATGAAGTCTCTAACCTGGTAGCTCAGCCTTTACTTGTAAATTTGTTTTTATTAGTTTTTAACATACATTTTTATTTATGTGCAAGTGTGTATATGCCACACACAGTGACTACAGAAGCCAAAGGATTGTCTGATGTTCTATATATAGTTTTGATCTACCCTACATGTGTGCATGGAACTTGGATACTCTGCAAGAGCAACAAATGCTCTTTGCTACTTATCCTTCGCTCTAGTCCTAAGTTGGTGTATGATTTCTTCCCATCCTGTTCATGTAGATCATTTCAAGCAGTACACAATATGCATATAAATCAAAGTATCACGTTTTCCATTTATGTCTATAATTTTATGTTTTAGTTAAATTCTATTTAGTTTCCAAAAGGATTATATACTTCTCCAATACTGTTATTCTTGATTCTATACATTTTTATAGAAATGAAATAAATTATTAAAATAACATGAATATTATGAAATGCAAGTATTATTACCACTAATTAAATAGATTAGAAAAATGCAAATGGTTTTATTTTACTTGTCTTTAGCAATGGTTTAGCTTATATCCTACAACCTTGTTTTTATTACTATATTCTCTTTTATGTTACATTAGCTACCTTTTAATTTTATCTATTTTATCAACATAATAAAGGGAGAGTAATGTTCAACTTCTAAAATGTCACTTTATTTCATTACTTTTGTCACATGTTATATGTATTAAATAGGCCTGTATTCTTTTTTTTAAATCTCTAATGAGAGGACTGTTCATTCTAGGCAAATAGTCCTGATGCATATGGCGATGGCAGAGATTTTACAAGATGATTTATATTGTTTAATTCATGCATCTAATTTTCAGGAGCTACATGGTTTATTTACTATTACAGAGGTTCAATGAAACCTTTTACACGTATTAAACACTCCAAATTCCCTAATTACATGGTACTTTACTTGGTATTTCAAAGCTTCCTATCTATTTTAAATCCCATTCTCAAATTAGTTTCCTTTCTCATTCACATCTTAATAGACATAAATATCTTGATTTACTTCTATGAACTGATTATTCTAGTTATATTTACAAATTGAAAACTGTGTCTATAGGTAATGAGGGATATATTCAGATGAGTGGACTCTCTGCAGGTAATGAAGATGTAGTCAGATGAGTGGACTTCCCATAGGTAATGAGGGTATATTCAGAGGAGTGGACTGTAGGACATTATGCTTTAGACTCATTGGAGAGAAGATTGGGATTGGAAACATCTAAATTTGTTTTCTTAATTCCTTAATGAATTCAATGGTCTTCACTCTTCTTCATTCTCAGTTTTGTTGTTTGAATTCTCTGTTAATTTTAATGTGGAAATTTATTACATTTTTTTAATTTTAAATTCGTCACTAAGGTAGAACTATTTTCTAATTCATCTGTGCAAATTCTTTGCAATTTCAAAGAAATATTGTCATTTAAGATAGAAAAACATCAAACCCATGTGGAGATGTTCAAATACGAGGTTTTAAGTCCAGAAACCTTGATTTCTGAGACGGGTAGTCAAAGTGTGTATCTCGAGCTGAAGAAGCAGTTAAATGTGCAATCCCTTTCCAGAGTCTTGCAAAGGAATCCAGACAATGCCTAGGTGGGGAAGGTCTCTCCTAAGTCTGGTCCTCTTCGGTCACTTAATTTCTTCCTACCTCAATATCACAGACCATCCTATTGATTCTTCATCAATTAAACCAGCACATAGCCATTGTTCCTTCACTCCTCCCAGCTTTGTGAGTTTTCCAGCTCCCTCTTCCTTCTCTCTGGTCTTTGCTTGCATGTCCTCTAGAAGAGCAAGCCTTTTATGAAAAATGAATATAAACCTGGACCCCTTGCTGCAATCTCTGCCTCTTTAGTAAACGCACTCTTATTTTACAGCATGTGACTCGACAGCATCGGACCTAAAACAAAACATCCTTTTTATTTTCTTCTTCTCTCTCCCACAGGTCACTAAGGAACAAGATTTCTGAAGGAGGAAGCTTTGTCTTACTCGCTAACTTGTTGACCTCATCTCCTGTCCAACTGCATGACAAGCAATGCACATGCAATGAGCTTTAGTGAGTGGGTCAAGGAAGCCGGAAACTGAAATTGAAGAGTCACGTTAGATGTAAAAGAAATCAACACCTTCTGGGCAATCTGTCAACAATTCAGCAACACAGAAAGTGAGAGAAATTCCCTTTTTGGGAGCTGGTACACAAGTAAAGGGATTTGATCGTGAAAGATTTGTTTTTGGCAGGTTGGTATGTGACCTGAGATGGAGTCGCCATACGCGTTTCCCTTAGCTATCAATGGTCACGCATGATTGAATTCACTTGCTCTCTGGACTCAGAAGCAGACTGCAAATGAATGCGTTCATCAGCCCAACACTTCTACCTTCGTCTACCCTTCACAAACATGAACAACCCTTCACTACCAACAGTAATGCCATTTTTCTGTTATCATCCAACTTAATCTTAATATTTTCTTAGTTTTCCTGTAATATTTTCAGTAGTTTTCTTCTTCCAAAATAGGCAAATCCTCATGTTGTCATCAGCACTTTCTAATGGGCATTCTAATATAAGCCAGAGGAAATATAGTTCCTGTGTGTGTGTGTGTGTGTGTGTGTGTGTGTGTGTGTGTGTGTAGTGTAAGTATAAATACCTAGGGTGTCTTTTAACTGTATACTGTTTTCCGAATGAGTCCACGACCACCCTATAAGTTTTGTTGCAGTCGGAGAAGAATGAGCACACCTGTACCCTGAAGACATTTACAAAACACTTATTCTCTCAATCTGATTCTGTGTAGTTTTTTTTTTTTGTTGTTTTTTTTTTTTTTTTTTTTTTTTTTTTTTTTTTTTTACCAATCACTGCATGATTTCTCATTTGG
This sequence comes from Peromyscus eremicus, assembly GCF_949786415.1. NCBI lineage: Eukaryota > Metazoa > Chordata > Mammalia > Rodentia > Cricetidae > Peromyscus > Peromyscus eremicus. The sequence goes on from NC_081431.1 coordinate 46,534,674, forward strand.
GATTCAAGAGTGTTGATGTAGTCTACGGATATATTGTTATGTTAAAAATGTTTTTCTTTATGGTCACTCTGCAATAAGTTTTATTTTTATTGAAAGGAAACATCATTTTCATGGACATCATTTTAGAAATGATATTGATTTTTCATAATCAAGTACACATTTGCTCCACTTATTCCTCATAGCTAATGTTCTTAAGAATAACAATGTGTTTTCTGTGGAACTATTAGTACACACTGTAGGGGAGGTACTTAATGATACATGTACTGTAACTGTCTCTATTTCCCTGAGGAAATAACTTTAGTTTTAAAAAAATGGCACAGAATTAATGATAAAAGTCAACTAGAAAGAAAAAAGGAGAATCTATAAAACTTCAAGACACAAGTGAGCCTTCAAGGAGAGAAATTATGTTGATTACTCCTTTACAAAACATGTGTATATTTTTCTACAACAGTTTATATTTTAATGATAAGGGACATTGTACCATGATTGAATATGCCTTTCAAACACTTTTGGTAGCTTTTTACATTTTGTGTACACTATTTTAGGTGTCTGTTTATTTTTTCTATTATCTATTTTTTAAAATATTTGGATATTTTAATTCAGTTGTGTATTCTGCTTTATCATGTTCTTATAGTTTAAAATTTGTATGATTAAAGTATAATTTACAAACAAGTAAAAAAAGAAAAAAATACAATATTTTGTTTACATTTTATTTTACTAAAAATTCTTTTTTATTTTACATACCTACCCCAGTTCTTTCTCTCTCCCCTTCTCCCACTCCCCCAGACTCCCTCAACACCCTCCATCCACTCCTCATAGTTAGTGGGAGCTCAAGGACTCGGTCTGGATTGACAGCTGGGGAACCTGCATGGGACTGAACTAGATATTCTGAATGTGGATGACAGTTGTGTGGCTTGATCTGTCTGTGGGGCCCCTGGCAGTGGGACCAGGACTTATCCCAGGTACATAAATTGGCTTTTAAGAGCCCATTCCTTATGGTGGGACGCCTTGCTCAGCCTTGATCCAGGGGGAGGGGCTTGGTCCTGCCCCAACTTGGGATGCCAGTATTAATTTTTAAATAATTAAAAAAGTAGTGATCTTTTCAATTTTGATAAATAATTTACCAAAAGCATATTCATTTAAAGATAAGATATAGTCATTAGAAAATTGATTATGTTCAAATGAATTTCAAAGAAGACTGTTTTCCAAAATGAGAATTCTATTTATATAATCTAAATACATACTCTATCTACATAGTATAAAATAGTCTAAAGCAATTGAAATGTTACTTAATTGCTTAAATAATAGTAGTTAAAGCTTTCTATATATATTGTCTTTTATATACTTGCAACAAGGATAATAAGTAAGGTTAGAATGTTTCTGGAAGCTATCTCCTCAACTACATGAAGAAAATACTTTTTTATTAAGAAATGTTTTTATTAATTTCACATACCAGTTACAAATCCTCCTCTTACTCCTCCCATCCCTCCAGCCTTCCCCCTAACCAATCCCCCATTCCCTCTCAAGGACTCCCATGGAGTGTCAGCAGAGCCTGGTACATTCAGTAGAGGCAGGTCCAAGCCCCTCTCCCTGCCTCAAGGCTGTGAGAGGTGTCCCACCCATAGTTACTGGGCTCCAAAAAGCCTGCTCATGCACCAGGGATAGATCCTGATTCTACCACCAGGGGGCCCCTTAAGCAGATCAAGCTGTATGATTGTCGCCCTTATGCAGAAGGCCTAGTCCAGTCCTGTGGAGGCTCCACAGGTGTTGGTCTAAATTTTGTGAGTTCTCACCAAGACCATGATGGGGAAACCTGAAGAAAATACTTTTAAACAGACTAAATTGTCTTATAATCAGGGTTTGATCCTGTCTTTTCTAGTGCATTGAATGGTATAAGACACAATGAATTCTCTCCTGGGTAGTTAGTATTTGTTCTTAACGGATGACAACTCAGTATGGTTTTTGGTTTTTAATTCTTTATAAAGGACATCATCATCTCTAGGTAAACGTTCTATTTTAGTTTTTGAAATATTTAAATGTAATTTCCATGAAAATATATTTATTCCCACACATAATTTCATTCTATTTCTCAAATATGCTTATATTTACCACTTTCTCATATTTAGCTTTTAGTATTGATTTTGCTTGTCATCTCTTTTGTACTGCACCTCTATGTGACAATTATTCCTTTAGTTTTCATATTTGTTTTTTAATTACATATTATGATGTCTTATGAAATATATGTTGTGCTGTTGCCTACAGGATAGTGAAATAAAAGAATTAATTTCTGAATTTATTGTATTACATACTTGAGCTAAGTGCCATCGAATTCATTTTGTTAGTGCTGTTGTATCTAAGAGGAGTAAATGCTTCTTCTAACTTGCTATTAGTAATATTTTCCTCAAGCATTGCTGTCAGAGCTGTAAAATCTTATAAACTTGCTATAAATTACACAATATTAATTTTGAAAAACTTTCAAGCATAACAAAGAGGGAAAGCAATTTTTTTCCAGATTGTATATCTCCAAGTTGGAAATTTTGGGTCAGGAAAACTATAGCATGCTGTGGACTCAAAGCAAGGAAGGCCAGTCCTTGACACTGGTGGCTGTGCCTCCTTGTGAAGATCACAGCTTACCTCGACTGTCACACATCGGCTCTCTTGATAACGTTTCAACTTTTAACTTCATGGTGAATGATCTACTTATATTGGGCAGGCTGAGAATAATTCTTTTTCTTTCTCACAAAGCCAAGATACAGAGAAAAAAAATGTATACACTGATCCACGGGACTCTGAGAGCTTTATGTGTGAATTGTCTCCATAATAGTAACCTTTCTTTTTGGCCTAAGTGCTAAGAATTAGAGCGAACAGTATAATAAAGTGGTTTTCTCAGAATAATCATTTTTGTTTCACCCAAATAGTTGGTCTAACTTGATGTCTTCATTTCTGAGGCCATCCTGACTTTGTTTCCCTCTCAAATTCTGTTCCTAAAATGGGAATTAGGATCTTGTTGATATGTAAAAATTATTTAATGAATTAAAAAATATTAAGTGTGTAATGAGTACAATAAGTCTATGAAATAAATGAACCAACATCATTTTGAATATTTTCCACTTAGAAAATTCACATTAAGAAAACTCCAACCTAAGGAAGTTAGATACACCCATGAAAACACTGGTAATAGATACCCCACAGCAGCAAACCCCAAAGAAGGGAAACAGACATATAGTATCGCCAAAAGATAACAGGAATTAACAATCACTGGTAATTAATATCAGTGGATTAATTGATTAATTAATTAATTGATATCAGTGGACACAATTCACTTATAAAAAGACACAGGCTAACAGAAACAGGATACCAAAAAAGGACCTATCCTTCTGATGCATACAAGAAACACACCTCAAATTCAAAGACAGACACTACCTCAGAGTAAAAGACTGGGAAATGACTTTCCAATAAAATGGACTTAAGAAGCAAGCTGATGTAGCTATCCTAATATCTAACAAAATAGACTTCAAATTAAAATCAAGTAAAAGAGATCAGGAAGGACATTGCATATTAATCACAGGAAAAATCCACCAAGATGAAATCTCGATTCTGAACATTTATGCACCAAATACAAGGGCACCCACATATGTAAAAGAAAAATTCTAAAGCTTAAATCACATGTCAAATCCCACACAGTAGTAGTGGGAGACTTCAACACCCCAATCTCACCAGTGAACAGATCTGTTAGCTCAAAAGTTAATAGAGAAATAAGGGACCAAATAGATGTTATGATTCAAATGGACTTAATAGATATCTACAGAATATTCGACCCTAACACAAAAGAGTATATATTCTTCCCAGCACCTCATGGAAACTTCTCTAAAATTGACCACATACTTGGTCACAAAGCAAATCTCAACAGATACAAAATAATTGGAATAATCTCCTCTATTTTATCGAACCAGCATGGTTTAAAGTTAGATTTCAACAACAATAAAAATTACAGAAAGCCAAAATCTCATGAATAAGATTCAACTGAATTACCAATGTGTCAAAGACGAAATAAAAAAAAGAAATTAATGATTTCCTAGAATTCAATGAAAATAAAGGTACAACATAACCAAATTTAGGTGACACCATGAAAGCAATGCTAAGAGGGAAATTCATAGCACTAAATGCCCACATAAAGAAGTTGGAGAAAAAAAATCACATTATTGATTTAACAGCACACCTTAAAGGTCTAGAACATAAAGAAGCAAACTCACCGAGGAGGAATAGACACTAGGAAATAATCAAATTGAGGGCTGAAATCAATAAAATAGAAACAAAGAGAACAACACAAAGAATCAATAAAACAAAGAGTTGGTTCTTTGAGAAAATCAGCAAGATAAACAAGCCCTTATGCAAACAAACCAAAAGGCAAAGAGAGAATATCCAAATTAACAAAATCATAAATGAAATGGTGGAAATAACAATAAACAATGAGGAAATTTAGAGAATCATTGGGTCATACTTCAGAAACCTATACTGCCCAAAATTGGAAAATGTAAAAGAAACGGATGATTTTCTGGATAGATACCACATACCAAAATTAAATCAAGACCACATAAACACATAAACAATTTATGTAGACCTATAACTCCTATGGAAGTAGAAACAATCATTAAAAGGCTCCCAAACAAGCCAGGCGACAGTGGCACACACCTTTAATCCCAGCCCTGGGAAGGCAGAGTCAGTGGGATCTCTGTGAGTTTGAGGCCAGCCTGGTCTGCAGAGTAAGATCCAGGACAGGCACCAAAACTACACAGAGAAACCCTGTCTCTAAAAAACAAACAAACAAAAGTCTCCCAAGCAAACAAACAAAAAGAGACCAGGACCACATGGTTTCAGCACAGAATTCTATCAGAATTTCAAAGAAGAGCTAATACCAATACTCTTCAAACTGTTCAGCATAATAGAAACAGAAGGGATGCTGCCAAACTCTTTTTATGATGCTACAGTTACCCTGATACACAAACCACATAAAGATGCAACAAAGAAAGAGAATTATAGACCAAGCTCCCTCATGAACATTGATGCAAATATACTCAATACTGGCAAATTGAATCCAAGAACACATCAAAAAATCATCCACCATGATCAAGTAGACTTCATCCCAGAGATGCATGGATGGCTCAACATACAAAAATCTGTCAATGTAATAAATCATATAAAGAAACAAAAAGAAAAAAAATGATTATTTCACTGGATGCTGCAAAAGCCTTTGACAAAATCCAACACCCCTTCACGATAAAGGTCTTGGAGAGATCAGGAATACAAGGAACATACCTAAACATAATAAAGGCAATTTACAACAAGCCAACAGCCAACATCAAATTAAATAAAAAGAAACTCAAAGTGATTCCACTAAAATCAGGAACACGACAAGGCTATCCACTCTCTCCATATCTATTCAATATAGTACTTGAAATTCTAGCCAGAGCAATAAGACAACAAAAAAAAAAAAGATGAAGGGGATACAAATTGGAAAGGAAGAAGTCAAACTTTCTTTAGCTTTATTCGTCATACCCAGAAACTGGAAACAACTTATATGCCCTTCAACTGAAAAATGGATTAAGAAATTGTGGTACATATACACAATGGAGTGCTACTCAGCAGTAAAAAACAATGACATCATGAAAATTTCAGGCAAACAGATGGAACTAGAAAATATCATCCTGAGTGAGGTAACCCAAACTCAGAAAAACAAACATGGTATGTACTCACTCATAAGTGTATATTAGATGTAAAACAAAGGATAACCAGCCTATAACCCACAGTTCCAGAGAAGCTAGGTAACAAGGACCCTAAGAGGGACACATGAATTATCCTGGGAAGGGGAAATAGATGAGATCTCCTGAGTAAACTGGAGGTGAGGGGGTGAAATGGAGGGTAAGGGATAGATGATGGGAGCATGGGGGAATGGGATGGTCGACCTGGAAGAGGGGTGGAGTGGGAGAGCAATGAGGGAGATATCTTGATAGAGTAAGACATTGTGGTGATAGGGAGAAATCTGGTGTGAGGGAAATTCCCAGAAATCCACAGGGATGACTCCAGCTTAGACTACTAGCAGTGGCGGAAAGGGTGATTGAGCTGTCTTACCCTGGTGATCAGATTGGTGAATACCCTAACTGTCACCATAGAGTCTTCATCCAGTAACTGATGGAAACAGATGTAGAGAGCCATGGCCAAGCATCAGGCTGAGCTCTGGAGGAAGTCCAGTGGAAGAGAGGGAAGAATAGTTCTGTGAGCAAGGTGCATCAAGACCATGATGGAGAAACTTACAGATACAACCGAACCAAGCTAGTGGGAACTCATGAACTTCAGACCAACAGCTGTGAAGCCTGCATGGGACTGGATGGGGCCCTTTTGCAGTAGTGAGACAGTTGTGTTCCTTGGTCTGTTGGAGGGGCCCCCGACAATGGGAATAGGATCTATCCCTGGTGCATTAACTGGCTTTTTGGAGCCCATTGCCTATTATGTGGCACCTTGTTCAGCCTTGATTCAGGGGGAGGGGCTAGGACCTCCCTCAGCTGAATGTGCCAGGCTTTGCTGACTACTCCTGGGAGGCCATACATTTTCATAGGAGGAGATGGGGGGTGTTGACTAGGGGGGAAGGCTAAGGGGGAGCAGGAGAAGGGATGGGGTGCGAATCTGTGGTTGGTATGTGAAATGAATAAGAAATTTCTTTAAAAGAAAGAAAATTTCTGTTAAGGGCTGTTGGTGAGTAGCTTAGGATTAGTGATTTAAGAGCACGTGCTGCTCTTAAACAGGACCCAGGTTTGATTCTCAACATGCATGTTGTGTGGCTCACATCTGCATGTAGCTGCAGCTGCAGGAGGATTGATGTTTCTGGCTTCTGTGGCACTGTAGTCACATGCACACTTCCGAACAAAGAGGCATCCATATACAGATAACTAAAACAAACAAACAAAATCATAAAAGGAAAAAACCCATTAACTTTAACTATAATAGCTCTCAACTTTTTGTAATAACTTTATAACATTTTATTTAAAAAGTAATAAATTCAGCAAATATATGACACAATATTGTGCAGAAATAAGCTTTAAAAGTTAATATCTACAAATATATCCAAAATACAAATTATGTAAAGTGAAACATCTCCTTTAAAAATATAAATGACACATCAGATGATTAATTCAATTATTTAATATTACAGTGATCCTTATAGTTTTTCTATAAGAACATATTTCATAAATATAATCCAGTTTAATCTATAATGCTATCTAGTGATGAGCACTTAAGACATTTGACTATATGAAGGAAGGATAGGGCTGAATATGTCTTCTAAATTCAACGAATGCATCTATTTATTACTGAAAGAAGAAGTGAAAACCTTACACTGTATAAATATACTTCTATTTTCTCTGTCATATAGGTATGGAACTCACTTTCCTTTCACTTTCAAAAATTATATGATATACATAATCAGATTTTTCTTCATGTATAATGATCAGCCTAATTCTACAGCATATATAATGTCTGTGCAGCATAAAGTCATTCCTAGCTATTAACAAATCCATTGCAGAAAGGAGGAAGGCATGGGACATAGCTATGATTATTGCTCAGTAATAAAGTCTGGCTGTTTTTTTAACCCTCTTAATTTTCAAATTCTAATTTTCTGTGAGCCATACAATTTGCCTTTATTAATTATTTCTAATGTTCAAAAATAAAATTAATTTAAATATAATCATTCTCTACACGCTAATTTTTAAATATTTGCTGTGATTTTGGATGGAATTTAGAAATATTCAATGTTTATGAAAATTATATTTTATGGTAAATATCCCTGGTGTTTTCTTTCCATCATGATATCTTACAAATTACATCATCTTGAAAATGATAAAAGAAATACAATTGAGTGTAGAAAATATAGTTTCTAATTTGGACCACTGAGAAGTTTAGCATCAAACCATGAAAGAGAAGATGGGGGAAACTGAGATCTGAAGGAGCAGGAAGCTAAGCAAAATGAAATTAGCCAGAGGTGGGAAGAATGTTCATTGAACAAATAGAACTCTGTTGAAAGGAAGACAGGATTTCTAGACAACCACAGTACCAAGCAGGGACATGTTGATGAGTGGTATCATTGGGAATGTTAAAAATATTGGATAAAATTAATTGTAATTGTAGGATTTCATTTGGTTCATAAAATTTAAGACATTATTTTTGAATTTTGTTATGTCTTGGTGCACTAAACTGACAAATAACTGAACTGTCTTACATGCAGCTTCTTCCTAATATAATTTGCTTCATGAGTTCTACTAAGACACTAAGTACATGATATAAAATCGAAAGTAATTAAAATCAGCATGACATATGTGATTAACCATGTGTGGAAGATCCCTATCACTGGATACAGTATGCAAATGTGTTATGGATTGAACTGAAGCAATTTCCAAATCTAATCCATTAGACTAGCCACACAGTATGTTTAAAAATCTAACAGAGGTATTGCAAGGTGGAAGGAAATCTTCTTTGTTACAAAGTCTGTGGGAAATGAACAACCTTCAGAAAGCTAGAAAAAGGGAGATGAATGAAGGAATTTTTTAATATTTTCTTTATGTGGCTTTGATTAGTTGATTTTACTCCTAATTGTGGGTAACCAATACTAACTAAATAAACTAAAGTAATGAAGATCGATGGGTGGTCTCTTTGTATGTGAGAATAATATTCACTACAGTCATAGAGATTTGTGCATTCCAAATTACATACATCTAATGGCTTTGGGGTCTTTAGTGAGTTTGGCTCTCATCAAGGATAGCTTTATGAAAATTAATTATCCTTGTTATCTTATGTCACTCAGTGGTTAGGCAAATATTTGCTGTAGTTTATTATACATGAAACAGGACAAATAATTAGAAATGATAGGTGAATGATGAAAAAGAGCAGTTTAGACCTTCAGGACCTTACTTCATATTAAAAGAGACAAAGATGTAAATGACAGTTGCAATATAGTTTTGTAAGTATGATGATTAATATAGGATCTATTAGAGAGAACTCATAAATGATCTGAGCTAAAAATCCTTTATTATAATGCATTAAATTGAAGATTCTAGATTTCTAATAATATAATCATCAAGATATATAAGATCTTTTTTTACAGTTGTTAATATATACCTCTTCATTTTGTAAAATATTTCATTCATATTAATTTTTTGAGAATTTCAGAAACATATACAATGAAATACGATTTTTGTCTCCCACTGTCCTCCCTTTTCTGCTTTCTTCCTCACAAAATGCCACCTCCCATAAAGATACATAGGTAAACTTAGATAATGAAAATGTGTGAGGAAATTAGCCCAATGTTCATGTTTAGAAGCAAGAGCAAATGAGCAACCTAAGTTGAAATGGAATTGCAGACAGAAAAAATAATGAAAAAAATTACTAACATATCTTAAATATAAAGCAAGTTTTGATGAGAAAAATTGAGCTGTGAGATGCAAGTTTGAGAGAAGGAACAAAAGAGTGTGGACCTCTCAGTGCCAGTCCTTGTAAGGGCTCTTAATTTGTTTTCTAACACAATTAGAGCATAGCTGAGTCACTTTTCTTTCTAGAATCTATTTCTACATTTAATTGAAATCATCATATATTTGATAAAATTTTCAGTCAAACATTCATACCCTTGGTCATTTTTAACTGTTTTCTCCAATATTTGAAATGTCTGTTTTAAAATAATAAAAGATTTTTGTGTCTTATAATTTGGATCCTATATCCCATAAGATTTAACTACAAAAACTATTGCAAATGAATCTTATTGGAACTTTTGACTCCAATAATCTTGTCTTATATTAATTTATTACATTTGCCTTGGAATTTTTTTTATCTTAAAGAGGTAGAAAATTTTGCAGATGCTCCTCGTTTCTTGTGTGCATTTGAAGCATACTTGGTAATGGAAAATGATGAAATAAATTACAATTTTATAATTATTTAAAACATTTTTTGTACTTTAGCTTGTCCAATGAATGATCTTTGGATTTATAAGTGGTTCTAATAGTGCTGAGACTCAAAATGACCAGAAGCAAAATATAAGGAATATAGATATATAGAAAAAAGACATTGAATAGATTAAAACTCTCTACTTTGGAGTCACAAGTATAAAAAAAAAAAAAAAACAACAACAAAAAAAACAAGTCAGTGAAATGTTTCTGTACAATTGTTTTATTTACTATTGTAAAATCATATAGAAAGTTTGAAAATAAGGATATATATTTTCCACAGTGCAATGAGAATATGGAGGATATGGCAATTCACTGCATTATATCAAATAATTAATAGCCATTCCTTTTCTTTTATTCCAGCTACATTACTTTAGCCTATATTTAATGTAGAACATATTCAGAAATCATTTATATATACATACACATACAGATACATTCACAAATGATTGCCTTCTAGTCCTTCATAATATATATATATATATATATTATATCCCCACATATATTCACCACTACTAAAGGACTCATAGAAGGAAGAGTTTGTTGTGATGACTTACAGTTTCAGAGGGATATTTAGAATCTTTGACCTTCACGGTGGGAAGCACAGCAGGCAGCCAGGCAGGCAGGGCACTGGGGCAGTAGGTGAGTGCTCACATCTTGAAAAGACAACAGAGAGAGAGAAAGAGAGGAGAGGGAGAGGGAGAGATAGAGGAGAGATAGAGGGGGGGGGCGGAACCAGCTAACTGGGAATGGCTTGTGATTTTGAAATCTCCAAGTCCACCCCCCTAGTTGATGTATGCCCCAACAAGAGCATACATCCTAATACTCTCCAAGCATTCCATTCCATTTTGAGCCAGCATTCAAACATATGAGACTACTATGGGGGCCATTGTCACTGAAATCGCCAGAGCCACAGAGTGAGATTCTGTGCCACAAAGATGTAGAAAAAAAAATAATAATAACTGATTTTACTTTTCTATGCCTACATTTGGCCAAGGCATTGATGTGAAATTATGGATCTGGTTGTCATTTATGAACATGAAAAAAATGTAAAAAAGATTAAAAAATCATTGATAAGTCTTTTCATTAAGAAATTTTTTAAACCTAAAATTGTTTAAAAATTATTTGCCTTGCAGACTGAAGGTAAACTTGTTGGATAGAGTGTATTTTTAAATGAAACCACTGGTATGAGTCTGAGGTCCCTCAGAGATTCACCAGTGTGACCATTAATAAATTTTAGCAAAGAAGAGGCATTTATTCAGATACTGGGTCAGGTCTACAACCAAGACTCAGACTCAGAATTCCCAAATGCAGCCCCCAGCCTCCTCAGACAGCACATAGTTACTTTCTGTTCTGTAAGGAAAATGCCCTCTTGTGCAAAACAAGCTTGTTTACAGAAGCAGAAACAGCAGTGAAAAATGTAATCCTTAACAGCCCTTAACATTTGGAGGTCTAATTTGCCTTTATAGTTCTCTTAAGCACAGAGATTTTCAACTTTTAAACATAAATTTGCCATCAGCATAAGGTTAGCCATCACATTCCCCACTTGAGTTATACCCTGAGTCAAATCCTTGATGGTGAGTACCTGTTCATATTGGGATTTAATTATCATCAGCTTAATAGCTCCTAAGTGGGAATGCATATATCTGATTAAGGCATTAGTTATACTGTGGTCAACCTTAGTCAGCAAGAACAGGAGACCTATGTGCCCTGAGATGGATGACAGCAGAGTTACTAGCCAAAAAGAACCAATGAAAGAAAATGGTTGTCACTCAGTGGCATGAGCAAGGGAGAGATAAACCCCTTCATCCCTCAACACTTACTGCAGTCGGGAAAGTTATTCTCTGGGTCAAGAGAGTGGGAGAGCTTATCCTGTCCCTCACTGGCTGCAGCACTCAGGAGAGCGGCCTGTGGGAGACATATGGCCCCACCTCTCATCTGCCATATTGAGGAGTGGGCCAGGGAAAGATACCCTCCCCCATCTGAGAGTCATGAGAGTGGAAAATCTGGACCTCTACCTAACCTGCTGCAGCACCGCAAGGAGCAGGACCTGTACCTTGCCTGGACAAAAGAGTAGTGCTGGTCCTGGTGGTGTGGATGTGGGTATATTGCAGGAAAGTCAGCCCAGAAGGCAGGAGAGCAAGGGAACTGCCCCCCCCCCCAACTGCATGCTGCAGTTGGTGAACTAGACAGGGCAATGCTTCCCCTGTAAGTGTTGATGAAGGAAAGCTGGTGGGTTGATCAACCCAGCTACCAACCAGCTCCAGAACCAGGGTTATGAGTTGGCCCACCCCAACATCCACCTTATCTATGAACTGTTGGAGCAGGTGAAGGGGCTGGACCTACAGATCCAAAGCTGCAGAATCTCCATGACACAAGTCAACAATAGGATACCCAAGGGTCCCAATGAGGGCCCATTATCAAGAGTGTAGCAGAAACTGGAGGCCTTGAATCAGACCAATGATTTATTGCAATGAATACTTACAAGTAAAGATCTACAGATTAAAGGGTTTACTATGCGACTCACTTTCACACTACAGCATCCATGCTGGGACCTTTTTTTTTTTTTTTTTTTGATGTTAGTTTGATTGTTTTTGCTTTTTTTGTTTATTTATTTGCTTTAGTTTTGATTTTGTTTTGTTTTGGAGGGAGGTTACAAGGGAAGAGGGTGAATATGAAGGGGTTGAGATGGATGGGATCAGAATGTATGATGTGAAACTCACAAAGAATCAATAAAAATAATTGAATAAATAAATATATAAGGAGAGAGAGAGAGAAAGAGAAGGAAGGAAGGAAGGAAGGAAGGAAGGAAGGAAGGAAGGAAGGAAGGAAGGAAAGAAAGAAAGAGGGAGCTGTAAAGAGAAATCCATGGGAGTCTGCTCATCTGGTAAAAGGAATTTACTAAGAAAGAAAATTCACTAAACAGAATAGGAGAATCTTCTTCTCAGGGTCCTAGAAGGCTGAGGTACTGTTCCATGCTGTTCTGCTACCTGAGTCAGTCTGCACCATCCAAGCCCACAAGGAAAAGAAGAGAGAGTCCTACCTGTGTCTCGGGTCTTAAGGGTAGCCCTGAGGTCATACCCCAGGGGCTTGTTCTTCAAGGTCATAGGTAGGTAGAACAGGGAGCCATTTATACCCTTCTCATAGGACCTTTCTTCTCTCTCTCTGGCATTTTCAAATTTTCACAAGTTTATTCCTGGTAATTCCTAAGTGGTTCACATAGAAGCAGCAGGTTTCCCCAAGGCCATACAGTAACCTTCTTGTTCTGCATAAAGCAGATCAAGTGTCCTACCATGTTGTAAGACTACCTCAGCTAATGATTTGACCTGTTCTTTTACTTTTGCAATAGAATTTTCTAATGCAAATTAATCCTGGGTTATTTGATGTCCTCATTTTTTATAGTTGACAGCAGCCATTACTATGCCTATTGACCCCAAGAGCAGATCCAGCTGATCTCAATCCTACAATTACTATGAGGGGTATAAGGAGAGAAACTTCATGTTTCTTTCTGCCCCAGGGTGCTGAAGAAATTTGCAAAAACAAGTGCATTCTTCCTGCTGTATCATCATATCAAAACATCTGGGGAAATGGGAATACTAAGATACACAATGTTGGGGCTGGATAAACATGCCAGTAGCCAAGCAGGGATGTAATCTCTCATATTATGCAAACCATATATTTTCAACAGAGAGTTGAGGAAAGGAATGTCCACCTGACAAAGTGGTGGACAGGAGCTGTAAGACTTTTATTGCAAATTTTCATTTGATCTTAAAGTGGGATCTAGACATATATCCCATGAAAGAACAGGAGGGAACATACTCAGACAAAACAATCTTATTAATTTGCACCCCAGGTCAGTCTTATCTTTAGTGGATCTTTTCAGGATTTGATGGTGTTCCATTTTTCTGCAGCTTGGTAATCATCCCTTGTGACCTGACCTGGGTGTGATATATCCAAGTGTTGATGTATAACTTGACAGCGGTGGGGGTGGTAAGGATGACCAAGTGGGGTCCCTTCCAGCAGGGTCCCAGTTTCCTTTAGACCTAATATTCCTGCCTTTTGTTAAGGATAGGGGTGATATATTCTCATTTGTAATTACTCCTCAGCAGAAATTATGATGCCATTGTCAGAGGCAATAAAGACTCGAATGCTAGTCAAGGGCCAAGAGTTGGGAGTTCAGATAGTGGGGACATTCATCAGAATGTGGTGGTCCCTCTAGCTCTGGTATTAATGATGCATCCAGCTTTTCCACAAATCCCACAAATGTACGCTACAGATAAACTGGATCCTTACCCACCCACTGTTGTATGATATTTTGTTTTTGTTCTGACAAATAAAGCTTCCCCAGAGAGAAGAGGGTAGAGTTAGGCACTAGTTAACCATAGAGGCCAGGCAGTGGTGGTACACATCCTTAATCCCAACACTCGGGAGGTGGAGACATGTGGGTAGAGACTGGGTCTCAAACCACACAGCCTGGACGATTCCTAGAGAAAGGATCACCCTTTTTAGGTCTGAGTCAGAGAGGTAAGAAGTGACTGTGGCTGCTCCTTTGTGTTCCCCAAAATATTGTGTACCTTAATAAACTTATCTGGGGTCAGAGAACAGAAAAGCCACAAGATACTTAGGCTAGAAAATGTTAGCACACGCCTTTAATCCTAGCATTCCAGAGACAGAAATCCCTCTGGATCTCTGTGAGTTCAAGGCTGCATTGGAAACAGCTAGGCATGGTGACTCACACCTTTAATCCCAGAAAGCGAGCCTTTAATCCCAGGGAGTGGTGGTAGAAAGCAGAAAGGTTTATAAGGCGTGAGGACCAGAAACTAGCAGCATTTGGCTGGTTAAGCATTTGACAGGTTAAGCTTTCAGGCTTTCTAGCAGCAGTTCAGTTGAGAGCCATTCGGATATGAGGACACAGAAGCTTCCAGTCTGAGGAAACAGGACCAGCTGAGGAACTGGCAAGGTGAGATAGCTGTGGCTTGTTCTGTCTCTCTGATCTACCAGCATTCACCTCAATAACTGGCCTTGGGTTTGATTTTATTAATAAGAACTTTTAGACTCATGCTACAATGGCTGGGTTTTCTAAGAAGAAAAGGTATTATTAAGTGGATGCAAATCATGAATCCATCAAAATAATTTCTTCCCCATCCCTTTTTGATACCTCTATCAATTTAAGAATAGTAATATCAACAATAAATTGATTTTAAATTTGTCTTTTTATCAAATATTTTAGTAAACTATATCTTCATTTTTTCTCCTCTTGAGGTATTTGAATTTTAACTGGATATTGGTTTGATGTTTAGTTTAGCACCAAAAGGACTCTTCAAATCAGAATTCAGATTTCAATCAAGTTTAACATATATTCCAGAGTTTCCCATACAAACATCAAGATGCAATTAAAACATTCTATGCAAACTGTTACTTCTATACAAATTCAGATAGCAATCTCCTTGGTTCCTGTCTCTGTGAGGAAGGCTGCACTGTCCAGATTGTGCTTGGCGTGCAGCCAGAGCTGCGGACTGTTATCCTTGTTCTTTCTTGATCTTCTGATTCATCCTCCTGATTAATCCTTCTCTGCTTGCTTCTAGTGTTGTTAATAGTGGTCCTGGTCATAACCCTGGCAATCAATGAAGTTGTTTCTTCAAAGAGCAAGGACAGAATACAAATGTTGATTCTTTTGATCCAATTTTCTATAACTACATTGGATTTGTCAAGCAATAACAAAATGTGCATATCTAAAGGCTTCCTGTCCTGCTTTATTCTAGGAGGGGAACAATGTTACCTAAACTTACAGTCATTTGGCACTGAATAAACCCCAAATGAGATTTAAGTGGAGTATGGTTTCATTATGATATAGTAAACTGTTTTTCTCTTCTGACAGGGTATCTGCTCTTATCCTAATAAAACATATACAAATCTATTTTGTTAACGAATCAATCAGTTAAAAATAAGTGAAGTTTAGGTTCATGATCTCAGCTTCAAATTTTTCTCCAGTAGCAGACCAGTTGGATGAAGAGTAGACATCAACCTCAAAATTATCTCTCTAAAATAGTTGCATATGGATGTGTGCATCTTTATGAATGACAACATGTAATTTGTTCAAATTAATGTTTTTTGGTTTTGTTGTTTTGTTTTTACCAGAAATCTACATTTTACTTTTCTTTGTGTATCTTTTATATTTATTTTTTATTAAGAAATGTTTTATTCATTTCACATACCAACCACAAATTCCCCCCTTCATCTATCCTCCTGCTCTCCCTCACCAGCCCATCCCCTATCCCCTCCTTCAAAAAGATATGACTTCCCACGGGGAATCAGCAAAGCCAGGCACATTCTGGTGAGAAAGATCCTAGCCCTTCCCCCTGCATCAAGACTATGAGAGGTGTCCCACCATAGGCAATGGGCTCCAAAAAACTAGTTCATGCACCAGGGGTAGATCCTATTCCCACTGTCAGGGACCCCTCAAAGAGACCAAGCTACACAACTGTCTCACCCATGAAGAGGGCCCAGTCCAGTCCCATGCAGGCTCCACAGCTGTAGGCCAAAAGCACATGAGTTCCTACTAGCTTGGTTCAGTTGTATCTGTATGTTACCTGGGAGCATGGGGGAATGGAGTGGTTGAGCTGGAACAGGGGCAGAGTGGGAGAGCAATGAGGGAGATGTCTTGATAGAGGAAGACATCATGGGGTAAGAAAGAAACCTGGTGTGAGGGAAGTTCCCAGGAATTCACAGGGATGAGCCCAGCTTAGACTATTAGCAGTCTCGGAGGGGGTACCTGAGCTGGCCTACCCCAGTGATCAGATTGGTGAATGCCCTGTCATCATATAACCTTCATCTAGTAACTGATGGAAACAGATGCAGAGAGCCATGGACAGTCACCAAGATGAGCTCCAGAAGTCCATCCAAAGAGAGGGAAGAGGTATTCTATGAGCAAGAGGCATCAAGAACATGGTGTTCAAATTAATTTTAACCTAGATTGTCTTAATCTCCTTGAGAAACATTACCACTGCACCTGTTCATGGTGGCTTGCTTAGAAGTGAGTTCTACTAATGCATTCTCTTAATCTACTCATTACTTTTAAGTACATAGCATTTGTATCATGTAAAATAATGGATGTTTTTCCGAGCACTGGCTGTAGAGCCTGTGTCAAATATCCTCCATTCTCAAGTGGATGTAAGTGTAGTTTTTCTGTCCTGGCCACCTGCTCCCAAATAACTGGCAGCTGCTTCCCCTCAAAAAAAACACAAGAGGGTCTTATTATAAATTATAAATGCTCAGCCAATAGCTCTGGCTTTTTACTAAATAGCTCTTTCAACTTAATCCATTACTATTAATCTATGTGCTGCCCTAAAGCTTGTCACTTTTACCTCTATCCCATTTTGTATGACTGACTCATTCTCCATCTGGCTGGCTACTCCAATTCCACCCTTCTGCTTCCCAGCATTCTGGGGTTGCCTATCCCCCCATCCTTATTCTGTTCAGCTACTGGCCAGTCAGCTTGTTTATTAAACCAATCATAGTTCCAAATCTTCACAGTGTACAAAGGAATTATTCCAAAGCATTTCCCATTTTTGTCTAATTAAAAAGTTTTTAAATGCAACAAAATAAGATTATATACAATGAAATTGCAGTTACAATATCCAGTCCTTTTGCATTTGACAAAGTTAGAGAAAATACTCTATTATCTGTTTTATCTTGGTGAGTCTAAAGTTTTACATCTAATTTACTCTTTTATCATAACTAAGAAAAACTATAATTATAACTATATAGCCTTCAACTCCATCAGAGCCCTGAGAAGGATATAATATTACCTGAGTGAACAGGAGGTGACAGAAATAGCTAGCTGCCTGGACAGTCACCCAAAGTTCCTCTATAGCATTGGGGCACCAATCTTCAGCATGCAAGTCAAGCATATCTGACAGACTTTTCTGTGAAGCAGGAATTTTGAAGAACTGTCCCACTTTGTCTTAGCAAAGTTCAGCAGTCACTTTCTCTTGTGTCCTTCTTGTCCAATTTGTAAACCACACTATCAGCAGTTGAGGCAAGAGAAGTTTCTTGCCCAGTGGCTAACTTTGGCCACAAAGAAAGTAAACATCATATGGAGTTTCTTCAATGCCCATCATCTTCTCTGAAGTAGATTGGTGCTACCCAGAGCAGACATGTCTCATTATCATGAAAAGCTTTAGGTTATTAAACAAATTAAATGTCATATTTGTATGTCTTTGAATTGTTTGAAGATATATATATATATGTATATTATATATATATATCTTCATATACATATATATATATATATGTCTTCATATATATGACATTGAAAACATACTTAACATGACTATGAGTTTGACTATTATGGATGACTATTAACCTGTATTTTTTAATTATACATTACATTTTTAAATGAACTGTATGAACACAATACTCTAAACAAGAGTAGAAATATACATACAGTATAACAGAAATAACTTTAAATTTGTATTAACAAACCAAAATCCATTCAAATGTAGTTAAGATTAATAGTTGTTTTCTGAATTAAAGTAGATTCAATAAACCATCCTCTTATCTGGTCATTTCTATAATATATACCCATTTTTTCTTTCAGAAAGAGATCTTGGAATCTGACTCCTTTGGTTGATTATTTTTTACCATGACCAATAATAATTCGCAACCAATCCCCCTAAACAAAGACAAATGTCCACAATCCACCTTTGGGAATGTGGGCATTGATTTCTTTAGACCACTTCTTGTTGTTTGGTGGGTGTTGACATCTTTTAGGAACCCTTGAGAAAATTAGGATAATTGTTAAATCTTGGCTGGAGTAGTCTGTGGATCAACTGACTTGAAGCTGTTTTGGATGCAGAATTTTGAGGAGACTATAACAGAGGCATTTTGAGATGCTGCATCACCTGGGCTATTCATTTTCATGGGCATTTGGCCCCCTTGTTCAGAAAATACATAAACTTTTAAAGGTAACATACATTAAAATATGGAATATGTGGTGTGCACAAGTTAGTTGAAGATACTTTGATGTTTGAGCAGGTAAAACATATGTTACATGTCTTGTAGTTCCTCTAGGTATATTCCTATGTCTGTAGTCAGGATTTCAGGGGGTCTTCTTAGATCAATCCTGATTTTCTTTAATCCATAATGAATTCACAGCCTCACAATTCCTTCTTTCAACATGGCATGGTCATCTCCTGCTCTCTCTATTTCTGGCTGGTGACTCCGTACACTGTCATTCTTCTCATCATTCTGAGTTTGGTCCTCCTGTCTAACCTTATTCTTTTCAGCTATTGGCCAGTCAGCTTGTTTATTAAACCAGTCACCACAACAAATCTTCATAATGTACAAAGGGATTTTCCACAGCGGGTGTAAGTAAATTTAAAATAAGATTAAAAACATGGGATGTTGCTAGGCAGTGGTGGCATATGCCTTTAATCTCAGCACTCAGGAGGCAGAGGCAGGCAGATCTCTGTGAGTTTGAGGCCAGCCTGGGCTACAGAGTGTGTTCCAGGAAAGGCACCAAAGCTACACAGAGAAATCTTGTCTCGAAAAGCCAAAAAAACAAAACATGGAATGTATCAGGTGGAGGTTTTATTGCTGAAAACAAGCTAAAAATAGAAATTTGAGAAATTCAGTGTTTTTTTTTTTTTTGTGAGGCAGGTAAGAAAAATATTTTTGAAAAGGTGCCATTAAAAGAATGGAATTGGTAAGAAGGGCCATGAATATGTGAGAAAGAATTGTCATTAACACAGGAAGTACAAATGTAAATCAAGGACTTAAGATTAGACTATGATTTGAGAAGTTTCAGGGACACGTAAGTTAGGAGGAGAACGCAGAGAGAATTTAAAGGAACATGTCTTCTTACCTAATAATGTTACCTAAGCACTGAGTGTTGTGCCCTTCAAAAGTCACGTGTTAAAACCCTCACACTTTATGTCATGGCATTAATTATTGGGGGTGGGGGGAAGTGTGTGGCTTATAAAATCAGGTATGAAATTTTTGTCCTTACATGGAATGCCTCTGTAGTTTTCTTCTCCTGCTTCACCAAATGAAGATACAAGAGGAGTTGAAGCAATAACATGTTTCCCAGTGTGTCTCATGACCTCATCTACCCATTAATGATTCATAGCAGAATATGGAAAATGCCAACCTCTCTAGCAAAAAAAATTTTGTTAGACTTCATGATTATCTATTACACACGCCATGATTATTACATTACTACAAAGATAACCAGTATTACTAGAATAAAAGCAGTCTATGCATTCATATGCTTAGAGTTTGTTCTGGTCCAGGAACTATACTTCTTCCACCCCATGCCATTGCTGTCCAATAATATTTCCCTCATATCCACAGATCAAAGATTTATTTCAGGAACCACTTCCATAGGCATCTTCACCAACATCCTTTCCCTTTCCACTAAATACTTTATCAAAACACAATGGAAGTGTAAATCCTCAACCAGGTCTGAATTGATGCTTCATCACCATTTGGTTCTGTTGATTTCTCCCTCTTGTTTGCGAAAATTCTTTGATACAATTCCAGAATAGCACATTAATCTGCTTCTGTTTAATGTTTTATAGGCTGACCCTAGTGCTTTTAGCTAAATTATTATTCTTTATGTTCAGTGTTAGAGAACCTGGACTTGAACTGCTTTCTTTAGTATCTATATGCATGTACTAAGTTTTGTCTCATTGATTTGGTAAACATTAGCTATTACAACTAACACTACACACCATTCCAATTAGATATAGGTAAGAATGTCTTAAGTTAACATGTGCAGTCCGAATTACTGATGCTACCCAAGTCTGGAGCTTTTTGCTATTTAGAATTGGCAACTGCCATCAACTACTTCTCTCTGTCTGTCTTTGTCTGTCTCTGTGTCTCTATTTTTGTCTATCTCTGTTTCTCTCTTTCTCTCTGTCTCTTTTTTCTCTCACACACACATGCACACACACACACAGAGGCCCCCCCATACACACACACATTTCTATATCTGACGTGGGTTGGCATTTTATCTATTTTACCTTTAAAATATAACAACTCCAAAATAGTAAATGAGAGTGATGCTTTCAATTTTACTTTCTCACTCTTACACTGTAGTAGTTAAAGTAATTGCCTATGAATATCAAAACACTGCTAAGGAAATTTCTTTGGGGCACTCATAGATGTTATACAGTATTTTACTTGGAGGCCACAAGAATTATGAATTAACCACATTCTATTTTGTTTGGCGACTCTGTTGTTGCTTTATTTAATCCAGTCTCTACACAGGCAACACAGTGTGAGATGCCAAGACACTCTAGTTTACAATCCCTACCTAGATAATCTCTTTCTTCCAATATTGTAATTGAAATTAAAGAAAAGTAAGCAACTTTACAGAATTCTATCCATGGATCTATTTCTAGATGCTAGTTTTGAAGTACTTAGCAAATGTTTTCAAATAAAGAGATTATTTAATATTTCACAGTATATTTAAGCATTTTAAAAATAAAATGTTCTAAATTTTTATTGTTCAGTATTTTCCCCACTTTGAATTTGTTATCACTTTATTAGGTCTACATGTTTAAATTTTAGTTTTGGGTGCTACAAGCATAAGAATGATTCTAAGTTAAAAGTCCTTGAAGTGTCAGTAAATATAGTATATATATCATCAAAAGAATCATTAGTTTAACACTTGATTTAGTATGCGGCATATTAACATGTAATTGTTTCATCATTCTCTAAATTTCAAAATCTGTTTAACTTAAAACAAAAATAATTGCATATTTTGAATGAGTTTCATAAAAAATGAATGTTTTGATATCCCTTCCATATATGTATATGCAAACATATATATATATACATATATGTTCATTTATATTTACACACATGTATGTATTTACACACTCATGTCTATATCTTTCTGTCTATAATTCTACATATGTATGCTAATACATATATATGCTATACAAAGTTATTCTTCAGATGACATAATATTCTTGTAATACTTATAAAACAAGTGTTATATTTTCTTTAGGAATTCTTACTATAATGTATTATACAATTAAAATATTAAAAATTTTAAAACATTATTTTATTACAATTAAGAACTTGGAAATATTTCAGGTCAAGATATTGAATTAAATATAAAAATGATTGACTTCAGATTACTTAAAAATGCAAAGATAACACCATCACAATTTTAAAATAGCCTTCCATTAACTCATGACAATATTATTTATTGACAATATTTTTTCAGGAATAGAGGATTGCTGCTGTGTAAATAGTGAAAGTTCATCGATGTCATTCATTGTCTGGCGAACTTATTAAGCAAAGGAGAAACTTCAATAGCCTCCTTGTGGGTCAGTTACATTACACAAGGTTATGGAAATAGGTACACGATGATGTTAGGCACAGGAGAAAACCACACTTGGAAAACATCTTCAGTATATTGAGTTATAAGAAAGGATTAAAGTAGTATTGGTTTTCCTTACTATTTCATAAAACATCACACTCCACATGAATAAAAGGGGAGGAGAGCGGACTGGTGAAGAGAAAGCATGATTATTATTTCCAGAGTGTTCAGGGAGAATGTATGAGGAATGCTAAAGAAAGCTGGCACACCCTTCCTGCCCCTTTGAGGAAGCTCACTCATAATATCGGGTTTATAGTTCTGCTATGATTAGGTGATTTTGTTCATGTCAGATCTGTCCTTAAATAGCTCATCGTGTGTTGCTTTTTTTCATAGTAAATGTTTCCTGCATTAAGTTTTTGGATTTTTCTAATTTTTATGTCACTAATAGGAATTTTATTTTCATCAAATACAAGAAGTTTATTACATGCGTTTTGAGAGTCTCCAAGTGTATGTGAATTGCAAACACACATAAAGCCTGAAGGAAAATCGCACAGCATCAACTCCACACTTCAAGGATACTGTTAAGGGTCACACTGACAGGTTTAACCTCCAGCAATGAGCAGAGATGCCAGTAAATCCTGACAGTAAGCAGCAATACTTTTGTTAAATTGCTATAATAAATTGTTAAGCTGCTTTAAAAGCAGGGGATGTCATGGGTATGGGGATATGTAATCTAAGACCTTATACCTTGGGAAAATTAGCTATAAATTTTCAAATATGAAATCATCAGCAAGAGCTGTAGCTTAAAATAAACCAGAACTTGAAATATTTTTACTTGCTGATTAATTCTTTAAAATATTTAATCTGCACATCTCTTCATACAAAGGAATCATAAGCATTAAAATTTTATACAGAGAAATTGACTTTTTTTTTCTTTCTGGTGGTTTCAGAAAAATGGGAAGGGTAAGTGGGTGACACTTTCACAGAGTCAACATTAATAGTGACACTTCTTTAAGAGGTGGAATATAGTGTTAGCCTTCCTTTTCTCTTGTAATAAAGATTTTTGTGAATCAAAAATAACATATCTATGAGAAACTGAATTTGAGTTTCAATAGCAATGTCCAATATGACTAGGTACATACATTGTTAATCATTATTGGACCCTCCTGAAAGCATATACCTACTCTCTGTGAATAATTTATCACTTGTG
Source organism: Peromyscus eremicus (assembly GCF_949786415.1). Lineage (NCBI taxonomy): Eukaryota > Metazoa > Chordata > Mammalia > Rodentia > Cricetidae > Peromyscus > Peromyscus eremicus. Next base: position 46,558,201 of record NC_081431.1, read on the forward strand.
TTTAGTAGTGGAATTAAATGACTTCAAATTTGCAGATAAGAAAAATAGGATCCAGAAAATTTAATACTTTTAAATACAAAAATACCTATTTTCAAACCATGATGAATTTACGGTAAGTGCTCATTTCTCAATGAAGTATCTCATTTTCCAGTCTCAGTGACAAATCATATATTTTAAATAATACTGCTAAATTCTAAAATTTCAGTATAACTTCTTCATAATTAAAGATATTAAATAAACATGCCATCTTATTTTAAAAGATAATTTTAACCTCTTGCCAGCTTCATACACTAGCATATTTTCCCTATAGAAATAAAATCCTTATATGCAATTTTAAAGTTAATTTTTGTCTCTATACACTGCATTATTCCATTTGGCAAAAGAAAAATTTAAAATCTCCCCCAGTTTTCATCAGATTATGGGACCAGGTTTCACTTTGAATACCAAATTTAACAGATCTCATTTCATCAGACTTATTTGGTCTGATTTAGAGAAGTACTGTGCTTTAAATGTAGTTCCTCTGAAGCTGAAGATCTTGATACTAGAGGCATGTTGAATGCTTCCCTTTACTTAACACAAAGTAGTGAGAAAGGCACAGGATAGTCACATTACCATAAGACAGAGCATGTGAGAAATTCCTTTAAGTCTCCGGTTCACAGCAGTTGACAAATGTATTCAGATGTAGGCTGGCTTTTTAATGATACATAGGAAAAAATCATCTTGAATCATCACATTGTCTTCTTGATTCTTCTTTCTCTCTCTGAAGACGTCCCTTCTTTTATACAACAACATCTCAGTGGTTTCAGATAAGTAGTTTTCTCTCTTTGGGTCATTTGAGAATAATGATGAGGTTAGTAATGTTAAGCTTAAACAGATAGTATGATTAACATTTCATTTAAATGTGATAATTACTATAATTAGTTATATGTTTTAATTTAAAACAAGCATATAATAAAGATATGTATATGTAGATACAATATTAGCCTATGAATTCAAATCACATAAAAGAATGTTGAATATGTTAAATAACATATATTATATGTAAATATATTAATTAGAATATTGAACCACCAGTTTGTTAATAAATTTAACAGAAAAACTGAATTCCACATATAAAGAAAGAGAGAAGAAATAAACATAATGTATATGCTGCCAGCTACTATAAGAAGTATTTTACTAAATCAACTTGAAATGAGGAAAGTTTTGTTAAAGATTATGGTTTGGAGGTGTTACATGGATCACTTATTCTCATAGCTTAATCACCGGTACAGTCAGCTTGCTTTTTTCACTCACTCTTATTCAGGACTGGTGTGGTATATCAAGGCTTCAAGTGAACATCCCCCCAAATATCAGTGATACCATGTTTTCCTGTGTCCATCTGCCAGGAGCAATAGACAGACCATAAAACAGTGTCCGATTATCCTTACTCTGTAGCCACACTCTTGTGGAATTCTCCCTTTTAAAGTATTGACAAGCTATAAGTTTGCTTCTCATTGGACCAAAAAACTGGAGCCAACTTTGTCCAAAACGCAGCCAGAGAGCACGGGACTGGGTCTGAGGTTTCTGACTCCTCAAGTGACCACAGGAGCTTAGAACTGGCTTTGTTCTTGTCACCCTAAGACCCTTAAAAGAGACTCCAGAAGGCATATAGCACTTTCACTGAACTTAAGTGAGAGTCTGAAGCTGAAGCGGGAGTCTGTTTAAGGCGCATCGAGACTAACACAGGACAGGCTGTGAGACAGTGTGCTCCTCATGTTGCCAGCTGCTGCCAGCTCTTCTCTCAGCAAGTTCCTCAGCAGGCCATCGCTAATGCACCACAGCTAAACACTTTATGGAAGAGACTGCTCCTAACTTGGGCCCACGTTTCTACGTTTTTTTGTTTTGTTTTGTTTTTTTTTTTTGTATTTGTATCTTTTCATGGTACTTTATATAGCCTACCTAAAAACATTCTCACAGCCTGAGAACTGTGCTCTTATTACCTTAATAATACCAGTTAAAGAGAAGACATGTTTAACCGTGATTGATCTTAATTTATCCATTTTAACAGTACCATTTTAAAAAATCTTAGTGTATGTGCATGTAGTGTGTGGGTGTGTGTGTCGATATGTGCATGCCACAGCACCCAGGTGGAGGTCACAGGGCAATTTTCAGGAGTTAGGAGTTAGTTCTCCCTTCCACTTGGTTTTCAGGTGAGAACTTCATTGTTACTACCAGGCTAGCTATCCCGTAAGCGTGTGGGTTATCCTCTCATCTCTGGCTCCAATCACATCATAGTGATATTAGGTTTACAGATACGTGCTACCCTTTGTGGCTTTTACGTGGATTCCAGAAGATCCAAACTCAGGTTGCTATGCTTGCTTAAGAAGCACATTTTTGTAGCATGAATCTTAAAAGGTCCTATTAATAAAAACAAACCCAGAGCCAGGTATTGGGGTGAATGCTGAAAGATCAAAGGAACAGACCAGGCCACCTCTAACCTCACGTCGCCAACTTCTCAGGGGATCCTGTTTCCTCAAACTGGAAGCCTCTGAGTCCTCATTCAGAATGGATCTCAGCTGAACTGCTGCTAAAAAGCCTAAAAACTAAAAAGCCTGAAAGTCTAAAAGCTTCTAGTTCCTAGTCCTGATGCCTTATACACCTTTCTGCTTCCTGCCATCACTTCCTGGGATTAAAGGCATGTGTCTTTCCCAAGCAAAACATGAGATCTCAAGTCCTGAGATTAAAGGTGTGTGCCACCATGCCTGGCTCTCTTTCCATTGTGGCCCTGAACTCACAAAGATACAGATGGATCTTTGCCTCCAGAATGCTAGGATTAAAGGTGTGTGTGTCACCATTTTTTGGCCTGTATGTCTATCTAATGGCTGTTCTGTTCTCTGACCCCTGACAAGTTTATTAGGGTGCACAATATATTGAGGGACACAATATATCAACACACATTTTATTCACTGAAACTAAGCCCAGACTAAAATTTATCCATTCTTAAAAGTTTATAAACCAGCCGGGCGGTGGTGGCGCACGCCTTTAATCCCAGCACTTGGGAGGCAGAGCCAGGCGGATCTCTGTGAGTTCGAGGCCAGCCTGGGCTACCAAGTGAGTTCCAGGAAAGGCGCAAAGCTACACAGAGAGACCCTGTCTCGAAAAACCAAAAAAAAAAAAAAAAGTTTATAAACCATACTTCAAAGGTTATAGTTACTATTTGATAAGTGAGTATGCCATTGTTAATTGGGGAGCTTGCCATAAGGTGTATAATGTCAGAATGATCCTTATACTCCCTAGAACCACACTTCATGATACAGATGCTGCGTGGACAATAAAAATAAAATATTCATGTTTTTTCAAATTACATTAAATAAAAATACTAGTACTAAAAACTATAACTATAATTTATATAAAGTAAAGCAAATATGGGGTTGAAAAGATTGCTTACTAGGAAAGACTACTTGGACTATCATGAGGATAGGGCTTTGAGTCTCCATCACCCATGTGAAACAGTGAGTCATGGTAGTGTACGTGCACTGTGTATGCAAGAATCAGCGCTGGAGCTAGCTGGCCACTAAGTTCAGTGAAAGACTCTATTTAAAAAAAAAATACTGTAGAACAAGACACCAAATGGTTTTCTATGGATTCTACATGCCTGCACACTCTTATGTACATCCATCATACACATAACCCATCCCCCTAACAAAACTTCAAGATAATGTGTGCATTGCATAAAAGATTGGGAATGTTTTAAAGTTTTGATATTGAGTACAAACTGGATTACAAGCATGAACTAGAATCTACATTTTTCACATGAAGTAATCAGAAACAGTTTGAAGACACTTTCCTTTGGTAGTGGCTAGCAACTGTAGTCAAATCCATTAATAGCATGATATAGATATTTAGAAGCATACTTCATATAAGCTAAATAAAAATATTTGCTTAGTCTTTAAATGTCAAAATTTAAAAGATTCAACAAGCCAGGTCATATTTTATTAATTGTCCACAAATATAAATTAAAAAAACTTTTATTGACAGAATAAAAAATTAAAACCATAAAATAGAACTTACTTCATGTTAATGATGTGTCATAATATATTACTCAATTTTCCATACAGTATTTATTATTTAATATATACTTTCCAAAATAACATATTAAGAATTAAATCCATGAATATTATTATAGGTAATAATTGATATCATTAATAGTGAATTTTCTATAATAAAAACTTATGCACATATTTTTAACTGTGTAAGAGCATTCATTCAGATGTAATGCTTAGCAAACTATATATGGAATAACATATTTTATCATTGTAAAAAAACACAGAAATCCGGCTTAAATCTTTAAGATCCAAAGTGATGCTTGCTAACTGTGTTGTAGTGAAGGTTGCTTTATTTATAAATGGCTGTTCTTTTTGGCACACAGCTCTGCCCATCTCTCCATAGCTGAGTATACAAAGACGGACAACAGTGTTCTAATGCAGCAGATCTGTAGTTGGACGATGGACTAAACCTTCTGTATAGATGTGGTTATAAATGGATGATATATAGCAAGTGCCCATGACAGATAGATCTTTAGAGGACTTATATCTCTAGAAGAAAGTGAAGCAGACAACACAGGTGTGTAACACAAAGAAAAATATTAATTATATTCGCCACACCTCAGAGTCAAGAAACACTAGAACTTTAAAGAACATTGAAAAGAACGGGGACTCAGTGTATATTATTGTACAACTATGCTAAAGGCATTTTTTTAACTTTAAGTATTTCATGTTCTTCAAAAAAAATGAAAAATGTTGCTGTTTTATAAGCCTATCCAAATAATGATCATAATTTTTTTTTAATGAGAAAACCCTCTAAGGTTTTGCTTTCCTGTATATCTCTATAGAAACTAAAACTTACAGTCATGTGATGATGTGCCTATCTGAGCACCACAATCCAGAAACCATCCCAAGTGTCTTAGCCAACCACATAGTAGTTAATTATCATTAGAAGGTTCACAAAAGTTCCACTGTTTAGGACCCTGGCCAAGCCAAATTTGGACAAAAACTGTCTGCACAAATGGCTGTGATTCCAAGTTACTAATCATAATTTTTAGATCAGTAGACTATGAGACAATGCTACGCACTCATATTGCCTGTGGGAGAGCCTGATCATGCAGATTGCCTCAAAATGTACTGTGACTGCCTGAGTATAGCCAAAAGTCATCTAATTTAGGTACCCCACTGTGTTTACATTTTGTAGATGCTTTCTAATTAGAGTAAAAAGAATATTCAAATGAAATGTTGTTTATTGCATAGTGTTGGAAATGCCTAAACGAACTTGAAAAAAAAAACATTCATACTGCTTTTGTATACCAGTGACAATGCGGACACAGTAATACCTTGAGGCATTTCCTTTTGCCAAGGGCTTAATCAGTGTTGTCTTCACTAATTTGTACAGACATCTTTGAAGTTAAGCACTACTACTGATATTTTACAGATGATGAATCTGAAACTTAAAGCAGTGAGTATATTCAGTGCAATATAATCATAATCATTTCATGGCAGGACTATTTGTGACCCCAAGCCTAGTCTGACCTCCAAACTCATACCTTGTACAACCTCATTATTTTGACTTCACGCTTTGTAAAGCATGATATGGTATGATGTATGAACTGCTTCAGTTGGCTAATTCTAAATTATATGAAGTAGATCACTGTAGTGTTATCATCTTGAAGATAATAAAAACAAGATGGAAAGATTGCACTAAAAATCAGGATTACTTATGGGACCACATCAAAGGCTTAAAAAAAAAACATTTAAATTACTGTATGTAATAGTTCACATTTTCTATTTTGATTTATTTAATAGTAAAGCTTCTGAGTTAAGGAAGTTAAGGGAACTGCCTCCATGTTGAACTCCATCTGACCCACATATTCCGTTCTCTTCACTATGACTTTCTAAGGTAACATTCAGTTACCTCATTTAAAATTGAATTAATTTCAATAAATTAAAATTTAACAATTCACTTCTTCATGTAAGCAGTATTTAGGTTATCAGAACCGTGTCTGGGTAGTGTTTAGACTGTTGCATAAAATTGGTTGAAAACCATCACTTATGGCAGAGATATAGATATTTGAACATATCATGTAGAGGTACATTTATTAAGTTATCACACTATCAAAGACTAACTCCAAGACTTTCTATTAAACAGATTCACATAAAATCTAATCAATGTGCTGTCAAAAATCTACCCACTGCTGAGGTCAAAATACATCCAACAGTCTCCTTTCCTTCTCTTCCTCCTTTCATAAATATGAAACAAGCAACTTACTGAGGAATAATGTGGGAATCCTTAGCTAACCAACCATCCTGATGCCAGATATCTTACCTAGGCAGTGGGCTTACACCACAGCCATACATCCTGGTCCTCATCCCCTTTCTTACTTTCTGCTTGGGAATTAGAGAGATTGATTGGAGGCTCTTGTCAAATATCCCCTCAGAAAGCCATGAGATCAGACTTATACTTTTGACTTGAAACTCTGACTTCTTTCTGCAGACACCTCTGCCAAGCTATTTGTCTCTAAAGTTGTTTATGCCTTGATGATTAAAAAATTGAGAATAAAGAAATATATAAACTTGATGTAGGATAAGTGGTTCAGATTCTCTCTTTAAATGTGGAAATCTAATTTGTTATATTCATTGAATTGTGATGAAAATGTAGTGTTGATAAGTATGAAAATACTCTTTTATTTTGATCTGTTTAGTAAAGTTTCAAAGATTCCTCAGTGATAGTTTATTTTATATACATATATATATATATATTTGAAATGCTCCAGTAGATGTATTATTCTATTAAAATTTAAGAAGTGTTATATATAATTTGTCATGCAATGTGTATACTAATATATTATCATACTTTGCTATTTATTAAATATACACTCATTTAAAATAATATATAATCAGCCAAATATGTTTTATTCCTTCAATACTTAAAATTAATCAAGACAAATTAACAAAATTTCACATGGGATTGAAGCTAGGATGGCATATGTGTTATGAATGAATACTTGTGTGCTATTGAAATCCATGCATTGAAGCCCTCACCAAGAGGATGGTATTAAAGAGGGCTTTGGAAGCCAAGTAGTCTTTATGAGGAAAATATTACACCAAGAAAAGACTGGAGAGGAACCCTATCTCTCTTTCTCCTTTGCTTTTACTCTCTACATGAGAACAAAGATAGTGTTCTGCAATACAAGAAAGCTTTGAGCAAGACCTAATCAGTCAGCATCTCAACATTGAATGACCCAGCTTCTCTACTTGTGAAATGTAATGACAATTATTTAGAGCATGCAGTTTATAGATGTTTTCATAATGGTTTGAACTCACCAACCTAATATGTATATAGTATATAATGATCAACAAGAGAATGAGTATCATGGCTAAGCAAGAGTTAACAATGTTGGACCAGTGAGATGGCTCCACCAGAAAAGACTTCTACCTCAAAGCCTGTTAAACTGAGTTATATACCTAGACACTCATGGTAGAATGAGAGAGCAGATTCCCACTTGTTTTCTTTTGACTATGAATATACCACACACACATTCACACACACACACACACACACACACACACACACACACAATACCAGCACCAACAAAATAACAGGAATTGACACAATCATTGGTCATTAATACCTCTCAATATCAATGGAGCCTATTCCCATATAAAAAGACAAAAAATGAATGTGAAAATAAGATCTATCTTTCTTTGAATATAAGAAATATATCTCAACATCAAAAACAGACATTACCTCAGAATGAAGGGTTAGAAAAAGATTCTACAAGCAAAAGGACCAAAGACACAAGTTGGAGGAGTCACCATAATATCTCACAAAATAGACTTTCAATTAAAATTTACCAAAAGAGATGAAGAAAGATACTTCATACTTATCGAAAGAAAAATCTACCCAGATGGCATATCAAATTTTAATATCTGTGCCCCAAAGGTAAGGGCACTACATTTATTAAAGAAACATTATTAAAGCTTAAGTCACACAGCAAACCTCACACATTAATAATGTTAGACACATATACCCTAGTCTCACTAATGGCCATGTAATCAAAAAAAAAATTTAAACAGAGACATATTGTCACTAATAAAATTTATGAACCAAATAGACCTAACAGATATATACAGAACATTTCATCCAAACACAAAAAGAATATACCTTCTCCTCACAGATCTTTCTACAAATCTGACCACATAATGGATCACAAAGCAAGTCCCAACAGAGAAAAGAAAACATAAACAACTCCTTATATACTATCAGAAAACCACAGATTAATGCTGTATTTCAGCAACAACAGAAAGCTTACAATCTCATGGAAACTGAACAACTCTCTACTAAGTAACTACTGGGTCAAGACAGACATAAGAAAGAATTAAAGACTTCCTAGAATTCAATAAAAATGAAGGCACTACATACTCAAACTTATGGGACACAATAAAAGTAGTGCTAAGAGGAAAGTTTGTAGCAGTAAGTGCCTTCAGAAAGAAATTGCAGAGATCTTGTACTAGCAACTTAACAGCATACCTGAAAGCTCTAGAACAAAAAGAAGCAAACACACCCAAGAGGAGTAGTGTAGTTGGAAGTTTTCCTGTGTCTCACCTGGCCCATGGTCAGGACAAATCTATCTCACCTGTAGTCTTGCAGCTGCTTATAAAATAATCACTCAGAGACTTATATTAATTATAACTGCTTGGCCATTAGCTCAGGCTTATTACTGACTAGTTCTTACACTTAAATTAACTCATAATTTCTATCTATGCTTAGCCACATGGCTTGGTAACTTTCCTGAGTTCTGCCTTGTCATCTTACCTTCTCTGTGTCAGGCTGGTGACTCCTGACTCAGCCTTCTTCTTCCCAAAATTCTCCTTGTCTGCTTATCTCACCTATACTTCATGCCTGGCTACTGGACACTCAGCATTTTATTTATCAATCAATCAGAACAACACATATTCACAGCATACAGAACAACATTCCACAGTAGAGTAGAAGACATAAAACAATCAAACTAAGGGTTGGGATAAATATGATAGATACCTAGATAACAATACAAATAACAAGTGAAGCAAAGAGTTGGTTCCTTAAACAAATCAACAAGGCCAGTCAGTGGTGGCACATGTCTCTAATCCCAGTACTTGGGAGGCAGAGCCAGGGGGATCTCTGTGAGTTCATGGCCAGCCTGATCTACAGAGTGAGATCCAGGACAGGCACCAAAACTACACAGAGAAATCTTGTCTTAAAAAAGAAGAAAAGAAAAGAAAATCAACAAAATCCAAAATAAAAAAAAAAATCTGAAATGAATTTGGGGACATAACAACAGAAACCATGGAATTAAAAGAGTCATTAAGACATACTTCAAAAGCCTATACTCCAAAAAATTGGAAAATCTAAAAGAAATGGAAAATTTTCTCAGTGGATACCATTTATCAAAGTTAACTCAAGACCAGATAAACAATTTGAATAGACCTATAACTCCTAAGGAAATAGAAGCAGTCATTAATAGTCTCCAACCCGCCCCCCCAAAAAAAATCCAAGGGTCAGATGATTTAGAATATAATTCTGGAAGACTTTCAAAGAAGAGCTAATACCAATAATTCTCAAAGTATTTCACACAAGAAAAACTGAGGGAGGATTACCAAATTCATTTTATGAGGCCATAGCCACTCTGATACCCAAACCACAAGAAGATTCAACAAACAAAAGGATTTACAGACCAAATATCCTCATGAACATGTATGCAAAAAATAAATCTCAATAAAATGTTTGCAAACCGAATCCAAATCACTTCAAAATGATCACATTCCATGATCAAGTAGGCTTCATCCAGAGGTTCAGGGATGTTCCAACATATGAAAATCTGTTGATGAAATCTACCATATAAAAAAACAAAACAAAACAAAACAAAAACCTAAAAACAAAAAAACCATGTGATCACTTTATTGGATGCTGGAAAAGCTTTTGACAAAGAACAACACCTTATCTTGATAAAATGTCTTATATATATTAGGGATACCAGGGACATACTTGAAAAATAAAAGTAATTTATAGCAATCTGATGGACAGCATCAAATTAAACTGAGAGAAACTCACAGCAATTCCACTAAAATCAGGAACAAGACAAAGATGTCTACTCTTTCCATATCTATCCAATATAGTATTATAAATTTTTGCTAGAGCAGTAAGACAACATAAGGAGATCAAGGGGATACATATCAGAAAGGGAGAAGTCAAAATATCGTAGGTGAACTGGTGGAGGGTAGTGATGGGAACAGGACAAATCTAATGGGTAGGGAGGGATGGAATGAGGGAGAGAGTACTAGGAGAGACAACAGAATGAGAGTCACTTCAGTGAGATAGCAACACAGTGCAATGTAGATTCCAGGGAAACTATGATTGTAACTCTAGGGAAAATTCCTTGTAATGGGGCATATGGAGCTTTAACTGGCTATCTTCTGTAACCAAGCAAGGCTTCTAGTAGTAGGACTGGAACACCAACTCAGCCACAAAACCTACATACAATTTGTTGTGCCTTCAAGACATGCTGGGGTAAAGGTGACACAGAACTTGTGTGAGTGGCCAATCAATGACTGGTCCAACTGGAGACCCATGCCATGAGAGGGAACGCATTTCTGTCAGTACCTGGGTGCCTGGAGGGCCAGAAACTAGAGGTTGGATAGCCCAGAGACCTAGGACAGAATCAAACACTACTAAAAAAAGGAAGTTAAATGATTCCTAAAGATACTCTGTTATACTTCTAGTCTGGAGCCTAGCAAATTCATCATTAGAGGGGCTTCATCTAACAACTAATGGAGCAGATGCAGAAACCCACAGTCAAACACTTGTCAGAGCTTGGGGAATCCTGCAGAAGAGGAGGAGGAAGGATGTTGATAGCCAAAGGGTTCAAGGACTCCACAAGAAAATGGCCCACAAAATCAACTAACCAGAGCACATAAGGGCTCACAGATACTGAACTGACAATCAGGTACCCTGTATGCCTCTAATCTAGGTCCTATGCATATATGTTATGGTTTTATAGCTTATTTCTCTAGTGGGACTCCTGACAGAGGGAGTGGGGGCTGTCTATGACTTTTTGCCTGTTTTTGAGACCCTTTTCCTCTTAACAGGTTTCCTTGTCCAGGCTTATTGTGAGGGGATGTGCCTAATCTTATTGCAACTTGATATGCAATGTTTGTTTGATATCCATGGGAAGTCTATCCTGTTCTAAATGGAAATAGGGGAGGAGTGGATCTGGAGATGAATGGAGGTGGGTGGGGAGGGACAAGGAGGAGAAAAGTGAGGGGAAACTGAGGTTGTAATGTATTATATTAAATAAAATAATAATAATAATAATAATAATAATAATAATAATAATAATAATGTTAACTTTGCTCCATTAGGAATATCCCAATGTACTACTACCATTGTTCTTCTCTGCATCTAACCTCTTTTCCCGGCCAGATTTCCTACATGCAGCCCAAGGACCTAGCCTGATTAGTCTCCTTGACCCTTCCTATCCATGCCTTCTCCCTAGTTCACCATACCCACCCTGAATCTCACAGTACCCCAACACTGTCTGAACAACTCAGCATGGATCACAACCAGTCTCTAGGCCTCTGCCAGGACCTGCCCTAACATTGCTAACCCATAGTTACATCAAAATTTTCTGCATAGTAGTTCTTTTAAACCATAGGCAAGGACAAGACAGCATATTCTATAAAATATTCCAGGCCCCTCTGCTCACCTGACTATAGTTCACTGAAGTCATTTCTGACTTCTAAGACAACCTGAATGTATATCGTGTCTTCTGTTCCAACCTGCTCTGTCAATATTAGAAATAGACTTAACAAAGGAGGTCCACATGCCAGGATCTCATGCCCCAAACACTAATATTATGAAATATCAATCCAGACTCTTCATGTCAAAAACTACTAGTCCTGTGGAAATGTTTTCCAAAGAGAAAAAGTAGATGAAAACTAGGACAAAGAATTTAAAGGAATAATCCTAAAATAGATCAAAGAATTCAAGGAATTTAAACAAGGCATATAGAAACAGCTCACTGAAGTTAAGGAGAAGGGACTTAAAGGGAATAAATGCCTAAGTGATGCCCAAGAAAACACACACATAAAGCTGTGGAAAAGAAGATAATCCCTGACTTGAGAATAGAATTCAATAAGGAGATAGAAACACATACACATGAAGGAAAATGTATAGCTCTAAGTGCCTACCTTAAAAAAATTAGAAAAACCACAAATAAAATTTAAAAATGTGGAAAACCAAAAATGCACCAACTAAATGAAAAGAAACAATAAAAATCAAAGCCCCAAATCAATGAAATAGGAACATGTAATCAATACAAATAATTAACAAGCCTAAGAGCAAAGCTGGTTCTTTGAAAAGATAAGCAAGACATATCCTTGGTCAAACTAATTTTAAAAAGGAGAATAAAAAAGATAAAGAAAAAGAAAAGGAAAACAGAAAAGAAAACCCCAATCCTCAATGAGCAGAGTCAGAAATGAAAAAGAATAAGGACAAAGTACAACAAGCACCAAAAACATTGAGACTATTAAGAGGAAATATTTTAACAACCAGTACTATATTAAGCTGAAAAATCTAAAAGAAATGGATCCATTTCATGATTTATTCAAACTATCAAAATGAAGCCAGGAAGTCAAAAATCTAATCAGACCCATAAGGAATGAGTAGACTTAAATAGAAATAAAACATCTTCAACCTACAGGACAACTTTAACTTTCAATAAAGATCTACGATCAATTCTTCTTGACCTTAAAACAAGAGAAAAAAAAATGAAGAGGAGACCTCTTAAACTCCTTGATGAAGCCATAATTACTCTAATACTCAAGTAGGGAAAAGACAGTGAACTAGTGCTGTGGGATGTTCTATATGCTGTGAATGTGTTTCTCTGATTGGTTGATAAATAAAATGCTGATTGGCCAGTAGCCAGGCAGGAAGTATAGGCAGGATAAGTAGACAAGGAAAATTCTGAGAAAAGGAAGGCTGGGTCAGGAGATGCCAGCATGCCATCCAGGCAGCAGCATGTAATGGCACACAGATAATGCCACACAACACATGGTGACATATAGATTAACAGAAATGAGCTGAGTTTAAGTGTAAGAGCTAGTCAGTAGTAAGCCTGAGCTAATGGCCAAGTAGTTTTAATTAATATAATAAGCCTTTGTGTGTTTACTTGGATCTGAGCAGCTGCAGACAGGGCAGGACACAGGAAAACATTTATCTACACACCAGGAAATAAGAAAACTGCAAATCAATATCCTTGATGAACATAGACTCAACAAATTCTCAATAATATGCTTGCAAACAGAATAGAGACATAAAGCATAAAGATTATCCACTACAGCCAATTTGGTTTTATCCCTAAAATTCAGGTATGGTTCAACTTATGGAAGTCAATAAATGTAATAACCCAAATAAATAGACTTTCAAAAGTAACATGATTATCTCAATAGCTACAGAAAAAGCCTTAGTGCATATAGGCTTAGAGGTAATATACATCAACAAGTTTAAAGCTATATATAAGAAATTCAAGTTATTCTAACTAGAGACAACCTTGAAATAAATTTAAATTATCCCTATTTTCAGTTTATATGGTACTATATATTAGAGATCCCAAAAAATTCTACAAGAAAACCCCAAAAATAATAAACAAATTCAGTAATGTTTCAGAACACAGAATCATCTTGCACAAATCAATGGATTTTCTATATACCAACAACAAAGGGAAAATAAGACCATGGACACCTTCTCATTTACAATAGCTTTAATGAAAAGAAAAATATCTAGTAATAAACCTAACCAAAGAAGTTAAAGCATCTACAATAAAAACTTCAAACCTTTGAAGAGGTAGAGAACTATACTAAAAAATGGAAACATATCTAGTGCTCACAGAGTATTAGAATTAATATTGTTAAAATGATCATTTTGGCTGGGTGGTGGTGGCGCACGCCTTTAATCCCAGCACTCGGGAGGCAGAGCCAGGCGGATCTCTGTGAGTTCGAGGCCAGCCTGGGCTACCAAGTGAGTTCCAGGAAAAGGCGCAAAGCTACACAGAGAAACCCTGTCTGGAAAAACCAAAAAAAAAAAAAAAAAAAAAAAAAAAATGATCATTTTGCTAAAAGCTATTTATAGATTCAATGGAATGCCAATTAAAATTCCCAACTTCTCCACTGGATGAGAAAAAAAAAAAAACTATCCTAAAATTCATAAGTATTCTCAAAAGGCCACAAACAGTCCTCAGGAAAATTAACAATATTAGAGGAATTACCATTTCATTTCTTAAGATATATTCCAGAACCAGAGTAATAAACACAATATGGTATGGTACTGGCACAAAACAGACATGTAGTACAATGCATCAAAACCAAGCACCCAAACATGAGCACACATAACTTCACACACATAATGTTTTACAGAGATGCAAAAAAAAAAAGATCCAACCAAACCAAAAAATAACAAAACAACAACAACAAAAAAAAGCAAGACAAACAAAAAACCTAAGCTCTAGAGAAAAAGCATCTTCAACAAAAGGAACTTGGGAAACTGATTGAAAATAGACCCATATCTATCACCTTGTACCAAAACTAATTCCAAGTGAAATGAAGACCTACATATAATACACAAAACTGCTAGAAGAAAATACAGAGAGTATCTTATACGACCTAGGTGTAGGAAAGACCTTTCTGAAGAGGACTCCTTTTTCCTGAGAATTAAGGTCACAAATTGGCAAGTGGGGCTTCATAGAATGAGAAAAAAAGTGTCTGCATAGCTAAAGAAACAATCAACTGAGTGGAAAGGAAGCCCACAGAATTTCAGAGAGTCTGCCAGCTAAACATTGACAGAGGATTAGTATCCAGAATATAAAAGGAACTCAAAAAACAGAGAATTGAAATCAAATAAGCATTCATTTGGGCCTGAAACCTGAACAGAGATTTGTAAAGAGACAAAGAAATGCCTCAAGAATTGTCCATTATCCTCAGCAACTAGGGAAATGCAAGTCAAAACAACTTTGAGATTTCATTTTATCCCAGTCAGGATGGCAAAGGTCAACAAAACAACCAACAACAAATGCTAGAGAGGATGTAGTAAAAAGGAACTCACATTCACTATTGGTGGGGTTGTAAACCGGCCCAGACACTATGGAAATAACTATGGAGAATTCTCAAAAATGAAAAGATAAAATACCAGAATATCCAGCTAGACCACTACTTGAAATATACCCAAAAGGCTCAATGTACCACACCACAGACACCTGCTCATCTGTGTTCATTGCTGCTGTATTCACAAGATCTAGGAAATGGAAATAACTGTAACATTGAGAAATCCTAGTTTTTGCTCTGCTATTGCATGCTTAGAGCACATAAAATATTCTTTTATAAAAAGACTGAATTAAATAACTATTATCTAGTAAAAGAAAGGGATTATTTTTTACCCTGATTACTATTTAAAATACTACCACAGCAAGACCTCAATTACTACAGAAATACTTGAAGAAAGTATTTGAAGTATTTGGTAGGCTTGGAGAGACACAGAGGAAATGGAAAAATTCTACACTAGCATCGACTTCTAAGCTGACCTGTGTAGATTTAGTCTGCTGAATGTGGATTCTGAGGACCTGAAAGAAAGGGACAAACCACAGTCTAGTGCTGTAGACAACAGTACGTCATTTTCATTACAAATTTATATATGAACATAACAAAGAAAGCAATGATCCAAGGAAGGTTGTTTGATATCAGAAAAATATGTAAATAAATGTCAATAAGCCCGCACTAAATATTAATCAAGTGGCTCTTTCCCCGAATTTTCTCAGCAAAGACCAATTTAAACAGTTGCCTGGCCCATACTATCAATTTTATCTGGGAAAACACAGAAGCAAGGCAGAAGGCTATACCCAGATTCAGAGTACACTAACCAGATTGGGTTCTGTAGCTATGTGCTGACATCCAACAAGTGTAAACATGTCTTACAAATTGAATGCAAATGTTTAACACAGGAAGCAAGAAATCACATCCAAGAACAATCCAGGAAACAAAATGCACCTGAGGTAAAAAAAAAAAAATCTCTGCCTTTTTCCCTGGATCTTCTCTCACAGTTCCCCAAGGCATTGTTCACCATATGTCATTCTTTTGACCATGTCCTGACACACTAGATCACAAATATGCTTAAAATTATTGAAAATATCCTGAATCTTCAATTGAAGTGACCTCAGTGGTGGACACATTATGCTGAGCTGTGTAAGATGATGAGCACAGGGATAATGTGCCATACTCATGGCAAGGTTATAACTAACTTTGTACTGGTCTGCTGTACAATCATAGAAGACTGGCATACACATCCATGATACATGATATTCTCTAGTTTCCTTGAACGTTTCCTCTTTAAACTTTTATTATGTACTAAATGTTAGTGGATTCCCAAAATGCATTATATGCAGTCTCTAATTAGTTGGCATTAAGAGGTAAAACTTTCAGATGTGGGTGTGCTAGTGTATCTCCAGTAAATGTGACTAGTGCCTTTACTTGTAGATACCATGCCTACTTACATCATTCACTGTGATAGCACACAGCTGCCTATGTACAAGGAAGAAGACATCACTGCTCGTCAACTCTGCATGTGTCTTGGACATGAAATTCTTAACCCCCAGAATTGTGAGATGTATGCTTTGATTGTTAGGAATGACACAACCTATGATATTCTGACATAGCAACCATCCAGAGTTAATCAGTAGAGGTTTTATTTGTGTGTGTGTGTGTGTGTGTGTGTGTGTGTGTGTGTGTGTGTGTTTGTGTTTGTGTGTGTGTGTGTCTGTCTGTCTGTCTGTCTGTCCACTTGTGGTTTATTATTTTTCAATGCCCGTTTTTCTTTGGGTATAGAATTGGATATTTTCTTCAATAACCTACTGAAAACTTATAGAAAACACCTCTTTAAGGCAAGGTGCAGAGGAGGCTCTCAGGAATCCACAAGGATAACCCCACCTGGGAGTGCTGGCAGTGGTCTAGAGGGTGCCTGGACTGGTCTACTCTGGTGACTGGTCTAGTGAATACCCTAACCATCATCATAGAGCGTTTGTCCAGTGACTGATGGAGGCAGATGCAGAGATCCTCAGCCAGGCGCCAGGCTGAGCTCCAGGAATCCAATCGATGAGAGAGAGGAGGGATTCTGCATGCGGGGGACGTCGAGACCATGATGGGAAGACGTGCCACACTGGTGGAAGCCCATGAACTGTAGACGCATGGCTGTGGAGCCCCCATGGGACTGGACTAGGCCCTCTGGATACGGAAGACTGTTGTTTGGCTCGAACTGTTTGGGTAGCACCCAGACAGGGGGTCAGGATCTCTCCCATGCATGGGCAAGCTTTTGGGAGCCCAGTGCCTGTGATATGACGCCTTGCACAGCCTTGGTGCAGAGGGGAGAGGCTTGAACTTGCCTAGGTTCAGTGTGCTGGGCCCTGCTGACTCCCCATGGGAGACCTTGATTTGGGGGTTGTGGGGATGTGGGTTGATTTGGAAGAGAGGGCTGGGGGTGGGAGGAGGGAGGAGGGAGGAGGGAGGAGATGGGATCTGTGTGTGGCATGTAGAGTGAGTAGAAAAATTCTTAATAAAGAAAAATGAAAAAAAAGAATCGTATAAAATAAAAAAAGAGTTATCTCAAAAAAAGAAAAGAAAACACCTCTTTGAAGGTTTTCATAATCTATTTTCTCTTTACTCTTCCTAAGACTGAATAACTTTTAGTCACAGCATTTGCTATTGTTGTCTAAGTATGTTCCACACTTTCGTAAATATTTTGCTTTCACTCTGTTATTCCTTTTTGTTTGGGCAATTATTGCTCCTTTGTATTGAAGTTTGTCATCTTTTCCCTCACTCGTGTTAGTCTGATCTTTGCCATCATTTCCAAATCCATGGCAGAAACAAGTGAATAATAGCTTATCTTAGTTAGGGTTTCTTTTGCTGTGATGAACATCATGACTAAAAGCAAGTCTGAGAAGAAAGGGTGTATTTTGATTACACTTCTGCCATCAATGAAGAAAGCCAGGACAGAAACTCAGAGAAGGAACCCGGGGCTGATGAAGAGGTCATATAGGGGTCCTACTTCCTGGCTTGCTCATCATGTCTTGCTCCCTTGATTTCTTATAGAACCTAAGACCAGAAGCCCACGAGTAGCACCACAATCAATAGGCTCAACTCTGCCCACATCCAGCACTAATTAAGAAAATGTCCAAAAACTGGATCTTACGGAGGCATTTTCTCAATTGAGATTGTCTCCTTTCAATTAACTCTAGCTTATGTCAAGTTGACATAAAGCTGTCCAGCACAGAGTTCAAGTTTGGTGTCATGATATCAGTGAATTCAGTCCTGGGGGAGGATGTGGCAGATCAGAATGCTCACTTCATGGTAGGTAGCTAAGAGGCAGAGAGAATGATCAAGCCCAAATGGCCTTTCTTCTCTTCCCACATATAGTCCACCTGAGCTCTGAGCCTAGAAAACGGTGCTGCCACTCTTTGCAGAAACCTGCTTTCAGACATGTCTAGAGCTGCACTTTCAAATTACCTAGATAATTCTCAGTCTAAAACAGTAAAAAAACCACTCATGCCTGTATTTATTTTATCTATGAAATCTGTTAAAAGCTATTTTGAATTCTGCTTTTCTGGTTTTATTCTTATCCATGTAATTATCTTGGTAGGGCCCATTTCTATTGAATATTACAATGCATTCATATATGTTCTCAACAAAATCCCTTAATCATAGATAATTTGAGGTTTTTGAGTTCCGATTTTCTAGATTGTTGCGTTAAAACAAAATAGCACACACTAATGAATGCTAAAAAGAAAAAAAAATCTAGCCATTTTATTCCACATTTTCCTCTAGGACCAAATCCCTTGCACAATAACCATTTTCTGCAGAAAGTGAGCTAGGATGAGATCATTTTTATCTCATCTAAGAGTTAGATTCCCTGACTAAACCCACTGGTAATTGTCAGATTCAGTCTCTAGTCATTGAATACAGGACACAGGACAGAATCTTATAGGTAGGGCCAAATCAACACTTAAATTCCATTAGGATTTATAGTCTTTTTAACATTCTTTAATTCTCTCAATCATGGTTTAAATAGGAATCCTATTTGTGAAATAAATATTTCTGAAAGATTTAAAGGCTTATCAATTAAGCTACTTATACCAACTGTATTCTTCCTTATGTCTGAGTAAAAGATGAGTTAAGCTGAATGTAGTGGCACATGTCTAAAATCCCTTGGATATAGTCAGAGGATTTGGAGTTCAATGTGCTCTTCAGCTGCATAGTGAGTTTGAGGCCATCCTGGTTTCTTAAATGAGAGTCTGTCTCAACTCAATGAAATTCAATTTAAAATCTCAATAAGAATGATACAACATTACACTCACACTCAATATGTAAGAGGGGAAAATGCAATGTGTTTTCTTTTTTTTTTCTTTTTTCTTTTTTTTTTTCCAGAGCTGAGGACTGAACCCAGGGCCTTGAGCTTGCTAGGCAAGCGCTCTACCACTGAGCTAAATCCCCAATGCCGCAATGTGTTTTCAAAGGGGTGGAGAGGACATTTTTACAGTCACCACAGAATCATGTTTCCTACACATCTGTCCTTAGGATTCCTGTATACAAACTTGTAAATTGAAGGTTCTCCACTCAACATATCTGGATTTTTCTATTTTTGTATGTCCAAAACATCTGTTTGATTTATTTTATTGATCCATAATAATGATGGACAACTTATCATAGATACCTGATGATGAATGATCTCCTCTGTAACAGACATGGCATTTCCCCATGTGTAATAAGACAGTTACATGTCTGCTGCTAACCAGGAAGCAGGGTGTTGTTTTGAGTACCTTTTATAGATTCCCATTTGTCCTCATGATGTTGTTGTCTTCTCAAATCTGTAGCTCTATCACACTCTGATTTAATAACACACAGCTTCTGGCCTACAGACATGTTTGAAGGCAAATCCTATACTTCTTTTGCACTAGGAGTCTCTTGGAGAAGACATTTTGCAGGGCCATCCAATCATACCATGATTTTTATTTTTCTCTCCCTGCTTTGGTTTTACAGATGTCTTTCTGTAGTTACAGATGTTTTCAGACAAAGACCTACAAAACTCCAAAGAGAATGCCTTCCATGATCTCTGGATATTTACAATTTATTTTGTGTTAACCATCTCTTTGTTCACAGTTGAAGAAGGCTATAGTTTCCTTAAAGGTAGATGATTCTCTTAATATGTGCTGAAAGTGAGCTGTGCAAAGTATCCTAGCCATAACATTTACCTTATTTCTGAACTTAGGCTAAGAAATAGTCATCCCCCTTTTCCCTAAGGTTTAGATCTAAGTTGGAGTGGAATATTGACACAACCTCCTTGCACTACATTCCCTTCTATTTACAGACTGTAGCAGACTAGTTTCAAGGTTATAATGGGAGAAGGTTTCATGATCGAGAATTGTCAACAGAACAAGAAGTAAATTTGTTCTTCCTTCATATGTAACTATATTGAAAACCAGATGATTGCATTAAAATTTTTGGTAAGAATATATTACTGAGGCCAGGAAGATGGCTCCATGGATAAAAAGAAGCATTTGCAGTGCAAGCATGAGAACGAGATTTAAAATTTCCAGAGCATGTACATGTAAAGTAAGCCATGACAAACATGCCTTCAATCCCAGGGCTCCTAAGACAATATGGGAATTAGAGACAGAGGACTTCCTGGAAGCTTGTGTACCAGAAATCCTAGCATGAACAGCAGCAAGAAATAATTAGAATCACTGTTTCAAAACAGGGAGTAAACAAGGCTCAAAATCTGATGTGGTTCTTTTTCCTACACATGTGTGCTGTAGCACTACAGCCTTATTTACATACATGAATGCACACACATATGTATATCATCATAAACAACATACAGAACAATACAAAATGAGAACATATCTCTGAAAATTCCCTTTGATTTTAAGAATTAAATCCATTTTTTGTTGCCAATTTAATTCAATACATTTTATTTATTTGTAAAATATGTATTTATTATTATTTTTGAGATTGAAATTTAATTATATTTATTCTTTCCCTTTCTCCCTCAAAACCCTGCCACATACCACACCACTTTCTACTTTCCTTCAAATTCATCACCTCATTTTTCCTTGTTACTGTATGCATATATGTATTTGTAAAGACATATATGGCCCCAAATATAAACTGTGAAGTCCATATGGTGTCACTTTCTTGTACATTTTCATGGCTGACAAATTGTCACTGGACAACCAATTGGTATGCTTTTCCTTGTGAAATCACCCCTCCTACTCCAAGCTTTACTCAGTTATCTGTAGTTCTTTGTGGAGAATTGAGATCTCCTGGGCTTCTCCTCATCTGGTTGGGCAAGTTTGTTGTCAACCTTGCTCATATTACAAGTTGGTGAGACTGTGAATACAACTTCTGATTTTGCTAGTAGACATAATCTCACAGCAAACTCTCTGGTCCTCTGGTTCTTATAATCTTTCTGTCCCTCTTCCACGATGATCTCTAAGCCTTGGGTGTGGGAGTGTTTTGCATGCTAACCAAGAAAGCATCTTCAAAAAACAGTGCTTTGGAAACTTGATGTCCACATGTAGAAGAATAAAATTAAACCTATACCTATCCTTACACAATAACTAACTCCAAATGAACAAAGACCTAAACCTTAAACTTGAAACACTTAGCTGCTTGAAGAAAACATAGACAGGAAAGTACATGATATAGGTGTATAAAAGGACTTCTTGAATAGGACTGTATTTGCCCAAGAATTAAGGCCACTGTTTGACATGTGGAACTTGCTATAATTGAAAGTGTCTACTCAAGCTACATATATACTTTTAAGAGTGATATTTGCCTTGAGACTTATGTGATGCTAAGAATTTATAATTATGGAGGCTATAACTGTCTACATGTTAACTTTTCCTGGGATAAACATCGCATTTAAAATGCATACTTATATGCATTTGAAAGCATACAATTTTCAGTAGATGAAGACACAGGCTCAATATCTATGCAGAATAATTTATGCTCTCAGAAGAGCTACTTGCTCCTAGGTACGACCAATCTTCTGGCTTTGTATTACAGTATTGTTTTCTGTAAAATTCATGCTAGGTAACAATGCAACCTTGTAGTGTAGAGATGACTCAGTGGATAAACAGCTTGCTTCACATGCATGTGGACCTGAGTTCAGATCTCCAGAACCTACAGAAAAATTCAGTGTGAGATTTGCATCTGTAATCTTAGAACACCAGGACTTGGGGAGAGGCAGAAAGAAAGAGATTCTCAAAGGCTTGTTGGCCAGTCTATCTAGGTGAAATGTCAAGCTCCATGTCCACTGGGTAACCCTGTCACAAAATTCAAGGAGGAGGACAATAGGAAAAGAGACGTGACATTAACCACTGACCTCAACATACATGTTTACAACATCACAAACACTGCAAATATGCACATAAACCATGCAGGAAAAAGATATCGAGGGTATGTGTACAATCAATTGTAAAACAAAATCACATACATTTGACTTATAGTGTAATTAAATTTGATTTCGTTTTGGTTCACATTCTGGGTTATCCTGGGGAATATTTTGCTCACAGGATGCAAGTTGGATAACCCTACATATGTATAATTTGATCAAAAATAAAAACATACTAATATCTGCTTACTTGATTTTAAAATTTCTAATACTATACCCCCAATGACTCTTTTTAAGAACCATTTATAATAATAATTACAAGTTGTAAGAAGAATATTTGCTTTGAGTTTTAATAATCTTTGGTGATAAAGTATGAAAGGAACGTTGCAATGTTAAGCAGTAATATCTTAGCTACTTTTCTATTTATGTGAAGAGACACCATGGCCAAGGCAATTTATAAAAGAAAACATTTAATTCAGACTTCTGACAGACAGACAGACAGACAGACAGACACACACACACACACACACACGTGGCTCAGTTGTTAAGAGCAGCTCTTTTTCCTCCATAGGCTTCACCACCCACATGGGGCAGCACATGTCCACCTGTAACTCCAGTTCCAGGGAACATGGTATTCTCTTCTGGCATACATGATGCCTACACACACAGTCTACATCCCATACTCAAAGGCACAAACACATACACATAAAATGATTAATAAAACCTTTTAAAAAGTAGCATGTACTAGTGAAAATATGTGTGGCTATATGACTGAGTTGTCTGTATAATTGTATTTTATGTATTTGAAAATGCAGAAATACAAAAAAATTGTGATCATTAAGTAGAAAATTTTTTAAAACACAGAAATTGTGAAATAATGAAAAAAATAGGTACACAAGTTTTTAAAAACAAACTCTCCTTTGAAAGATAAATTTACCGTATTAAAATGCCCAAGCTCTGAGAGGAAAATATATACCTGACATAAAATTTGTATCTAGAATCAATATACAATTTTAATAACTCAGTAACTGAGAAGAGAAAGTTCCCAACAAATAGTATGAAGAATACAGAAGAAGGTACCCCGCTAAAGATTATATATGAATGTCATTACCACTTGAAAATGTGCTTGAAACTGTTACTCAGCAGAGAAATGCAAATTACAACCACAGAAAAGAAGTCTTTACGTGTTGGAATGGCTGAGATAAAGACTATACAGTATTCATTGCTGATCAAAGGGAAGCAGTTGGGCCCCTTAGGTTACTGGAAAAAACGTAACTCACCATCTCTGGAAAGGTTTTGGCCTTCTGTAGCATCTTATCATTGAATCTGGCTATTTTACTCCGATGTATGTATTCAAAGTGCTTGCAAGCACATGTCCACATGAAGATTCAAACACAATGCATCAGCAATTTATCAGAATGCTTAAACACTGGAAATCATCCAAATACTATCAAAGAATAATAACTTATCGAAATAGTGGTGTAGCTTAGAGCAAGAATGCTTGCCAAGAACGTGCAAGGTCTGATTACTTCAGGAGCCAGTCAATCAAAATAAGCTACTACATATAGTATACAAAGGTATAGCTACTAAGAAGAATACATTTCAGAAAAACATACTATATATGCAATATAATAAATATTTTAAGGCATATTATTTCTTTTCTTTGTGTATGTATGTGTATGTGTGTTCATGCATGTGTGGGTGTGAATGTATGTATTTGTGTGTGAGTGTGTGTGTGTGTGTGTGTGTGTGTGTGTGTGTATGTGTACTAGAGGACAACTTCATGTGTCATTCTACATTGTAGCCACCTTTTGTTTTTGAGACAGTCTCTCAGTGGCCTGCACCTGAACTAGTACACTACAGTGCCTAGCCAGCAGGCCTCAGGGATCCTCTCATCTGTCTGGCAGGTACTGTGATTACAATCACATCACCATGCCCAGGTTTTTCATACATTTTTCAAAGATCAGGCTTTTGCCTCTGGCTTGAAAACAGCCCACTAGACATCTCTCTAAATTCTTTGCATATATATGTTAATATAGATGAACATAACATTACATGCTGCACTGTATAATATATACAGTATTAAAGATATTGCCAAACCAGTGCAGGACAGTAAAACAAAAATTAGATCATCAGTTCCTAGAAATTGACTGAGAGGGATCATGAAATAACTTACTTCTGTACTTACATATGATTGCATTCATTCTAAATAGTTTTGCACATATATTAAATTTGTGCATTTAAAACTATGAACTACATATTTGATGTAACTCCTTTTTTGTTTTGTTTTGTTTCATTTTTGCTTTTTCACGACAGTGTTTCTCTGTAGTTTTGGTGCCTCTCCTGGATCTCGCTCTGTAGACAAGGCTGGCCTCGAACTCACGGAGATCCGCCTGTCTCTGCCTCCCGAGTGCTGGGATTAAAGGCATATGGCACCACCACTCAGCAATGTAACTCTTCATTGAAAGAAAAATGATGATAATATTCAAGAGTTCCATATACCTGCATCTAGTGTCTGTCACCAGCATCTTGTATACAGTACATTTCTCTTAGTTATGAACACGATGGGTGCATTGCAATAATAAAGTCCATATTTGAGACAACTGTCATTAATTTTTAAGTGACATATTTTTTTTTCTTTAAGATGCCCACTTACTGTATTAAGATAAATGAAAATAAGGTGCAACTTCTTTTTCAGATCCCCTGGGCTCTAATAGATTCCTACATTCTCTTTGTTTTTAGAAACCTAGAGAAAATTGGAAGATAGCTTATGAACTATTTTTTGAAAAATGTTCCTGTATTGAAGCATATCCTACATTCCTGTGCACTTAGAACAGTACTATATACGTTTAGGAAAAATATCAATGGAGTAAGGGTCTATTCTCAATGCACCCTGTCAATGATTCACACAGCAGCATGACTTCCCAAGTGGACACTAGAAACTTATTATTTATCCTGTGGTAGTATGTATCATATTTCTCTCCTGCAAGTTTACCTTCAGACCTGTTTATATTCTAAATTTTTCTCATGACGCTGATAAATGAAACTAATAACCAAATAATGGGAATTATGTTCTATTTAGTTTAATATCTACAAAAATAGTTGTGTCCTTCTGCACAGGGGAATCACATTTTTTCCATGTGTTTATTTTCTCAATAACTTATATTAGTATGGACTCAGAGATATTTATTCACATTTTAAGAAAAGAATAGATACTCCTTAAGTTGTTTTTAAATTTCTTGTAGTTTTCAAAAGTACTCACTTTCAGTTAGCTCTTTTCCTCACATTGTGCATGACATATATTTCAGTTCTCACTTATTCTTTGGAATAATGTATGAATCAACACTGGAATATATTTCTACCCCATGCATAAAACCAGCGTTATGTATTTTCTGAGGAGCTCTGCACACACTTTTTCATGTGATATTGGTATTAGAAACCAACATGTGGGTACAGTGTTACATTTGTGCCATCAAAACATAGTTGATGCAGTTGTTCCTAAGCCCTACAAGCAGATGGACCAGAAGACACTGAAATAGTAAGCTGTATTAAACTATTAGCTTCATAATATATAGCATTGCATATATACTCATCTATAAATGCAGATAGAGCTATACATAACAATCTCTATCTATATAAAGCAAATGAACTAACTCCTAGGCTCATGACTATGCCTTTTAAATCTGTGTTTAAGATTATATAAAACTAGTCATTATATTCAAGGTGGTTAAGGCTGTTTTGCATTCACAGTTGTCATGAATGGAATTTCCTGTATCTCTGTATGAAGCTGCCATGTTTTAATATTGTAATCATCTTGATGGTAATTTAGCAGTACACAGTAATGTTCATTTTCAATTCCACAATGACAGATGATTTTGAACACTATTCCAATAGCTATTTGTCATGTATTCCTCTCCTTCATTAACGTTCTACTCATACCTTTTCATTATTTTGATTAGATGTTTATTTTCAATATTATTTTAAATTCCCTTTGTATATTATTTTATGTTTCCAGCTTCCATGCATGTACATATTGTATGCTGATTGTGAGCCCTCACATATCCCACAGCTTCCCTTTACTTGATGCTTCCCTTTCTTGTTGTATCTATGCAAAATTTTATGCATCTATATAATAAATTCTAGGAAGTATACACAAGATAAAGCATATAATATTTGTCGATCTGAGACTGGATTAAGTCACTTAATATGATTACCTGCAGTTGCAAGCACTTTGAATCCAACTATCTTTGTGATTTTGACAAGTGTTAACTTTCTGTTCTGTGGCTTTTCCATCTTTTTACTTTGTCCATTGCTGACAGAATTCAGTAGCTTTAAGGAACTGCACATTTTCTGCTGTTTTCCTATTTAGTCCTGTTGTATTGTAAAATGGATCCCCACATTAGAATTTTTCTTCAACTTAAACCCTGGTGTATTTCTTAGAGGTAAAATCCATAAAAATGTAGAACTTCCATAGACTGCAGTTGAAAAGTTTCTAAGCTGCAAACTAACAGACATTCAGCCTTGAGGCATTGGTCAAAATTACCCTTTAGGTTTCTATCAGTTTTTGCATTTGGGGCTCCAGAAGGGTAGGACTTTTCTGTGAAACTCCAGATTAACCTATTTGTTTAGGTTCCAGGTGGTAATACGTCCCACCATCTCAGTTGTCTAATGAATCTAAGAAAGTCATTTGTTTTCATTTTGTTGAGATTTTCGCTCTTGGAAGAAGCTGAGTGATTCTTTCCAAGTTCTTCATATACTGGAGCTTAACTGAGAAGTTGGCAATATATTTTGCATATAATTTGTATCTTAAAAAGAAAAGAATATGTCCAAATTATTACTGATTTATTTAGTACATATCATGGCAGAAATATCTAACACAAAAACTTAATATATGTAAGATCCTTCATGGACATATGTTATGCTGCATTGTACGACCAGATCTCTATAACATGCTTGGTCAGTTTTGAAAATGTATCATAATTCTCATACATGTCATGTTTAATTCTTTCTTTTGCTAGAGGAATTTTCATGATTGATCATCTTCTAAACTACTTAAAATACCAACTGTTGCATAAATATTTAATAAATATATATGTTCACTAAGAATGAATTTATTATAAATATAATCATATTGTCAGCCTTTATCTACCAGTGGAATCAATCACTGAACAAGTAGAACAAAAGTAGGGAAAATATTTCTGCACTGAAAGCCCTAAAGCTTTATATAAAACCTGGATGTTATTAACATAAGGAGCCACATATCTCTTTTCAGTAAATGATTAGAGGGGTTTGCAATTTTATCTTTTTATTTTATTTACAAATATTAGAGAATTTTTGTGCATGTTTTATGGAAAACATTTTACATATACACCTCATATGAGGAAGGAACTGGAAGAACCACTGTGCTTAACTAGCTGCTGCTAATTGTAGAGTTCAGATGCCTTAGTTCCAGAGTACTCAAGAAAGTTCCAGAAAAGATTCTGAGCAGGAAAGTATTGAGAAATAAACACACAGATTTAGTTATGTTCATTTTTAGAAGTGCAAGAAACTTTTATAAACTAAGTTGTCAATATAATTTTTTTTTAAATAAGATGATACTATAAAAAGAAAAGACTTGCCTTTCCTTTTGTTCTGTAGGAGAGAATTTTACCATCTGTGGTATATAAAGAAACAGAGCGTGCATTTAAAACATAACAAAGAAAACAGTGCATTTTTAAGGTGATTTAAGTGAAAGTTAAGACACTTCAATATTTTATTTATTTACTTGTTTATTATTCATTTATTTTTGTAACTGAAAGTCTATAGCTCTAGGACAGTAGACTGATTTCCATGTCACCCAATGTCAACCCCTGAGAATCACAACTCTAACTTTCTGTTTCTGAGTTCCACTAGTTTAGAGAACTAATGCAAATGTGAGCATGTAATACCAGTGTTGCATAACACAATTCTAGGGAGACATGAACAAAGATCTACCCACATCAGATATGAAATCAACTGTAGAACAAAGTAAAGGTACTGCCAAAGTCTAATTCAGTGGACCCATGAGTTTTATTGGGCTGTCTTATAGCTGTGACTGTGGGCTTACTTACAGAAGCAGAAATGACTCAAAGACAGTGTATTGCTAAGCTCACCCAGCAAAGCTGGGTCCTACAACAGAGGAAATCTGAGACCCTGAAGTTTGCTTAATGATTTTCAAGTACCTAGACAGGTGAGAATGTATTTTCTAGGCAACTGGACTGGTCTATTCCTCACTAGTGTTATATTTGCTAACAGACAAAAAAGTAAAATAATAAAGAAATTAGGAATCCACTTACACAATGACAACTGTAAGAGTAATCTCAGTCTCTCCCTGTATGGATTGGGCAGGATAAGCCAAGAAGAAAAAGCTTTCTATCTTAGTTAGGGTTTCTATTGTTGCGATGAAACACCATGACTAAAAAGCACGTTGGGAACGAAGGGGTTTGTTAGGCTTACACTACAGCATTGCTGTTCATCACTGACTAAAGGCACAATAAGAACTCAAATATGGCAGGACTCCGAAGTCAGGAGCTGATGCTCATACAGAGGCCAAGGGGAATGGAGCTTACTGGTGTGGTGGTATTGTGTTCCCCAAAATATTGTGCACCCTAATAAACTTATCTAGGGTCAGAGACAGAATAGCCACTAGATACAAAGGCTTGAAAATTGTGGCACTCACACCTTTAATCCTAGCACTCCAGAGGTAGAAATCCCTCTGAATCTCTGTGAGTTCAAGGCCACATTGGAAACGACCAGGCATGGTAACACATGCCTTTAATCCCAGGGAGTGGTGGTAGAAAGCAGAAAGGTATATAAGGCATGAGGACCAGAAAGTAGCAGCATTTGGCTGGTTAAGCATTCAGGCTTTCGAGCACAGTTCAGCTGAGAGCCATTGAGATGAGGACACAGGAGCTTCCAGTCTGAGGAAACAAGACCAGCTGAGAAGTTGGCCAGGTGAGGTTAGCTGTGGCTTGTTCTGGCTCTCTGATCTTCCAGTTCACCCCACTATCTGGCTCAGGTTTGATTTTATTAATAAGACTCTTTAAGATTCATGCTACATACTGGCTTATTTCTCATGGCCTTCTTACAAAACCCAGGACCCACAGTTCAGAGATGGACCACCCACCATGCGCTCGGCCCTCTTCCATTGATCAGTAAATGAGAAAGTGTCTTACAGCTGGATCTAATTGAGGCATTTCCTCATCCAAAGCTCCTTCTCTCTGATGAAGCTAGCTTGTGTCAAGCTGACACACAAAACCAGCCATTACACTTTGCAAGTGAAAAATTAATCATTTACTAACAAGTAAAACTAAAATGATTATATTTGTGTAGGTGGAAAGGGAGGCTTCTTTTAGCTCCTATTCTTTTCTCAGTTCTAGTGATCATCTAAATCTCATAACACTCTTTGTGGATAGCTACAAACTGATCCTGAGCCCTGGATAACACAATAAGTCATTAATCTTCTTATGAAATTGTTCAAAGTTCCAATCAATAAATACATATTCATTCATCAATAAATCCAAAAACAATATCAAACATGCTAGAGTTATCTCAAACCACTAAGTTTGAAAGCAATCATTTGATATAAAGATACAAATTTTATGGCTATAAAATATTTCATTCCTACTTGTGTAAATATTTAAGAGTGGTCAAAGAAACAAAAATAATGTAATAGATATATTGTTGCTGTTCTGTTAAAGAAATTGTTAATAATTGAAAAAGAAAAGTCTTTATTCTTTGTAGAATGAAACTTTAATTTCCAGATCCAATGTTCGTGGTAATGGTCACATTGATATTCAATCTTCTGACTGTACCAAAAGTTTGACTAAAAATTAGTAATGGTCATGAACTTCCAAAACGTTCACTTACATTTCAATACTGTCCATAAAACCACATGGACTATGTACCAATTGGAAAATAAGAATGAATTTTAGCTGTCAAAATAAAAAATGAAACAAAGAAAATGAGTATATGGTTCTTAATACTTATCACATGTGAAATTTCTTTTTTAGGTTTTTCAAGATAGGGTTTCTCTGTGTAGCTTTGCACTTTTCCTGGATCTTTCTCTGTAGACCAGGCAAAAATATTAATAAGCTTCTTTGTTCCTAAGGAAAAATGAGCAATAATTACAGAATTTTGTAGAAATATAGAAAACTGAATTTACATAATCAGTCATAATGAATTTAAAACTTGTCCAAAATTTGAATTGCACTATTTAAGAACATATCCTGACCCCTACAAGGCTCAGACCATGCATTATGTTTGCCCTCACCTGCTGTGGGATGTTTCCTCTGTACGTTGTGAATATGTGTTGCTCTCATTCATTGATAATAAATCTGTTTGGTCAATGGTGAGACAGAATAAAGTTAGGCAGTACAATCAAACTAAGGATGGAGATGAAGGGTGGAATGGGGAGAGCAAGCCAGCTGCTCAAGGAGCAGGATGCTAAAGACCAAGAAGCCATGAACCACATGATAATAAATAGATTAATTGGAATGGGTTAATTTAAATGTTAAGAGCTAGTTAATAATAATCCTGAGCTAATGGTCAAACATTTGCAATTAATGTAAGCCTCTGTGTGGTAATTGACAAAGCATCTGCAGGGTATTTGGGATTTGCTGGCAGAATAGAAACTTCCACTTACACTCACCATTGGAAGATGAGATGAAACACAAACTCCCCAATTCACATCTTCACTCTTGCATGTTCCATCACATTATAATATTTGCTTTCAAGTTAATCCTAACAATGTTGGAACTATTAATTTCTTTGATATAGCTTCATATATATATAAAATTATTAATTTGCAGTGCTATATTATGTTAATTCTAATAAGAAAACATTTAATTTGTTTTAAAATAAAATGAATAAATCTATGGTTTCTTGCATGGAACTGAGTTTTCATCAAAAGAGCTCCAAATAGAAAAGGCTGTGATGTTCACTTATCCATCAGAACAAAACTATTTGAAAGAAATCACATGAGAGAAGAATATTGTACTGGTATTGCCAAGTGTTCTTTTGATAACTATCATAGAAATGCCAGGTTTTCTCCAGTCCATTTAACCTAAGCCACATTCTGAGTCCTGTATTATTTCACTTAGTTCCGTTCCTCTCCATACCAGTCTGCTCAGTGTCTCCTCTAAGGTATTAAAACAATGAATGTTTTTGTTACATTATGTTGAGAATAGTGCTCCTCTCAGAAGACCCAAAATGCTTTTCCGAGATCTTTCATACTGTACCACACACATGTATAAGATACTGAAATTTTCCCTGTTTCTTCCCTAGTTTTCCAATAACTGGAATACCTTATATGTAGAAAACCTTCGACAAATAAGCCTGAGAAAATGACAGACTTTTTCATAACTATCAAAGCATTGTTGTTACTATGCTTATGGATTACAACTAATCTGAGAATATTGTTTTAGTAATTTGTCTGTTTGATCTTGTTACCCTTCACAATATAAAAGTAAAAGTAATTAAGTCATATAATGATAAACCATATCTAGCAGAAATAATTTGTGGTTCTAATACTAACTTGGGCTTACTCTTTTTTGTCTCACATATAACTCTAAAAATATACTACACGAGAACATCATAACCACACTTTGCTAGAGCTTGTAAAAAAAGTTCCACAAGGAGTTTAGAAAATAAGAGTCTCAATGAAGTAGAAATTTAAGTAGCATGTGTATTCTTCTTTATTATTCTCAAGGTATGTTTATCATATGTGGCAGTTTTGAAGTAACATTAAATTTAACTATAATTGTACACAATTTAAGATAAAACGAGTTTCTAAATCTTTAAAAAAAAAACAAATCTTTTTCCACTTTCTTGTTACCATTCATTCATGGGAAAGAAATTTTATTTACTTGGTTTAAAAAATAGTCTTTATAAAGATATCATATTACAATAGCAATTTTCACATTTTTATAATAGTAAAATCACTGATATAAGTTAATATACCAACAGACAACAAGTAGTGATATTAAGAAGTGGTTTTATCTGCACCACATTAAGTAACTCCACTCACACAAATATGCTTGGTATTATTTAGATACTTTCCTTTTTTCTTTCAGTTCCATTCCTATTAGCAATAACGTTCCATATGCATGACATTTTTATGGTCTCCTTCATGGAAATTGATGAAGTATATAACTGAAATAGATAAGTGTCCTGAAATCAAGCAGTTTAAAATTACTGTGTTTAGAAAGATAAATGAGCAGTGATCCTTACTCCCTTCTCTGCCATCGGAAGTTGAAAAGCCCTAAATTTTGAGTTTAGTTTATACAAACGTGCTTCACAGCACATACAAGTGGAATCATTACTGTAAGAATACATTTTGAAGAACAACTTTTGAAAAATAATGATAGAGCAGAGAAAGAGTGGCAAGTGGATTAGACAACTGTCTGGCACCATAATGCTATTTTTATAAGCAGAATAAATAAAAATGCAGTCAGCATTTGCTTGGTTTTCTTTTTTCTTTTTTTTTTTGACACATTTCCAACAGCAGATTAGACTAGATTTCTTGCACTGAATAAATGAACTAGAACAGGATGTGAAGTGCCTAGGAAGGCATAGACTGGCTGACATGCCTTTTGCATACTGGAAATGGGGAAAGGAAGTATAGTTTGAAGTTTACTTTTTAAACTTTTGTTTCATTTCAAATATGACTTAATTGTCTCTGCCCCTTGGATTATGACTGGACTCAGCACACTTTAGATAGCCATTTTGTCCCATTGGAGTGATAAAGGATAACACGTATTGGGTTTCTCAAATGACAAACTGGCATGAAAAGGGTCCATTTGTACGTTTTCTGGCCTCAAACGACTGTCCCAAATCTCTGTGTCACATAACTCTTCCCAGAAATGTGGATCTTAGAGTGAAAATGAAGGTTGTTCACAAAGAATCCTAATATAGAGCTAAATGTTTACCAAACATGAGAATGTTGAGAAAACCGGCAACTATTTTTTACATGCTAATAAGTGACAAACCTTTCTCCTAAACTAAAAACCCAGAAACTGTAACACTCATGGAAACAAATGGAAGGCAGTGTTCCATTGCAATTGTTAGTGTTTTGGTTTGAATGAGAATATCCCCCATGGGGACAGATGTTTGACTACTTGGTCCCCAGTTGATAGGACTGATTGAGAAGGATTCAGCAATGTGTGCTTTTTCAAAGAGATCTGTCATTGGGGGTGAGCTCTAATTTTTCTAAAGAATGAGCAGCGGTTATAAGAACTAGTTGCTTTACAAGACGCCATTGAATCAATTCCCAGTACCTTCATGGTTGCTCATAACTGTTTCTAACTCCAGGTTCAAGGATCCAGTGTCCACTTCTGGCCTCCACAGTCACCACATACTCACACTGTGAATAGATATACATGTAGGCAGAACATCTATGCATGTAGAATATACTAAAAATACCTTTAAAATTAAAAATAGAACTACAGCATGAACTTATAATCCCACAATTAAGTCTGCATTGGATAAATTAGTATGTAGAAAACATAGTTGCCCTCTAATATTTACTGTGGCCATGCTGATTATGGACAATATACAGAATCAGCCTAAGAGCCTAGCAAAGGATGGATGATGTATGACACATATACATGATGGAATTCTCCTGGTTCCCCAACAACAACAAAAACAAAAGACAAAAAAATTCTTGTATTCTTGACAACACAAAAGAACTCTGTAAATTATCCAAGCTAGAAAGACAAATGCCACATGAATCTTACTTACATTTGAAATTTCTCTGCATCAAAAATACTAAGAAATAAGAGTGAAGTCTCTCTGTAAGCACCAGCTGAAATTCTCCATGTTTGATGAGTTGTCTAGGTGTTGTTTTCAGCAATGGGATTTTGTTGTCATGGCTGTTTTGTAAAAAAACAAGGGAAAGGACGGGAGGAAATATTTGACATTTAGGCAATAACCATAAACCAGAATCAAATATATATACTGGGTTTTAAAAAATAAAGAATTTATCTATGCAGGGAAGAAAAATGAGACAAATCGAAGGGGTGTGTGTGTGTGTGTGTGTGTGTGTGTGTGTGTGAGTGTGTTCGCGCACGCACACGTGCGCGCACGTGTTGATATGTGTGTTTGGGTTTTTATGTCCATATGGAGTCCAAATAAGGACATCAGGTAACCTAGTCTATTTATCTATGCTTTACCCTCTTAACAGAGGGGTTATCCTAGAGATACACTGGTGGCCAGTAAGCCCTAGTTGTCCTCTTGTTTCCAACCACTGTATGGACGATTATAGTATGTAAGCTCACACATACTATAACATGATGTCTTAGTTACTACTTTATTACTGTAGAAAGAAACCATAATTAAGGCTACTCCTATAAAAGGAAGAATTTAATCATGGGTTTGCTTACAGATTTAGAGAGTCAGTCTATGAAAGCCTATCAATACCTGTTTTTTTATTCATTTATAATTATTATCTGTGGGTGTTTGTGAGTGTGGAGATGAACATATATCATGGTATAGTGTGGTGGTCTGAGGACAACTTTTAGGGGATAGTTCTTTCCTTCCAGCATGGGTTCTGGGGACTGAAATTATATTGATAGGCTTTCATGATAAGCACTTATACACACTGGGCCATCTCATAAACCCTCTATTATCATTATTTAATACATATTGTTTCTTTTTTTAAGTCTTAAAGCATGTAAGGAAAGATACCTTAAATAGTTTTATTTTGCTATTTCACAATCTAAAGATGCATTAAAATACCATGTTTACACTAAAACATTTAC
This sequence comes from Peromyscus eremicus, assembly GCF_949786415.1. NCBI lineage: Eukaryota > Metazoa > Chordata > Mammalia > Rodentia > Cricetidae > Peromyscus > Peromyscus eremicus. Next base: position 46,593,474 of record NC_081431.1, read on the forward strand.
AATTTTATTTGTGAACAATCAAGTAAGTAAACACAACTAAAATCTGGTGAAAAATTATATAGCATTTAAAAAGAGGTTGAAATGTGATAAACAATAATCAGGAAGAAATATATACTTATTTTTATAGTTCAATTTCAAAGTACATCACTTATAAACAATGATACCATAATAATATATACTCTATTAAGTAAAAGTAAAAAATATTTATAAACAGAAAATTGAATTGCAGATAAAATAAATTAAGTGTAAATATATTATTTATTTTTTTCTATTTAGTAGTAAAGAAATGAGTATTAAAATTAAACATCAAACCAATATACACTATATTGTATAAGTTCACTAACCAAATACATACTGCACAAATCCCCACAGTAAAGGAAGAAAAGAACACACAGTACTTTCCTTTATCTTAAAACAAATAGTTCTTGTTCTTGTTTTAAAATGTTTGTGTGAACATGGGGTTCAAAAATAATGTGAGCAAATTCTGTCATTAGTCCCCATCTCAAAACTTTTCATTAAAAGATTATTTTTGCTGGACTTAGTGCTTGGTGTTGTAGGCCCTTAATACTAGCTAAGGTGGGAGCGAAGGCAGAATGGTCACAAGTTCAAAGTTAGCATGAGCTATGAGAGTTAGCAATTTAGCCTGACTGTCTTGAAGGGAGGGTGTGATTTCAGTTTAGTGATGAGTACTCATCTAATAAGCCTGAGTCTGGAGGTTCAGTTCCAAGTACCACCAAGAAAGACAGAAAAAGCCAGCTAATTATAACCTTTGTGTTTTCACACATATGTTTGTCTCATTACTTTCACTGGCCATATGTATTCTGTATTTATTTCAGTAAACAGGTACAACTTAATTTGTGTAATCAATACCCACAACACCTACAAATCGTTTCCTTTTTCAATTAGATTTGTTTTGAATCATGTGATCATCATGTATCATGATATATTTGCTGTTATTATTAGCTTCTTTGGCAATACGTATTATTTCATCTTCCCTCCATTTAACTGTTTATGGTATTTGTCAGTATTAGAACTCACATTGTTCTTTAAGTTATAGGTGAAAATCTCATTTTTTAAAATTTCATTTGTACTGTGAAATAGGATAATTCAGGAGCACAAATGCATATCACTACTTTGGTGCAAAGGTAAACGGACCTCTAATTGGGACCTCCCGGTTTACAAGCTTTTGCCATTTAACACATCATCAGGCAGTGGGTGGCTTTTGAAGTGTTGAAAGAGGATGCTGTGACTCACATCATTCTTAGTGTCTAATAGTTGCCTGTGAAATTTAACAGTGTGGAACCCCAATATAAATAGAGTGACAGTGCTTTCACTGACGTTTTAAGACAAATGGTATCATTTTTTATTTTGCCCTCTATGAAAAAATATAAATATTTTCGATAAGTGCCTTGGGACAATGAGGTCAGTTATAAAAAGAAAATGAAGGAGGAAGAATCTAAGTATGTATATGGGGACAAGCTGCTTTTGTCTCTTTAATCCCATGTTATGTTGTTATGAAAGCAATGTCACAGAAAAATGGCTGCAGGAAACCTGAATCAGCATGAAATAAGATATTTTGAGGGTTATTGAACACTGTTCATTTTCCTGGAAATGGAACAAGGTTATTTAGCACAGGTGTCTCGGTAATTGTGATGCATTAGCAGAATTAGTCATGTTCAATGGCCCTCAGACTTGCTCTGCCACCTGTATGTGAAACGGTCTAGCATCAGTACAATGATGTCCAATGAGAAGCATGGAGTGTAGAATTAAGATCAAAATCCATTTTTAAAGTACCTTATTTAGTCAAAAAAAAAATGCCCCCTGCCTGCACTTTTTTCTTCAGAATAAAATTAAATAAATAAAAAGGACAGGAAAGTTAGCAAATAATCTTAAACTCTCTTCCAAGTAGAGGAGGAATAACACTTTAAAAAATTAAATAATTGTGCAGCTCCCAATATAGTGGGAAGGAGACTGGTGCTGCTGAAAGCGCATCCAGCTTTCAAAGCTGCTCGTGCACTGACAGACAGCTTGTACGTCACTCTGTGGTACACAGTTCCGAAGGTCAGCTGCCAGCCAATTCTTTGTGATACTCAGGAGAGTATACCAATGTTTCTAGCCACTGATCAAAGGGTTAATGACTCATGGAACATGTATGATATTTTAAAAACATGATATTTACCAAAATCTCAGTATTTAGTGCTGTTAAATTCCTGAATTCAAAAGAATTGCTGAAATCACTATAGTTTAAAGATAGAAGATGGATACTTTTGATCAAATGTTAAAAAATCAACTATAGATCTGGCCCCGGACTTCCCTTCTGAAGCACAGGTGAGTGCCCTAGCTTGCCCCCAACCCCATTCCTGGGCACCAGCCACTCCGGGGAAGACCTGCCCAACTTGGCCCCAGGTTCTGGTCACAGGGCAGGTGCCCTTCTAGCCCCACCGGGAAGGATCCCCTTCTCTAAGACCCCTGGCAAACCCTGCAGTTTCCACGCCCTGCCCCCACGCCCATCCGCCTGAGCCCCAAGCCTCTTCCTGAGACTTAGAGGCCGGCCCCCAGCTCCCATCTGGCCCCAGACTTCCCTTCTGAAGCACAGCACAGCACAGCACAGCACAGAGAGCTCCCATCTGGACAAGAGAGAAAGACTTCCTGAATCTGTCAGCTCTGTCTGAACCAAGTGTGCAGATAAGGCCAAGAACGAACCACAAGGAGATGGGCAGACATCAAGGCAGAAACACATACAACAAAATGAATATCAATACACCATCACCAGGCCCTAGCCCTCCTCCAACACCTAGACCTGAACATCAGAAATTGGAAGAAGCAGAAGAAAATAGCCTTATGAATGTCATCATGAAGAAGCTAGAGGCTCGTGTAGAGGAAAAGACAAAGAAATGTGAAGAACGCTGTAAACAACTAGAGGAAAGGTCAAACAAATTAGAAGAAATCAATAAAGTCCTGGAAGAAAACAATAAAGTACTGAAAGAAAATCAAGAAAAATCAATGAAACAAATGAAGGAAACAGTCCAAGACCTGAAAAGGGAAATAGAAAAAATGAAGAAGACACAAACAGAGGGAATGCTGGAAATAGAAAATCTGAGAAAACGATTGGGAACTTCAGATGCAAGTATAATCAACAGATTGCAAGAGATGGAAGAGAGAATCTCTAGCGTTGAAGACACAATAGAAGAAATAGATTCATCAGTCAAAGAAAACACTAAAGTCAACAAAGTCATGAACCAAAACGTCCAAGAAATTTGGGACACCATGAAAAGACCAAACCTACGAATAATAGGGGTAGAAGAAGAAGAATACCAACTCAAGGGCACAGAAAATATATTCAACAAGATCATAGAAGAAAACTTTCCCAACTTAAAGAAGGAAATGCCTATGAAGATACAGGAAGCCTATAGAACACCAAACAGACTAGACCCCCAAAAAAAGTCCCCTCGCCACATAATAATTAGACAATTAAACGTACAGAATAAAGAAAGAATATTAAGAGCAGCAAAGGAAAAAGGCCAAGTGACATATAAAGGCAAACCTATCAGAATAACACCTGATTTCTCAATGGAGACTTTGAAAGCCAGAAGGTCCTGGACAGATGTAATGCAGACACTAAGAGACCATGGATGTCAGCCTAGACTAATATACCCAGCAAAACTTTCAATCAACATAGATGGAGTGAACAAGACATTCCATGACAAAGCCAGATTTAAACAATATTTATCCACAAACCCAGCCCTACAGAAAGCACTAGAAGGAAAATTCCAACCTAAGGAAGTCAGATACACCCTCGAAAACGCAGGCAATAGATAAAGCCACAGCAGTAAACCCCAACGAAGAAAAGTACACACACATCACCACCAAAAAATAACAGGAATGAACAATCACTGGACATTAATATCCCTCAATATCAATGGACTTAACTCACCTATAAAAAGACATAGGCTTACAGAATGGATACGAAAGCAGGACCCATCTTTCTGCTGCATACAAGAAACACATCTCAAATTCAAAGATAGACACTACCTAAAAATAAAAGGCTGGGAAAAGACTTTCCAATCAAACGGTCTTAAGAAACAAGCGGGTGTAGCCATCCTGATATCCAGCAAAATAGACTTCAAACTAAAATCAATCAAAAGAGATCAAGAAGGGCATTACATACTCATCACAGGAAAGATCCACCAAGATGAAGTCTCAATTCTGAACATTTATGCCCCAAACACAAGGGCACCCACATATGTAAAAGAAACATTATTAAAGCTTAAATCACATATAAAACCCCACACATTAATAGTGGGAGACCTCAACACCCCACTTTCACCACTGGACAGATCCCCCAAATCGAAACTTAACAGAGAAATAAAGGACTCAATTGATGTCATGACTCAAATGGACTTAATCGACATCTACAGAACATTCCATCCTAACAAAAAAGAATATACCTTCTTCTCAGCACCCCATGGAACCTTCTCTAAAATCGACCACATACTTGGTCACAAAACAAATCTAAACAGATACAAAACAATTGGAATAACCTCCTGTGTTCTATCAGACCACCATGGTCTAAAGTTGGATTTCAACAACAACAAAAACTACAGAAAACCTACAATCTCATGGAAACTGAACAATACCCACCTGAATCACCAATGGGTTAAGGAAGAAATAAAGAAAGAAATTAAAGACTTCCTAGAGATCAACGAAAATGAAGACACCACATATCCAAACCTATGGGACACTATGAAAGCAGTACTAAGAGGGAAATTCATAGCACTAAACGCTCACATAAATAAACTGGAGAAATCTCACACTAGTAACTTAACAGCACACCTGAAAGTTCTAGAACAGGAAGAAGCAAAGTCTCCCAGGAAAAATAGATGCCAGGAAATTATCAAAGTGAGAGCTGAAATCAATAAAATAGAAACAAAGAGAACAATACAAAAAATTAATGAAACAAAGAGTTGGTTCTTTGAGAAAATCAACAAGATAGACAAGCCCTTATCCAAACTAACCAAAAGACAGAGAGAGAGCATCCAAATCAACAAAATCAGAAATGAAAAGGGGGACATAACAACAGACATTGAGGAAATCCAGAGAATCATCAGGTCATACTTCAAAAACCTCTATTCCACAAAACTGGAAAACCTAAAAGAAATGGATAATTTTCTGGATAGGTACCACATACCCAAATTAAATCAAGACCAGATAAACTATTTAAATAGTCCAATAACCCCTAACGAAATAGAAACAGTCATTAAAAGTCTCCCAACCAAAAAAAGCCCAGGACCAGATGGTTTCAGTGCAGAATTCTACCAGATCTTCAAAGAAGAGTTAATACCAATACTCTCTAAATTGTTCCATACAATAGAAACAGAAGGAACATTACCAAACTCCTTCTATGAGGCTACAATTACCCTGATTCCCAAACCAAACAAGGATACAACAAAGAAAGAGAACTACAGACCGATCTCCCTCATGAACATTGATGCAAAAATACTCAATAAAATACTGGCAAACAGACTCCAAGAACACATCAAAACAATTATCCACCATGATCAAGTAGGATTCATTCCAGGGATGCAAGGATGGTTCAACATACGAAAGTCTGTCAATGTGATACACCATATAAACAAACTCAAAGAAAAAAACCACATGATCATCTCACTAGATGCTGAAAAGGCATTTGACAAAATCCAACACCCCTTCATGATAAAGGTCTTGGAGCGATCAGGAATACAGGGAACATACCTAAACATAATAAAGGCAATTTACAGCAAGCCAAGAGCCAACATCAAATTAAATGGAGAGAAACTCAAAGCAATTCCACTAAAATCAGGAACGAGGCAAGGCTGTCTGCTCTCTGCATACTTATTCAATATAGTACTTGAAGTTCTAGCCAGAGCAATAAGACAACATAAGGAGATTAAGGGGATACAAATTGGAAAGGAAGAAGTCAAGCTTTCCCTATTTGCAGATGACATGATAGTATACTTGAGCAACCCCAAAGATTCCACCAAGGAACTGATACAACTTATAAACACCTTCAGCAACATAGCAGGATACAAGATCAACTCAAAAAAATCAGTAGCCCTCCTATATACAATGGACAAAAAAGCGGAGAAGGAAATCAGAGATACATCACCCTTTACTATAGCCACAAATGACATAAAATACCTTGGGGTAACACTAACCAAGCAAGTGAAGGACCTATATGACAAGAACTTTAAGTCCCTGAAAAAAGAAATTGAAGAAGATGTCAGAAAATGGAAAGATCTCCCATGCTCATGGATAGGCAGAACTAACATAGTAAAAATGGCAATCTTACCAAAAGCAATCTACAGATTCAATGCAATCCCCATCAAAATACCAACACAATTCTTCACAGACCTGGAAAGAATAATACTCAACTTCATATGGAAAAACAAAAAACCCAGGATAGCCAAAAGAATCCTGTACAATATAACAACCTCTGGAGGCATCACGATCCCTGACTTCAAGCTCTACTATAGAGCTACAGTAATAAAAACAGCTTGGTACTGGCATAAAAACCGACATGTGGACCAATGGAATCGAATTGAAGACCCTGACATTAATCCGCACACCTATGAACAAATAATTTTTGACAAAGAAGCCAAAATTGCACAATGGAAAAAAGAAAGCATCTTCAACAAATGGTGCTGGCAAAACTGGATATCAACATGTAGAAGGCTGCAAATAGATCCATATCTATCACCGTGCACAAAACTTAAGTCCAAGTGGATCAAGGACCTCAACATAAACCCAGCTACTCTGAACCTGCTAGAAGAGAAAGGAGGAAGTAGTCTTGAACGCATTGGCATAGGAGAACACTTTCTAGATAGAACACCAGTAGCACAGACACTGAGAGAAACAATCAATCAATGGGACCTCTTGAAACTGAGAAGCTTTTGTAGGGCAAAGGATATGGTCAACAAGGCAAAGCGACAGCCTACAGAATGGGAAAAGATATTCACCAATCCCACATCTGACAGAGGACTGATATCCAGAATATATAAGGAACTCAAGAAATTAGACATCAAAATGCCCAACAGTCCAATTAAGAAATGGGCTATAGAACTAAACAGAGAATTCTCAACAGAGGAAACTCAAATGGCTGAAAGACATTTAAGGAATTGCTCAACATCCCTAATCATCAGGGAAATGCAAATCAAAACAACTCTGAGATACCACCTTACGCCTGTCAGAATGGCTAAGATCAAAAACACTGAAGACACCTTATGCTGGAGAGGATGTGGAGCTAGGGGAACTCTCCTCCACTGCTGGTGGGAATGCAAGCTTGTACAACCACTTTGGAAATCAATATGGCGCTTTCTTAGAAAATTGGGAATCCATCTCCCCCAAGATCCAGCTATACCACTCTTGGGCATATACCCAAGGAATGCTCAACCACACCACAAGAGCACTTGTTCAGCTATGTTCATATCAGCATTGTTTGTAATAGCCAGAACATGGAAACAACCTAGATGCCCTTCAACTGAAGAATGGATAAACAAAATGTGGTACATATACACAATGGAATACTACTCAGCAGAGAAAAACAATGACATCATGAGGTTTGCAGACAAATGGATGGACCTAGAAAAAATCATCCTGAGTGAGGTAACCCAGACTCAGAAAGACAAACATGGTATGTACTCACTCATAACAGGATACTAGATGTGGAACAAGGATGACTGGACTGCTACTCACATCACCAGGGAGGCTACCTGGAAATCAGGACCCCAAGAAAGACACAGGGATCGCCCAATGACAGAGAAATGGAATGAGATCTACATGAACAGCCTGGACAGGAGTGGGGGTAGTGAAGGATGAGGGTCGAGGGAAAGAGAGCTTGGGTGAGTGGGAGATTCCAGCTGGATCAACAACAGAGAGGGAGAACAAGGAATAGGAGACCATGGTAAATGAAGACCACATGAGAATAGGAAGAAACAAAGTGCTAGAGAGGCCCATAGAAATCCACAAAGATACCCCCACAACAGACTGCTGGCAATGGTCGAGAGACAGTCCGAATTGACCTACTCTGGTGATGGGATGGCCAAACACCCTAATTGTCGTGCTAGAAACCTCATCCAACTACTGAGGGATCTGGATGCAGAGATCATGACTAGGCCCCAGGTGGATCTCTGGGAGTCCAATTAGCGAGAATGAGGAGGGTTTATATGAGAGAGAATTGTTGAGACCAAGGTCGGATAAAGCACAGAGACAAATAGCCAAACAAACGGAAACACATGAAATATGAACCAATGGCTGAGGGGTCACCAACTGGATCAGGCCCTCTGAGTGGGTGAGACAGTTGATTGGCCTGATCTGTTTGGGAGGCATCCAGGCACTGGCACTGGGTCCTGTGCTCATTGCATGAGTCTGCTGTTTGAAACCTGGGGCCTATGCAGGGTCGCTTGGCTCGGCCTGGGAGGAGGGGATGGGACCTACCTGGACTGAGTCCACCAGGTTGATCTCAGTCTGTGGGGAAGGCTTTGCCCTGGAGGAGATTGGAATGGGAGGCGGGCTGGGGGGAAGGTGAGGGGGGCGTGAGGAGGGAGAACAAGGGAATCTGTGCCTGTATGTAGAATTTAATTGTATTGCAAAATAAAAATTTAAAAAAAAATCAACTATAATTGGAGCTGCACAGTATAAATGATGATATTCATTTCTCCCAATAAAAAATTAATACATGTCAAGTATACTTAGGTCGATCACATCAATGGATTGCAAAAAAAAAAACATTACTTAACAATAAATTGTTTTGTGATATTTAAGATAAATCTTCAAAGAATGTAAGTACCTTAAACTAATATTTGACATAAATTAGCAAGCATTACATTATAGTTACACTTTGACATGTCATAGAGAAAGTGTAAGTGGTTCCAAGAATTATTTTAATATGTAAGGTTAAGTCAATGGCACCAGCATATACACAAGGTTTGTTTGTGTGGACTTCCTTACTGCCTCCCTCCTTTTTTCTTTCTCTTCCACTCTCCACTCTGTTCCTCCCCCTCCGTATTCCTCCCTCTCTTCCTCCTCCTTCTCTGTCTCCTCTGCTCTTCTCCTTCCTCTTCCCCTATATTGTTTTCTGCCTCATCTTTCAAGCAAACAGAGCAAGTCATTGAATTTTTTAGGCAGTGGATTCCATTCATTTTTTCTTATTAATTCAAGAATTCTTTTCATTCTTTCCTTTTATTTTTGAAGTTCAGACAAACTCTCCAAAGTGAAAACATTCTTTTTCAGATAATATATATTAACTTTTCAAGACAGATATTTGTTTCTTGAATTAGTAAAATGATTCCTATCTCAACTATCCCATATACCTTTAATTTTATAAGACTGTGCCTAAGCATTTAGTTTCTTATATAATTGAAAAATGTCAGACAATAGCTATGCCAGTTTTATAAATTAGACATGTTGAAATGTCTGACACAAGGTGACAACGTTTGCTTTGTTTTTTATAAAATCAATGTTTTCTCAGGAAGATATTAACAAAAAATGTACACTTTTATAATCAATTAATAATCCTCTGTGTAGCAGAAATCTAAGATAATGAGAGCACTGGACTTCCTGAACTTTGAGTGTTATAAACAGTATCCACTCAGTTCTCCTTAGCTCTTTCACCTCCACATAGTATTTGAATATAGCAATAGGTAATCTTGAGTATGACTATTTCAATTTCCTCTGTGTGAGTCCTTTATTGTTTCATTTGTCTCTTTATGACATCTTCTGGCACTAAGAAGTTCTGAGATAAGTTTCAGCTTGATTGGCTTCTGCAGTACATCCAAAGTGTATAGTGCTGTAAGCCTTGGTTCTTATCATCTGTTTCTAGCAGGCAACTAAGAGCAATGGCAAAATCCACCACTGATTTAGAGACTCCATGAGCTTCCTCACAGATACATCCCACAAAGGGATACATCCCACACTTGGATTTTTTTTTGTTTGTGAATTTAATACATTTATATAATGTCCTTTGATCAAATCTACCACTCTTCCCAATTCAGGAATAGCAATACTTCCAAGGATATTTATTGTTCAATATTGTTTTAGCTATCCCAGATATTTTTGTCTCTATATAAATGCATAGTTTTTTTTCAATTCCTGTGAAGAATTGCATTGTAATTTTGATGGGATTACATTGAATCTCTACTTTACTTTTGGAATCTTAGTAATTTTTACAATATTAATCCTACCAATCCTTGAGTGTAGAAGGTATATATTTTGATATCATTTTAAATATATTTCATTAGCTTATTAAATGGTTCACTATCTAAGTCTTTAACTTTAGTAGTTTTATTAATTTCAAGATTCGTCCTAGGCTATTGTTAATGGGATTCTTTTTCTCAATCTTATAGGAAGTCTAGTGACTTTGAACAGACCCATAAATACCAATGACACATGCCTGAGCTAGATGGACTCAAAACAGAATTCTATTCTAATAAAAGGAGAACCAATACTCCTCAGGGTATTCTGTAAAATAGAAAAGGAAGTTATACTTCCAATTTTTTTTTTTTTTTTATGAAGCCAGTATTACCTTGATACCCAAACCAGACAAAGAACCAATCAAATCAGGGGAAAAAACCCAAAGACAAGCAAACAAGCAACAACAATAAAACAAAAATAAACAGGAGAGAGAGGGGGTGAGGGTGGGGAAGAAATCACAGGAAAATTGTTCTGATAGATGTAGATGCAAAATAATTCTCCATAAAATACTTATAAACCAAATTCATGAACACCTCAAAAAATAATCTGCCATGAACAAGTGGGATTCATCCCAGAGACACAGAAATGTTTCAATATACATAATCAATAACTGTAATTCACTACATAAATAGATTCAAGGACAGCAAACACATGCCATGTCATTTAAGAAGAAAGGGCCCTTGATAAAATCCAACATCTCTTTATGGTAAAAGTCCTAGGGAACCTAGGGGACATACTTCACCATAATAATGGTAGTATATAACAAGCACATAGCCAACCTCATGTTGAAACAGAAAAAAATACACAAAGTATTTCATTAAAACCAGGAATAAGAAAAGGTATTCCTTCTCTTGATTTTTGTTCAATATTGTACTTGATTGTAACAGAAGAGATAAAAATAAATAGGATACAAATAGGAAAGCAAAAATTCAAAGTATCCTTATGTGTAGAAGGTATTCTTCTGTGCTTAAAACATTCAAGAATTCACCAAAATACTCCTGCAGCTGATGAACACATTTAGTAAAATTAACACACAAGAATTATAGATGTCTGTATTAGTTACTTTTGTAGTTCTATAATAAATCACTATGAGGAAAGCAACTTATAGAAGAAAAAGTTTACTTGACTTACAGTTCCGGGGATATTAGTGTCTGCTGTGATGGATAATCACGTAGGCAAGCAGCAGGCATGTTAGCCAGAGTAGGAAGCCAAGTGCTCACTTCTTGAGCCACAACCAAGAAGCAGAGATGGCATTTAGGGTAAGACTATAAGACCTCAAATCTTGCCTAAATGGCACACTTCCTCCAGCAAGCCTTCAGTTACTAAACCATCACAATCATTACTGCCAACTGAGGGCCAAGTAAATATTCAAATACCGGAATCAATGTGGGTGACTTTTCATTACCATCACACCTTTTTGTTTTGTTTTGTTTTCAATGTATTTGACCTCAGCACTGCTGCCACACACCCACAATCTTCACTCTCCCCACATCCAGCCCTCTGTTTCCCTTAAAAAAAAAATCAGGCCTCCAAGGGATATCAACTGAATACTACATACCAAGATTCTATAAGACTTGGCACAAAACCTCATATCAAATCTGGGCAAGGCAACTCAGTAGGAGGAAGAGGGTCCCAAGAGCAGGTGAGAGAGTCTGCTTCCATGAGATGGTGTCTACTATTGCTATTCTGAGGGTTAATTTTGAGTCTTACCCTCTTTGGATTGAGGAACACCTGAGAATTCATCCCATTGTTACATTTGTATATGCCCATTAGTTTATTTCCAGTGAAGATTTACATGTTAATTATCCAAGTAGATGAAAAAATATATTCCTGTATGAGAGAACTACATCCAAATTAGCCAGGGGCAAAGACAGAACACAAGAACATTTTTCATTGGCTTTTCCTGCTGCCACTACCCTTGTTCTTCAGTTCCCAGGTTCTATGAAACTTTGGATTTAGAAATTTGCATCAATGATGCTTCTTGATATATTGGATCAAGAGCTGTATCACTATTGTGGAATTTCTGGTTTCTCTGGCTTTCCAGATCTTATCAGCATCCTGGAAACATTCTGTCCCTTTGAACATGTGAGCCAATTTAATAAGTCTGTTGTTATACATGTAAGTATTTGGTTGGTAATATTCCACTGGATATTTCTGACTAATGGAGAAACACTAAATAACAAGAATAAGCCATAAAGAGCATGTAGTAGTATTTAGAAGAAAGAACCACATTTTTTACCCAAATTCCTTTCCCACGCTCTCCTTTCTCTTTTTCTTCTGCAGAATATGGGCTTTCCAAATCTTTCTCTGAAGTTCCTCAGTTCTGCCCCGCGGCTGTTTGTCTGGCCTCCATTGCTGAACTACCTGAATGACTCAACTGGTATAAATCTTTTTCTCTCCTTTTCCTCCATATTCTTTTTTTTTTTTTTTTTTTTTTTTTTGAGACAGGGTTTCTCTGTGTAGCTTTGTGCCTTTCCTGGATCTCGCTCTGTAGACCAGGCTGGCCTTGAACTCACAAAGATCCACCTGCCCTGCCTCCCTAGTGCTGGGATTAAAGGCGTGCGCCACCACTGCCCAGCCTTTTCCTCCATATTCTTATTCTGAGCTTGTTCCCTGGGAGTTTTTATTTTACATTATAATAAAGGTGACCTCAAGTTTCTTTCTGAGTCTGTTCTTAAATTATTTCATCAACAGGACAATCCCTGAGAAGAAACCTCAATTCCTTAATAACATGTAACACTCTAAGCATAGCTCCACAAAATTTCTTGTAATAGTACAGGTTTTAAAATAAAATTCCGACTATTTTTATAAATAACTGTTATAAAAATATAAATATTGAATTAACATTTTAATGAAGATATAGCAAAATATAGTTAATATTCTCTAACTACCTAAACAAGAGTTAGTTGGTTTTGTTTTGTTTTTTTTTTTGGTTTTTTTTCGAGACAGGATTTCTCTGTGTAGTTTTGGTGCCTGTCCCAGATCTTGCTCTGTAGACCAGGCTGGCCTTGAACTCACAGAGATCCGCCTGCCTCTGCCTCCCAAGTGCTGGGATTAAAGGCCTGAACCATCACTGCCCGGCCAAGAGTTAGTTTTAATGTAAATATGTAATGAGCAATTGTTATAAAACAATCCCTAATCTCAATGATGTCTTGTACATGATTCAGAAGATTTACCTAACCAAATAAAAGACATAATGCAATTGTAACAGCAGCAATGTCATATTACATATTTTGGATCATGGTGTCACAGGTAAGATTACATAAAACCTATGAATAATTCAATATATGACAGAAAAACTTAAAACTACTAAAATACAAATCTAATGATTAATGAAAATGATGAAAGAGTGCAGTTACAGAGTATTCTATGGATTTTTCAACAAAAAAATTTTTTCTGTTATTGAAGCAGAGTAAAATGTTTCCTATTTTAATTAGATCCTTGATTAGTTGTTTTTATTGAGTAAAACAAAACGGAAAAAATAATACATATTTTATATAAATTGAATAACTATATGACTATTAAAATTTCAACAGTAATTTTAATTTTGAAAGTAATTTGGCATATTCTTTCAATGTAATTGATGTTTTATTTGGTTAAATATTATTACTATGTCCTTTCATAAAGTGGCTTTGATTGTTTTACATTTGAGAAGGAAGAATCCGATGATAAACAGCCCTGGAGCTATGAGTTTGATGTGGCAATATTTGAAAAAAAATAAAACTAGTGTCCACCATTACACAGGGAATTGAAGATTCTATATAATTATCTCATTAATTCAGATTACACTCCAGTTAATTGAACACATTTGTTAGCACTAAATTATAATGTTATTAAAGTGACTAATTAAGAAGTGATTGTTTTCAATGTGAAATAATTTCTCTGAATGGAAGATGATTCATTTAATTAAGATCTTACTATTGTTCTAGATGTCTAATTTACTGACAAGTAAATATCAACACAAAGACTGATGTTGAAACATAACAGGAAGTAGATGTGATAAAACTTAGAATGTAAAAGACAGTAAAATTATGCCATCATTTCTTAATGAAATTCATTTGAATTGATAAGAATTTGTTTTCACTTGTAATATCACCATAGATAAATACAAATATATAAAATGTATCTTACTTTTATACATCTATTTAGTAAACTATTTTTTAAATCTATCATCCACTTTCTACTTTTATTTAATAATGCATTTAGTAGTGGCAAATGCTGGGATCTGTTTATATTAAATGAACTACATTTTTATTCAATGTATTCCTGATTTGTTTATGTTAGAATGGATTTAAGGTGGTCTCTACTTCATTGAAGTTTGTTTCTTTCCACAAACTCCCGTTTGGTATTGGTTAAAGATTGGTGAGAAGTAGCAGAGCGTAAGTGCTGCCTGGGGACAGTCGCCTCTGAGAAGCTGTGACTGATGTGCCTTGTATTCTTTTTCATAATGCTGCACTAAGTAGGATGTTTAGAATCTGATCCTTCCTTTCTTGGTATTGAAACCATAAAGCAAGTTCTAACAACTGAAAACAGTGAAATAATGCCTTGTATTTCAGGAAGACAGATCACAATCAAATAAAGCTAGAAATCAACAGCAAAACCTATAGATCAGTGGTTCTCAACATCAATAATGCTACAACCCTTTAATACATTTACTCATTTGTGGTGATCCTTAATCATAAAATTATTTTGTATATACCTCGTAAATGCAATTTTGCTACTGTTCGGAATCATAATGTAAATATCTGATATGCAGGATATCTGATTATGTGACCCTCCCTCAAAGGGGCCATGACCCATAGTTTGAGAGACACTGCTATAGACCATATAAAATACAAGAAGGCTGAAAAATGTACTATTGCTAGTTGGCTTGAAACTAAAGATGTTCATATGATTAATTTGTGAAGATCCTAAGAATAAAACAAAAGAAAATCACAAGTTGCCAAAACTTTTGGCATCTCGACAGAGAGTTCTAAAGCAGACATTCTCCAGTATAATTGCTTACATTCAAAATCCAAAGATCACCAATAACCTAAAAATCTTTCTCAAGGTTTAGGAAAAGCAAGAATGAGTCAAACTGAAAATTAAAGGGGCAAAATAGTAATGATAACAGGTGAAATGCATGATTTGAAACTAAAGAACAATACAAAATATGAATCAAAGAGAATTGATTCCTTGAAAAGAAAAATACAAGCTGTTGTATAGCTATTTTCTCTGAGATAATGAGGAAACCTCATAAAGACACAATATATCTTAAATGAGGGCTGGAGGGAGCTAGTATTGGGTAAAACCTTCCATTCTTCAAGATGTTCTTTAAGCCCCAAAATAAACTCAAACATTTCAGGAAGTTCCTGAAACTGACAAAATACACAAGGCCACTATCTATTGAAATACACATAGGAATTGAGGACTTCAGAAAGATACTGTCTAACAAGTTGAGCCACCTGAAAGAGACAGCGAAGCAGCCTGGAAGAGAATGAGATCAGCTGAGCTGCCTTTAAGAGACTCAAACTGACTAATGCATGTGAAAAGGGCATTCTCCAAACAATCTATTGAGCTTTCTGCGGCTTGTTCAGTGCACTCTAGGTGTCTGATTTTCATGAGCTGTTGCCCATGCTAGGGTGAGCATTGGTGATGTAGCTATCTCTGAGTCATTTCTGCTGTTGTAACACTGTAGTACTACTACTCTTACAAGTAAGCCCATATAAAACTAATTGATTCAACAAGTTGACTTTGCTGATATTCTTACATTGAACTGTTTTGAGTTTCCTATCTAGAGTGAATAGAAAATTGTCCTCATATTCCCAATCTTGTTGCACAAGATTGAAAAATAGTTAATCAAATAAAACAAAAGAACCAGGAGTGGTGGTACACACCTGTAATCCCAACACTTGGGAGGCAGATTCACATGGATCTCTTTTGAGCTTAAGGCCAACCTAGACTACATAGTGAGTTCCAGGACAGTCAGAGCTATAGCATATTGAGACCTCATATTTAAAAAAAAAATGTATCAAGAGAGAAAGAAAGGTCTAAAAAATAATAAAGTTAGAGGTAATATTGGGATGATAGAATAGATATCACTTAAATACACAGAACTCATAAAGATTACATAGATAGGTGGTAATAGAAAATAGAAGATAGATGATAGATAGATAGATGATTGGTAGATGATAGATAGATAGATACATAGATAGATATATAGATAGATGACATATAGGTAAATGAATGATAGACAAAGGAGAGAGAGAGTGATGGTAGAAAGATAGATGTAACTTGAAAAAAACTCTAAAACAAAACAAATTTCTAGATGTGTGTGCACTACAAAAAATGCCCGAATGGGAGTATATAAAAATAAACATATCAGTAAAAAGTAGTGGGATTCAAGCAGGCATAAAAAGGTCCCTCTGCTGTAAGATGGTGCAAAATGGAAAAGTCTGTTGCTTTACTAGATCCTTCGAGAAAAATATAACAAATCCTTTCCCAAACAAGCCTCAAAGTAGAAAAGCACGGAATGCTTCCAAATTCTCTCAGTGAAACCAGTAATTTTATGGTGAAATTCTTCACAAAAGTAGAACACCTTCCTAGCATGTGAAGGGAAGTGCCAAAGACACACAGTAGCCAAGCAGTATTTAGATTAAGGGTAATGGTGGAGGTATTTCAACACCTGATTTAGATTATTGCATAGTATTTAAGAAAAGACAAAGAAACATATATTAGTGACACTAACCCCCATAGGCAGAGGAATTAAGTACAATAGAGGATCCAGTAGCAAATCCATGTAGCTACAGCTATCTTATTCTCTACAAATCGAACACCAATGTACATTTGAGAAAGGCTTATTGAAAATATTCCCAAGAAGACTAAAATTGGACACTTGACTTTCACTCTGGACAAAATTAGCTCTGAATGAATCAGATTTTAAACTTCAAAAAAATATAGAGAAAAGCACTCAAAGATCTATACATAGACAATAATGCCAACAAAATATCTGGAACTCAAAATTAATAGCAAGAGTCAACAAGTAAGATGGAAGAAATTAAAATTAATCTTTATAAGAATGGCAACAAAAATCACAGTTTAAAAGCAGGCTATACAACAAGAATAAACCTTTGGCAGATATGCACCCAGATACTCACAAACCTTTGTCAGATATTAACAGGCCTGGGGTGGGAGTGCCCACACTTTGATGGATACTGCCACATCAATCATTGATCAAGAGAGTGCATGGCAGGTTTTGCTAAATGTAAACCTGAAAGAGGCAATTCCTCAGTTCATGTTCCTTTTCCTAGGTGACTCTAGTTTTTGTCAAGTTGACACAAATTACCAGTATACATACTTTATTTATCCTTTCAAACTTGACAGATATCTCACCTTTGATTTTGTAATTTGTCACCATATGCACAAGTATACAAACATCTGTATTGTGTGTCTGATTCATTTCTGTATATAAATAGCAGTGGACTTGCAAGAATTATTGTATACTACTAGCTGGTCAAGAATTTGTAGCAATCCTTCTGACTCTGCCTTTTAAAATGCTGAGGTTATTGTTATGTGCTACCATCCAAGCTTGAAATGTCTCTTTTTAAAGCAAACTTACATATATACTACAGCTTTAGCTGTTCATTACCAACAGACACATAATTTAATAACTACTTAAAAATAATGTGAAGGTAACATAATAACGGACATATCTTCCAATAACTATTTTAATTTTCTGACTATATGAGCATAGGTTGGCTGCCTAGATCATATTAAAGAATAATCTTTTATTTAGAAACATCCATGCTATTTCCAATGATATCTGCATGATTTTACCTTCTCAGCAACGGGCTTCCAAGAATCAGACCACATAATCTACAGAAGATGCACTTATACAGAAAATACTACATATTTCCAGTATCAGATAGTAATCATACATTTAAGAAAAAGCAAATAATTTTGTGATTTGAAGTAAAATGGATGCAGATGGGAAACATTTTCTTGAGTAAAACCAGGCAGACAGGAAAACTAATGCCACACATCATCTGTCCTATAAGGAAAAAAAAAACATATCACACTTGAACAAATACAAGAAAAAAAAAAAAACACTGACCTGAGGGACACACATGAGCAAGGGGGAAAGAAGACAAATTGAGGTGTGCCTGTAAGATTTCGGTGGCAAGCTAGGCAATGGAGAAGAAAGAGAGCAGTTAGGAGACAGAGCTAGACTATGCAAGTATGGAAAATCAGTGAATGTCATTAATTTATGCAATTAGTATATGCTGATAAGTATAAAATAAAAATTGTAAAAAGGCTCTGTCACAAAATATCTCATGTCTAAATAGGGTATACTGTGAATGTCTGATATTAATAAATTTGTGCAACTAATTAATAGCATGATTACTTTTAGTGACAAAAAATGGCCATTTTTTTTCATACAGAACAGAGGCATATATCATGTTATATGTTTTACCACAAAGAACACAAAACCAAAACAAATAACAAAAGCAAAGAACACTAAGGTCACTTTGCAGGTTATGGTATTTGTCTCCCATCTTGATAGTGTCATTTCACATGTATATTCATCTTTATGCCCAATTTCATCAAATCATACATAATGGATACACACAACATTCTTCTTTAAATTATAACTCTACAAAGTCTTCTTTTTTGTTTTACAGAATTATAATAGAGAAAACAACATTCTAATACCACTCAGATTTCAAAAAATAAGTAGCAGTTTTTCCTCTTAAAATGACAATATGAGAGGAGCACAGTCTTATAATTTAATAGTCTCCGAAATTTGATAACTATCACTTTAGCAAATTCTGCTATTTTTAAAGCATTTGTATTAAGGGTAATTTGTACTCATGGCTCCTGTCAAGAGAGACCCAGATTATGAAAGGTCTTCAATAACACAACCATAAGCAGCCTTTGATACAGGCTCTAGTTCTGGACCTCCCTTCAGCCATTTCTCTATTGTTTTGATTCACCTAAGCCTTCCTTCTGATGACCTGTTCATGAAGACAATGACATGAAAACAGCCTCTTGTCCACACTGATCCTCACAACAAACAACGTCAATTCATTTCTGTAACTCATTCCTACTGTTAGACCCCAAAGTTTAGGGTCTCGAGTGGGCACCCCAAGAACCCAGACTCTGATCCAGTTGATGCAACAGCAAGAGGTGTTTACTGAAGCAGCTGTACAGTCGGGCAAACTCAGCTCCAAAGAGCAAGAGTCGTGCCTATCGCAATCACATGGGTACTTTTAAAGGAAAAACCCACAAAAGCCATAAGATTACAATTCCCATACAATTTCGTTTCACAAGATCATGGTCTGATCACAGAGTGGGTACAGTCACGTCCGCATGTACATTCTTCCTGAAACCTCAAGGGGGGAGATCAGGGCAGGAGTGGAGTTTACACGAAGGTCATAGTGGTGCTTCCTGGAACACTTGCAATTATCCCAGTCACAGTTGAGCACATCTTTTAACAGAAATCTCTTTACATTGTTACATTGTCGCAGGGGTGGTTGAATAATGGCTGAGTCAGGTTGCCCTTGGAACTAGCTTTCTTTTTAGTTCCTCCTTCTCCTGGGCCTTGGGGGGGTGTAAGCCTAAAGGGTCAGGGTCTTTCACTACTTAATTCTAATTTGTAAGTGAAACTCTGTCTGGAAAATCTCTGATCAAATCAAGTCTTTACTCCATGTCTCTCTTTTTCTTTTCCCCTGCTTTTGTTACCTAACATCTAAGTGTAGGCTGAAGGCATGCTGTGTAGCCCTAGATGTGGTGATGTATTGGTACCCAATAAAGCTTGCTTGAGGATCAGAGGACAGAGCCAGCCACTAGATTAGATATAGAGGCCAGACTGTGGTGGCACACACCAATAATCCTATCACCCAGGAAGCAGAGATCTGTCTGGATCTCTGTGAGTTCAAGGCTACACTGGAAACAGAGACAGGCAGCGGTGGGACACAACTTTAATCCCAGTACTGGGAAGTCACACATACCTTTAATCCCAGGAAGTGACAGCAGGCTGGAGAAAGATATATAAAATGTGAGGAAACAGGACCTAAGGCAGCTCAGCTGAGACCTTACTAGGGGAAAACTCAAGATTTCAGAGGATCTGTGGAGTTGATAAAGATAATAGGTGGTGGTTGTGGTTTGATCTGCTTCTCTGTTCCCGAAGCAAGTTTTATTGGGGTACACAATATATCACCACACCTAGATCCAGGTTCTACTAGAACCCAAATCTGTACCCTTTTTTTTTTTTTTTTTTTTTTTTTTTTTTGGTTTTTCGAGACAGGGTTTCTCTGTGTAGCTTTGTGCTCTTCCGGGAACTTGCTTTGTAGACCAGGCTAGCCTTAAACTCAAAGAGATCCGCCTACCTCTGCCTCCCAAGTGCTGGGATTAAAGGCGTGTGCCACCACCACCCAGCTGTAACTTTTCTAATGTGGTTAGGCCACTGAAGCCTGGTCGTAATCTGAGCCCTGAAGATTAGGTCATCCTGATTACATTCATGCAGGTAAATTCTTTGGCGGAGATTTTTTTTTCCTGGGTTTCATTGTTTGTTGCAGACAGCAGTTACCAGGTAATCTAATAGAGAATCTCAAAGAATTTCTTCCCTATTAGTCCTCTTTGTTGATGTTTCCCAAGGGCCAGTATCAATTATCAGCAACATTTTAATAATTGTTCTGACACAATTTTTTTTCAGAAACACTTTCCACAGCGATTACATCATTATAATTTCACAGCTTCCAGAAGCAGCAATTTGCAAGAAGAGAATTATAAACCTTATTTATTCGTGTTAGTGGCAATTATGGAGCTTTCTGAACTTGTTTTAAATCCCATGACAATCTATAGGAAACAAACAAACAACAACAAAAAATCTTCACTAAAGACCCACAAAACCTCAGTCGCTATTTTGTCTACTCCTGTAGTATGTAGTTCCACTTCTTTCTAGGGATAAATTTGAAACACTGTCTTCCAGAAACTTTAACTTTATTCTGAGGAACTTCTTTTCCTCACACCAATCTTTTTTCATATTTCCAAACTCAAATTCATTCTCATGACTTTTCAGGTCAAATGTTTAATCAACATGAAACTTTTTTTGTTCCATGCCCACCTACATGACCCTCATCTGAAAATTTAACAGTGCACCCAGCATGGCAGTTACAGAAAAGATCACCCACAAGCATATATTAAAATTAATACTCAACATAATGGAATTCATTGTGACATTTTATACAAGATATGATATACTTTGCTCATATCTATCCATTGATTATACTCTATGCTGCTCTTGCTCTGATCACCACCTTCTCTACAGAAAGGTTTGTCTGTCTCTTCTATCTTGACTATTAATTCACACATCAGAGGGAAGGAAGAGCTGCTTGACTTTTGGACTCTACTATGTTTCACTTACTTGGTGAGCTTGCCATTGTTCCACTTCCTTTTAAACAATATTATTCTGTTCTTTTTTGTGGAATTCCACTGTGAATATATGTCACATTTCACATATCAGTTCATCCACACACAGGCCACTAAGTTGATTCCTTAATTTATTGTGAATCTTATCACAATAAACAGCAGTATGTAGTTTCTCCAATGTATGCTGAATATGATTACTTTGTGTGTGGACCTACCAATGTAAGTTGAATTTGATCACTTTGAGTATGGACCTAAAAGGAGTACAGTTATATGATATGTGAATTTTATTTTTTGATATTTAAATAATTTTCAAACCGATTCTCATATTTACAAGTTTATATCCCCAACAATAGTGTATATGGATTTCCGTAACTTGGTATCATTACATAGAACTTCGGGCTTTAAGGTTCCTTAGTAGTCACTTTGTCTGGAACAAGACAAGATTTCAAAGCACTTATGGTTTCCATTTTTCTAGAACTGAAGATGTTTAACTAACTTTCATGTATTTATTGGTAACTGAATACAGTTCATTGCATATGCCCATTTATTGACTGAATTAGATGTTTGTTTTATTGTTTACATATTTAGCTCTTTAAACACCCTGCATTAGTTTTCTCTCAAATAAATAGCTCAGAAAGATTATCCACTCTATCCACAGTTTGTTTGTTTTTTTTTTTTTTTTTTTGCTATGCATGATTTACATTGTGGGAATCTACTATGTTAATTTTTCTATACTTTTTTTTTTTTCAGAGAAGAAAGCTAAGAGGTCAGAGCTAAGAGCCTTACCCTTCCTGCTTCAGCGATCCTCTTCAGCCAAGAGAGCTCTCTGAAGAGGACCTACTTCCTATGTGTTTGTCTTTATATAGACTTTCTGTTCTATACTTTTTCCTGAGCCTACAGTGTCTAATTCTGAAAATTATTGCCTATGTACAGATTTTATTTACAAGATTTCTTATAGTGATTTCTGTACTTCCTCTCTTGAATTAAAGGTTTTTTTATATATGTTTTTAATCTGGCATTTTATTTACATAAATAGTAATTTCAATTTTTTCTTTTTAAATCTTGAGAATTTCAAACATGAGTATTGTATTTACATCATTCCTACCCCTTCCTCTCCTCCAACCAGTTTTATTTCCTACCTCCTCCAATTCACAATCTCTTCTTTCCTAGTCATTGATATATATGTAGGTATGTGTGTGTGTGTGTGTGTGTGTGTGTGTATATATATATATATATATATATATATATATATATATATATTCTTTTGAATTTACGTTTTATCAAAGTGAAAGACAGAGTCTATTTTCAAGGCTCCACATGTAAATATCCAATATTTCCAATATCCAATATTCCTAACACCTCATGTTATAGACACTATGGTTGCTTCATTCATGTTGTTCAAGCCCTTCAGATAGAAAAAGGTGGGTCTTATTCTCTAATTCAGTCAGTCACCAAGCCTGTCTTATATGGTCACAATTTTTATTTGGGTGATAATTTAAAAGATTACATATTTCCTCTTATTTTGTTGATTTCATAATTTATTTTCTTTTCCTATTTCTCATTAGCATTACTAGTGTTCTGATGGAGTTTATTTCTTCTAGTGCTCCCATAATTGTTTTTATAGTGTTCTTTAATGAGTAGGGTTAACTGTCATCTACAATGTTGGCTTAGTGTTGAGTACTCTTTAAGTCTTGTCTTGGAAAATCTTTATGTACTTACTTAAAGGATAACAGTGTTGTACATAGAAAACAAGGTCTACAGGTCTTTGTTTCTTTGTTTTAGGGCTTAAAAACATCATTACATTCTCTTCTTCATTTTTTCTTATTTCTTTTTTCCCTAGAATCATACTTTTCTGCTATATTCCAATTTATAATTTCTTGCTCTTTATCCAGGGAATATTGCAATATTCCTTTTTAGTAACATACTTTAACAATTATTAATAATTTCAAATAATATAATTCCTTGATGATATTCACCCTTTATTCATCCCTCAGCTCTTCCTTTATATACTTTTCTCCATAGCACCAAACCCCATTCCATGATTTTCTTTTGGAAAGAAACTATGTCACAACAGATTTTTTGGTCTTAATGACTCAGTCTTGCCGCCTGTTCCATGATATTCTCTGAGTCTTAAGTCTAGGGATTATGTTGTAAACGTATTACTTGGGAGTAGGCACCCCACTATCAGTTGGTCTCTGTGTTTTGAGCAGTTGTGGCTTTCTGTAATGATACCCACATGTTACAAAAGAGTCTTCTTCAACAAGGAGAGAAAGCTCCAATTAACTGAGGATAAAATGTTAAGTATTTACCATGCAACTAGAAATTATACTGATTTAGAAAATAGAAGAAGTAGGCTCTCTTCTAGGTACCATGGTCTCACTAGCCATAGATAGTTTATTAATTTTAAAGTGCCCAGCATGAATTCTCCGCTATTGAGTTAGCATTAAGTCCACTTAAATGGTTGTTGATTACTCTCAGGATATAATAGCCACATGTGCAATATTTTGCCATGCTAGCCACTGTTGTGGCTAATAGGCATTAGATCTGGACAACTTATTACATTTCTCCCTTGTCCTTGTATAGCTCTTTCCAATACTATACTATGAGAGCTACTTTTTAAATTGGATGCTTTCATGTAAGGTCTGTATCTGTTCGTACAAGTCCTATATCCAAAATGTGCATTGTCTTAAGTAATAGGGATGTATCTTCAACATCTGAGAGGCAGTAAAGGGTTTACCATAGCCTGTATTGTTTTCTAGGTCTCTTATACTACCCTAACCAACCACTCAAAAGTAGGTTTCTCATGCTTGCACTGGGTTTTTTGATAGTCTATGGATTTTGGAGGAAGTATTGTTACCCCATTTAGCATAACTATACCAAGTAATTATATGATTAATTTCATTATATGATTATATAATTAAGCAATAATAATAATAATAATAATTGTTTATGGCTTTTTGAAATATCTTTAGTGTTATTTTTCTTCCTCCTTCCCTCATCATGTGTGTTGCCCTCCTTTCCCTCTCCCTAGGTGAGTTTCCTCCACCCATTTTCCCCACTCTCCCCTTCAGAGCCATTGCATCCACCTCTTCCTGGATCTAGTACTCCTGCTCCCTAGCTCTATCTTGGCCTCTTTTGGTTCTTGGTATGTATAGTTATACCAAGTTATATCTATCTATCTGTGTGTGTGTGTGTGTGTGTGTGTGTGTGCGCGCGCGCGTGCGCGCGCATGTGTGTTTAGAGCTACCATTATAAAAGAAGAGAAAACATAGGGTGTTTTGCCTTTCTCGTTCTCTGGTTACTCTCACTCACTATAGTGCCCACACCATTTACAAACTACAAGTATATAGGACAAAGTAAGAACGATCTTGTTTCTGTAGTGTTGTAATAGGGCCACACAGAATCACAAAGTAGACACTGGAAAAGACCTCAGGACAGTATTTGTTGTGTCAAGGAGAAAATAAAAGGTAAGGCCTTAGCATTTCAATAGCAAGAAACTTGGGTATCATTTTCTCAAGATATTGTCCCAATGCAGCACTACATATTTATGTGCATCTGTGTGCTAAGGTCAATGATCAAAGTTGAATATTTTCTTAGATTGTTGTTGATCTTCGTTTTTGGAGCTATGGTCTTAAGAAATCTGAAGCTCATAAGTTTTGGTTGACTGGATGGATAGTAAGCTTCCAGGGACCTCTCTGTGTCTCCATTCCATTTCTTTTCTGTTTCCCGACTCTTCCTTCCTCATTCTTCCACACTTACCCAACTTTTCCCTCCACTTACCCACCCCACACCCACACACACCTCATCTAATCACGAAAGGGTTATATATGTGAAAATAGTCACACCATACTTTCTTTTTCCCCCAGGGAGCACAGGGATACAATCTTAGGTCCTCATGCTTACAACATAAGCACATACTAGATATACTAGCCATGTCCCCAGCAAGAATATCTGAATTCTCTCTGATTTTCTGCTCTGTTTCTGTGCCAACTTTTGTCACTGTTTCTCTTTCCTTCTCTGTTAGCTCTCCCCTCTGCCTTGCCACCATTCTGTTGTGTTATGAATACTGATATGCTTGTCTACTCTTCTCTGAAAACAGTCCCTTCTAAACCTATGGTGAACGCTGAAACTCAAGTGTACTTCCTAAGTCACACAATTTGCTAGAAGGTTGTATTCTGAATTTATTTATGCCTGATCACAGGCAAAAGCTCTACTATGTTTCCTGCCTCTAGGCTTTCTTTCATCAATATCACATTTATATGTAGCACTTGTCTGAATTGGTAATGGTATTAATATTTTATGGGCATGATGAGAAGTAAAATATAAGAGATAAGGCATAGTCTTGGACTTAAAGGGGCAGATATCCAAAATTTATATGTGTAGAAATCATGTCTCAAAAGCAGTACAAATAAATGATCATTCTTTGTTCATAAAGAGCCTAAAATGAAATACAACAAAGGCAGAACAAAATAAAAAAAAAATCAAAGGTTACTCTATATATTTCCCTGGATGCATTCTTATTGCTCTCTCATACTTGTATCAGTACCAATGTATACTTTGTTGTACATTTGATAATTGTACTGAGTATATATATATATATATATATATATATATATATATATATATATATATATATATATAATGAAATCTAGGAATTCAGATGGATTTGAAAACAATATAAATGGTAGTTTTTACTTTTAAGGTCCGAAAGCTGTGAATTTTGACACCTGAAAGAGCCAGGTAAAAATTTTTCCAAGCAGAAACAAGATTACTCTGCAGAGTCACCAGCCTGGGAACCTTATATGGCTTGTCTTTGATATTGGAAAAGGCAGGGAGTGGCAAGAGGCAGGTGTTATGTGGAAGTGTGAGAATCCCCACTGAGCTGATTGATTATCAAGCTAGTTTTTGGAGATGTTATTCTTTTCTAGAGTTGAAAATAACCTTGGGAATCATTTATTCTGTGGTTATCACTATAGGACTGGTAAGGATCTATTGCCAATAAAAATGGAAATGTGCAGCAAATTTGCAGAAATTATATATTCTGTGATTCCAGACAGTTTGTAGTGGGTATTTTGAGGAACTTCGGCACTGACATGCAATTTCCTACATTGTCTTATTTACTAAAACTACATCTCTGTGTATCAAAGGTAGGATGAGAGACACTGACGTGCAGATGTCTCCTACTGTATGTCAGTGCGAGAAATGTGCAGAGTCAGGTTCTTAGAGATTTTCTTCGTGATAAAATGGAAAATTTCTTCAAGTTTAATTGATATAATCATGTGGAAAATATTACAATATACTTTATTACAATATACTTAAGTTTAATCTGTATGAAATTTCTCTGGTTATTGTGTTTAAATTTTAAGTAAAAAGAACTAAACATTAAAATCTATGAGATGATACATTACATTAATTACATGCCAATTTGACCTCAAAAAATAAAAAAGAAAGTTCTGCAAATAAAAGGGAAAAGTTTAACTTATATACAGTAAAGAATATAAGTTAGATATGTGGTAAGTGTACATGGAGTTATGTTGTGTGGCTTTCCCAAGGGAAAAGGAAAAAAAATGTACATAACCCCACATAAGGCACCAAAAATAGACTAAAATTCCAATGAGTTTCTTGTTCTTATATGCCTAAGAATATATAAAGACTCCTTTACAGAAAAATAAACAACACCAATGCAACACCATGACCAAAAATCCAATCTCAGTATGGATGACAGAAAAGTTGTGTCCTGAACCTTGCAACACTAAAAGGCAGCTTAGCCATTCAATATATCCTCTGTGCTGCAATAATTTACTACTTATGTATATTTAGAAAAGGGAATTGCAAATTATATAAATTACAGCACTTTGCCTTTGTGACTTCTAAGACTTTCTTACTCCCTTGGTCTCACAAACCTTCTTTCTTTCTAATTGGGATAGGTTTCTTTTTTGATTGTTTTTTAATTGGGAAAAATCTGCTGAACAACAACCATGTAACACATCAAACCCCATACATTATAAGTGGGTGACTTCAACAACCCACTCTCACCAATGCACAGGTTTGCCAGACAGAAACATAACAGAGAAATAAGGGAACTAATAGACATTATGACTCAAATGCACTTAATAGACATTTACAGGATATTCCACCCTAACAGAAAAGAATATACCTTCTTCTCAGCACCCCATGGAACCTTCTATAAAATTGGCCACATGCTATGTCACAAAGCAAGTCTCAACAGATACAAAAAATACTGGAATAACAGCCTGTATCTTATCAGACCACCATGGCTTAAAGTCAGACTTCAAAACAACAAAAATTACACAAAGCCTACAATTTCATGGAAACTGAATAATGCTCACCTGAATCACCAATGGGCCAAGGAAGAAATTTAAAAAAAAAATAGATTTCCTAGAATTCAATGAAAACACATTTACAACATATCTAAACTTATAGGACAATAGGAAAGCAGTGTAAAGAGGAAAAGTCAAAGCACTAAATGCCCGCATAAAGAAGATGGAGAAATCTCACACTAGTGAATTAACAGAACACCTGAAAGCTCTGGAACAAAAAGAAGAAAACTCACCCAGGAGAAATAGATGCCAAGGAATAATCAAATTGAGGGCTGAAATCAATAAAATAGAAACAAAGAGAACAATACAAAGAATCAATGAAACAAAGAGCTAGTTATTTCAGAAATTGAACAAGATAGACAAGCCCTTATACAAATTAAACAAAAGGCAGAGAGAGCATCCAAACTATCAAAATCAAAACTGAAAAGGGAGACATAACAACAGACAGTGAGGAAATCCAGAGAATCATCAGATCATACTTCAAGAAACTGTACTCCACAAAATTGGAAAATCTGAAAGAAACGGACAATTTTCTGGAAAGGTACCATATACCAAAGTTAAATAAGACTAAATAAACTATTTAAATAGAACAATAAACAAGAAAATAGAAACGGTCATCAAAAGTCTCCCAACCAACAATAGTCCAGGACCAGATGGTTTCAGATCAGAATTCTACCAGATTTCCAAAGAAGAGCTAATACTAATACTATTCAAATTCTTCCACACAAAAGAAACAGAAGGAACATTACCAAACTCGTTGTATGAGGCTACAGTCACCCTGATACCCAAAACACACAAACATGCAACAAAGAAAAAGAATTACATACCAATCTCCCTCATGAACACTGATGCAAAAATACTCAATAAAATACTGGCAACCCAAATCCAAGAATACATCAAAAACATTATCCACCATGACCAAGTAGGCTTCATTCCATGGATGCAAGGATGGTTCAACATATGAAAATCTGTTAATGTAATATAACATATAAACAAACTGAAAGAAAAAAACCACATGATCATCTCATTAGATGCTGAAAAGGCCTTTGGCAAAATCCAACACCTCTTCATGATAAAGTTTCTAGAGATCATGAATACAAGGAACATACCTAAACATAATAAAGGCAATTTACAGCAAGCCGACAGCCAACATCAAATTAAATGGAGAGAAACTCAAAGCAATTCCACTAAAATCAGGAATAAGACAAGGCTGTCTGCTCTCCCCATACTTATTCAATATAGTACTTGAAGTTCTAGCTAGAGCAATAAGGCAACAAAAGGAGATCAAGCGGATAGAAATTGGAAAGAAAGAAGTCAAACTTTCACTATTTGCAGACAATATGATAGTATACACAAATGACCAAAAAGTTCTACCAGGGAACTCCTACAGCTGATAAACTCCTTCAGTAATGTGGCAGGATACAAGATTAACTCAAATAAAAAAAAAATATCAGTAGGCCTCCTATATACAAATGATATATGGGCTCTGAAAGAAATCAGATAAACATCACCCTTTACAATAGCCACAAATAATATAAAATACCTTGTGGTAACTCTAACTAAGTAAGTGAAAGACCTGTATGATAAGAACTTTAAGTCTCTGAAGAAAGAAATTGAAGAAGATATCAGAAAATGGAAGGATCTCCCATGCTCATGGATAGGTAGGATTAACATACTAAAAATGGCAATCTTACCAAAAGTAATTTACAGATTCAATGTAATCCCCATCAAAATCCTAACACAATTCTTCACAGACTTGGAAAGAACAATACTTAACTTCATATGGAAAAACAAAAACAAACAAATAAACAAAAAATACCCAGGATAGCTAAAAGAATCCTGTATAATAAAGCCACCTCTGGAGGCATCATGATCCCTAACTTCAAGCTCTACTATAGAGCTATAGTAATAAAAAAAACAGCTAGTATTGGCATAAAAACTGACACGTGGCCCAATGGAATTGAATTGAAGACCCTGACATTAGTCTGCACATCTATGAGCACCCAAGTTTTGACAAAGAAGCCAAAACTGTACCATGGAAAACGAAAGCATCTTCAACAAATTGTGCTGGCATAACTAGATGTCAACATATAGAAGATTGCAAATAGATCTCCATATCTGTTGCCATGCACAAAACTCAAGTCCAAGTGGATCAAAGACCTCAACATTAATCCAGTTACACTGAACTTGATAGAAGAGAAAGTAGGAAGTAGTTTTGATTACATTGACAAAGGAGACCACTTCCTAACATAACACCAATAGCAAAAGCATTGAGAGCAACAATTAATAAATGGGGCCTCCTGAAACTGAAAAGCTTTTGTAGAGCAAAGGACACAGTCTATAAGATAAAATGACAACCTAAAGAATGGGAAAAGATCTTCACCAACCCTACATCTGACAGAGAGATGATCTCCAAAATACATAAAGTGTTAAAAAAAAACTAGAGATCAAAATACTGAATAATCCTATTAAAAAATGTTCTACAAAGCTTAACAGAGAATTCTCAACAGAAGAATTTCAAATGGCTGAAAGTCATTTAAGGAACTGCTCAACATCCTTAGTCATCAAATCAGAATGACTCTGAGATAATACATCTGTCAGAATGGCTATGATCAAAAACATTGAAGACAGTTTATATTGGAGAGGATGCAGAACAAGGAGAGCACCCTACACTGTTGGGAGTGCAAACATATACAGCCCAGAAAATTGGGAATCAATCTATCTTGAGACCCAGCTATACCACTCTTGGGCATATACTTAACGAATGCTCAGTCATACCACAAGGACACATGCTTGACTATGTTCATAGCAGCATTATTCATAATAGCCAGACTCTAGAAACAACCTAGATGTCCCTTAACAGAAGAATGGATAAAGATAATTTGGCATAAATACACAATGAAGTACTAATCAGCAGTAAAAAAAAAATGATATAATGAAATTTGCAGGCAAATGGATGGATCTAGAAAATATCATCCTGAGTGAGATAACCCAGACTCAGAAGGACAAACATGGTATGTACTCACTCATAAGTGGATACTAGATGTAAAGCAAAGGATAACCAGATTACAACCCACAGCTCCAGAGAAGCTAGGTAAGAAGAAGTGTCCTAAGAGGGACACCTAGATAGCCCAGCAAGGGAGAAATAGATGAGATCTACATGAGCAAACTGGGGTTGGGATGGGGTAATGGAAGGCAAGGAATGGGGGATGAGAACATAAAGAAATGGGAAGTTCCAGCTGGAATGGGGACAGAGTGGGAGAGCAAGGAAAGAGATACCATGATAAATGAAGACATCATGAAAAGAGGGAGAAACAGGGTGCTAGGAATGTTCCCACGAATCCACTGGATGACCCCACTTTAGGCTACTAGCAATAGTCGAGAGGGTGCCTGAACTGGTCTACTCTGGTAACCAGAGTAGTGAATACCCTGTCATCATAGAGCCTTCATCCAGTTACTGATGGAAGCAGATGCAGAGATCCATAGCGGGGTGCTGTGGTGGTATTGTGTTCCCCAAAATATTGTGTACCTTAATAAACTTATCTGGGGTCAGAGAACAGAAAAGCCACAAGATACTTAGGCTAGAAAATGTTAGCACACACCTTTAATCCTAGCATTCCAGAGACAGAAATCCCTCTGGATCTCTGAGTTCAAGGCCGCATTGGAAACAGCCAGGCATGGTGACTCAAGCCTTTAATCCCAGAAAGCAGCCTTTAATCCCAGGGAGTGGTGGTAGAAAGCAGAAAGGTTTATAAGGCGTGAGGACCAGAAACTAGGAGCATTTGCCTGGTTAAGCCTTTGGCTGGTTAAGCATTCAGGCTTCTAACAGCAGTTCAGCTGAGAGCCATTGGGATGAGGACACAGAAGCTTCCAGTCTGAGGAAACAGGACCAGCTGAGGAATTGGCAAGGTGAGATATCTGTGGCTTGTTCTATCTCTCTGATCTTCCAGCATTTTACCCCAATACCTGCCTCAGGTTTGATTTTATTAATAAGACCTTCTAAGATTCACGCTACAGGGTGCCAGCCCCAGCTCCAAGAGTTCAATAGATGAGAGAGAGGAGGGATTCTATAAACAAGGGACATCAAGATCATGATGGGAAAACGTACAGAGACAGCCAGCCAAACTAGTGGAAACCTATTAACTGTGGACCAATAGCTGTGGAGCCCCCATGAGACTAGACTAGGCCCTCTGGATATGTGAGACAATTGTTTAGCTTGAACTGTTTAGGAGGCCCCCAGGTAGGAGAATCAGGATCCATCCCTGGTGCGTGAGTGGGCTTTTTGGAGCCCAGTTCCTATGGCGGGACGCCTTGTGCAGTCTTGGTGCAAGGAGGTGGGGCTTGGACCTGCCTCAACTGAATGTGCCAGGCTTTGCTGACTCCCCAGAGACCTTGACTTGGAGGAGGTGGAAATGAGGAAGCTTGGGGGGGGTGAGGCTGGGGGTGAGAAAAGGGTGGAGAGGGGAATCTGTGGTTGGTATGTAAAATGAATAGAAAATTTCTTAATAAAAATATGGAAAAGAGAAAACATGGACATTTATTTCTTTATGTGATTTTTGTAAGATACATAGGCACATGTAGCTGTATTTTGGTAAGATCATATTTAAAGAGCACAGAGCACAATCAGACTAAATCAAGATAACTACTTTCTATGTATATGGTACCTATAACTGGAGAAGTCATTACCCTTAGAGGAGAAACTACTACTGCCATTTTTTTCTAAACCAGAGTAACATTTATCTGTATTCTAAACATCATTCACTCTACCCACTGAAAAGCAAAGATCTCACAGCTCATTAAAAATAAACTTCTTTATTTTTTCAGACTGAAAGTACTATCAAAAAATGTGAGAAACAACTTTATTATAGAGTTCCTGGCTCCATCTGCTACATCTGAATTGTAACCCTTATACCCAAGGCTCAGGGAACATTCCAGAAGAAGGAGCAAAAGAATTGTAGATCCAGCAGAGAAGAACAGTTGCTGTTAGATAGTGTCCTTTGAGCATGACAGGGGTGCTATGCCCATGAAATGCCCACAATATGGCTGCTTGAACAATAACCGAACAATGATAGCTCCAGTCAACATGCTTGTTTTGGAAAATTATGAAGTTTCCCTTATCTGTCCCTTTGGACAATTGCTTCTGAGAGAGATCAATGTTTTCCAGTGAAGTTCCCCATGATATACATCATCCAATAATCCCAAGTTTCAGCACTGAAAATATGTACATATGGTCAACACTAAGTGGATTCTTAGTGTGTATGAGTAACAATAATAAATACAAAAGAAAAGTGATATGTTTGAGAAGGAATGGAAAAGGGATACAGGAGGAGTTTGAGGGGAAAACAGAAGAGTCAAAATGATGTAAGTAATGTATTCCTGTATGAAATTCTAAAAAGAAAAAAGAAAAAGAAAACAACAAAAAACTCAAAAAAGTTCCTTGTTACATCATAAATATGATAAAATTACTTTGTTGTATTGTCATTATATTATGTACCCTTATGCACTGAAAGTAAATATCCCTTATAGGACTATTGATGAAAGAAAAGAAAATGAAACATTTGTTTGCTAAACAGATTTGGTTGATGACATTGTTGCCCTAAAGTGTCTAATCTTAGTGGTTTTGATCCCAAATTTTAGCACACACAGCCTTACTACTCATACATACAATTCCCATTCACATATGTACCCCTCAAAATATACACTCTGAAAACTGTAATTTAAAAATATTACATTCTTTCTAAAATTAAAGAACAAATACTGTCATGCCCAGGAAGTGACTCTAAATTTCTTCTAATGTGTTAAAATTAGACTGAGTATAATTTAAAAGAAGAAAACAAGGCAAGGAATAAATTAAATAATGTTTTATGAAAAATATCCTGAATATAAATTTTAGAGGACAGTCTAAATACATTGACTTTGGACTTGATATTAACATTATTGAATATGGAATCTTTTGTTATATATTTTGTTGAATTAATTATTTTATGTATATTAGTAATGCAAATAATTTTTTTAACTGTATCACTATGATTAGTAAGTCAAAGTATATAGTTTTCTCTTTTTGTCATGATGAGTATAATGGAATTTAAAACCATGATTTATAAAATATATAGTATCCTAATAGAAAATAACATGCTAGATTAATTAAATATCTTTGATTCTGCTTGTTTGCTTATTGAATCCATAAATGAAATAATTACCCATATGATCTATTAATGGAAATCTCAGTTTCTAGTTTTTCTATGTGTCTACCCATCTTCTATTATACAATATCACATATATGTTAATATATAAGGATCAAGAAAAGTAGCATTATCAAAATTACAGTAAGTTAATGACTTTTAATGTTTTGTTTGTTTGTTTGTTTGCTCATGGTAGGATCTTGTCAGAAGCTCAGACTGGCTTCAAGGTTGCTATCCTGCTTCAGCCTCCTGGAGCTTAGAACAGAAGAGTGCACCACACTACGCCTGTTTAATGGCTTTCAATTAAGGAAGAAATTTAATTTAACTACTGATTTCCTTCAGAATTAAAGGGCCACAATGTATTTGCCCAAATACTTGCAAAATTTAAATCTATCTTATCTTATAGTTTATGTAGTCAGCATAAAATAGCCAAGTTTCAGCCATCATAAGATCTATAGCACAATTAAACTTAAGTCATAAATGCCTATATCATTTTTTTTATAAATTTTTGACGGCTGCAATGGTTTAAGCCTACTTGGCATCATCAGTTTAAGAGATAACCCAAATAATGAAAATCACCTTAACACTTTAGAGAATAGGAATATGCTAAACACATAAATGTAGCAGGAAAGTCAGAATAAGAATTTAAGCGTAAATAATCAAATAAACTCCTACACATACACTTTATGTCTACAAAGTGACAGTTTTTTTTCTATAAGACAAAATAAAATCAAATATAATCATGTTATTTTTCTCACATTAATGTTTCCTTAGGAAATAATTTGTTTGGAGTATATTTTATTTAAAGGAGAAAATGGATACGTCCCATAGTGATTTTCTAAGCCATTATGGGAACTAACTATTAAAAGTATAAGCAATAATATTATTCTATATTGACCTAAATTAATATAGAATGCAAATAAGTGTGTGTATGCATGAGAAGTATATTTGTGTGTGTGTGTGTGTGTGTGTGTGTGTGTGTGTGTGTGTTTGTGTGTGTGCATACCTTCAAGCTAGGTATGACCCAAAAGCTTCCTCCCTGAATTCTCACTTTCATTGTATTGGAGGTGCTATGAAAGTTGCCAAGATACAAAAGTAATAAAAAAAACAACAGTTATTTCAATAATTCATCTGTTGAAGTACATTTATGTTTGTATGTTTATTCTCTTTGGGGGATAATGTAATTAGTGCTACACTAAAATAATAGTTCTACATGGATACATATGACAGGCAGATTTCTTTTCTTTTCTTTTTTTTTTTTTTTTTTTGGTTTTTCGAGACAGGGTTTCTCTGTATACCTTTGTGCCATTCCTGGAACTCACTCTGTAGACCAGACTGGCCTCGAACTCACAGAGATCTGCCTGGCTCTGCCTCCCGAGTGCTGGGATTAAGGGCATGTGCCACCAACGCCAGGCATGACAAGCAGATTTAATTTTCCAATTATGGGAAAGCTAGATCATGCAGTAGTAGATCTATTGTTTAAAAAGGTATTTTTTTTCTTTCAAAGAATCTCTATATTGCTGTTCATAACTATATTAATTTTCAATCCCACCAATGTAAGATGGCTCTATTTTCAACACATTCTCACCAACACATTTCTTTTGTACTTTTGCTAATAGATGTTCTAGCTGGAATACATTATTTCATTATGGTTGGGAATTTAACTTTCATGTTGTTTATTTATATTTTGAACACTGTAATCACAGACTTATTGGCATTGTCTTTGTCCTCCTTTGAGAAATAGGTATGGGATTTGAAGGCCAGGTTTATGCTGCTGGTCTTTGTTCTTTTTATGTTCTGGATATCAACCTCCCTTCAGAAAGTGTTTGCAAGTATTTTCTCTTGTTCTATCCATTGCATCTTTACAGACTAGGGTCTCATTTAACTCTTCTACACAGAGAAATTATATATTTTCCAGCAGCATTTATTAAAGACCATTGTTTCTCCAATACGTGTTCTTAATACCTTTGTTGAAAATTAGTTATCTGTAGATTTATTCATAGGCTTTCTACTTTTTATTAGTTCATTTTATGTCAATATAATGCTAGTTAGAATACTACAGCTTTATAGTACATCTTCAAGTTTTTCTCTTCTCCCTGGTGAAGGGACTGCAAGAATGCATCTATATTTATATGGATACTGGAGACCAAACTCAGGTCTTTGCACATGTGCAGCAAGCATGCTATCAAGTAAGCCAAGTCCACATCTCCATATATAGCTTTGGTTTATTTTTTCAATCTTTATTTTTGCACTTACTCAAGCTAAGTATTTATTAAATGCTGTGTTGAAAAATTCTAATTAAATTCCATTGAATTTGTATATTTTTTACTCTCAATTTTTCCACTGAATATATATCGTTTTCTCATACAATACATCCTGACCACAGCTTCCCCTCGCTCCACTCTTCACAGCTCCCCCAATTTCCCTTATGTCCTGGATCCACATGCCCTCTCTCTCCCTTCAGGAAAAAAGCAGAGTTTCAAGAGAAAACAATCAAATAGAACAAAACAAAATACAAAGTGACAAGGCA
Source organism: Peromyscus eremicus (assembly GCF_949786415.1). Lineage (NCBI taxonomy): Eukaryota > Metazoa > Chordata > Mammalia > Rodentia > Cricetidae > Peromyscus > Peromyscus eremicus. The sequence continues at coordinate 46,630,163 of NC_081431.1, forward strand.
AAGTCATGACTCATATTGAAGCTGGACAAGGCATCCCAACAGGAAGAAAAACGTTCCAGAAGTAGGCAAAAGCGTTAGAGACACCCATTCCCACTGTTAAGGAGTCCAACCAAAACACCAAGCTAACAGCCACAACATATACCCAGTTGATGTGGAGCAGACCTATGCAGGACTCAGGCTTGCCTTTTCAGTCTTTGTGAACCTACATGTGCCCTGCTGAGTTGGCTAAGTGGGACATGTTCTCTTGGTGTCCTCCATCCACCCTATAATCTTTCTGTCTCCTTTTCCAAGGGATTCCTGAGCTCCCAGGTGAGAGACCCAGTGGAGATCTCCTATTTAGACTCCCGGCCATTTGAGATTTCTGTTTTGGGAATTCTCTGTTACTTTCATTTATCTTTTCTTTAATATTTATTACATACTATTACTTTAGATTTTGAGTGCAGGGCTTGATCTAGATTTTCTGGTGGTTTGAGTTGTAATAAGTCAACTTTTCTATTTCTAATGTGAACATTGAATGGTATAAACTTACCTGTTAGTGACACTCTTAGCTTTCTATGTTAGGTTTGTGTAATAATTTTTTTTTTTTTTGAGACAGGGTTTCTCTGTGTAGCTTTGCGCCTCTCCTGGAACTCACTTGGTAGCCCAGGCTGGCCTCGAACTCACAGAGATCCACCTGGCTCTGCCTCCCAAGTGCTGAGATTAAAGGCTTGCGCCACCACCACCCGGCCTTGTGTAATAATTTTATACAGGTTTTTTGAAATTCATTTTTTGTTTAGCTCTTGAAAGTTTGTTTTGATAATTGGTGGGTTTCTCTGCTGTTGACTAGCATTTATCTGTAATTGTAGTCAGAGGACAGACACCATGCTTTAGCTTATTCATTATTTTGCTTTGCTGAGAATTTTTTGTTTCCTGTCATAAAATATATTCCAGAATATGTTACATATTAAAGGATGCATATTCAATACTCTTGCATGAAACATTTACCAGACATTGCCTAGTTTAACTTGTTCTTATGCATAGCTAATTCTTCCATTCTTTTTGTTGATTTTCTGTCTGGATGATGATCTATGAGGGATATTATTGGTTAAAGTCCCATAACCTTACTGTTTCAGAGATTTTGTCGGCTTACTGCTCTGAAAATACTTTATTTTTTATACATAGGGGTTCCACTGCTGCCTACAAATATATCTACAGCTCCTATTAATACTTGTTGAATATACCTCTTTATCATTATATAATCATCTTATATGTCTTTTTTAATTCTTTTGAATTAAGTATGTTTTATATTAGAGCAGCATCAATATTCTTGCTTTCTTCTGGTCTCAATTACCATGCGTTAACTTTTACACCCTAAATTTCAATCTATGTATGCCCCTGTAAGTGAAGAAAATTGTTTATAAGTAATATCTAATAAAAAAAGTTTATGATTTTATAATGTTCATTTCTGTCATTTGATTACAAAATTTAATCTATGCTTATTATAGGTAGTTTTTTTATTATTCTCAGTTTCTTAATTTTTAAAAATGTTCTTTCTTCTTTAAGTATTCTTTCATTTTTCCCTCTATTCAGATGCTCATGTGTGGTTAATTGATTGAACACAGTACTGTGAATTGAGCCCTTGATTCTTTATGGTTGATTATAGCATTTGGTTTTGCATGTTTTATGAGGCTGGATAAACTCATTTGATTATTTCAAGCCATTTTAAATTAAATCTCTGATTACAAAGATAGTAAAACAGTGAAGGGAAATTCCCTTTGTCTTCAGAGGGAATACTTTGACATTGTGTTGTTACCTTATCTCAAGCTTCACCTTACACATAATTTTTACAAATAAGTCAAGTTATATTTGCTTTTAATTATTTTTCTGCTTAATAGTAAAGTATTAATGGTTTCTATGAACAATTTAAAATTTTCCATTTTGAAAGTGTTTAATTACTTTTCCAGTGGATTACGTATGACTCAGTGCTTCCTTATTTTAGCAGCTCTATTTTCAGTTTCAATGTCCCCTGTGGCATTTATTATAGGTCTTGTCTTGGGTGGATGTGAGTATTACAATGTCATTATTTATACTTTCTTTCTAAAGAAATACTTTGTTTGGTTACATATTCTTGGTTACCTAACCCACTGTCAACACACACACACACACACACACACACACACACACACACACACACACACCCCTTAGAAATATCTAACCCCATTGACCTCACTCTAAGTCTTGGTTTTCCACAGGACTACATTTGATGTACTCTAGAAGGCAGTAGTGTCCTGAGCTCCACTTTTTTGCAAATCTGCATCTGGTGCGGTAATCACGGCACATTGGAAGAGTGTCTGAAAAGGACATTTCATGACTTTAAGCCTTTGTGTGGAGCAGAATAGGCGAAAATATTTCATTAAGGGTCACTCTCCAACAGCCAGGTATTAGAAAATTTACAGGGCACTAGACACTATCAGGTAGGGACTTCTTGACTCCTGAGCAAGATCTCTTCCACTAAGTAAATATTGACTGTTTCTGAGCTTTTCTACTGGATTTGAGAGAATCGCTAGGGGTGTTCCTATAGCCACTAATGATCCAATGGTCGTTCACAGCCAGATCTGATAGTCCACCAAAGTAGTCTAATACTGAGGTAAAGCAGGTGCACTGCTATTGCTTGTTGCTTTACAGTACTTGTGACCTGAGTGTTCTAGAGTCATAATTAGTGCTGTCCGAGATGCACATCCATCGCATTGGGACTGGGGATTATCAATGGATAGCAGCGTGGATCCAAAGGCCAGCTCTAGTAGGCATGGGCTTGAAGCTGGAGTTATTAACATATTCCCAGTTTTGCTGTCATTGAAAAAGTCTTTTTCTCATCTCTCCTAATGAGCAGAATATGATTTCTTCTATTTTTATTAAGATTTTTTCTTTTAAAAATACATTCTTTGAGTATTTCATATCATTTGTGCTGCCAATACAATCATGGATAGTGGACTTCCTTTGGGACATGATCAACCTACCAGGAGCAACCTTTTAAAGAAAACTGACTGTCTCTCTCCTAGCACCTATAGATAGCCAATCATTTCTCAGCTGGAGGTGAGCTTTTAAATCCATCCTCCTTCTCCATGCTGTGATCTGATCTGGCTTGAGATTTCACAGGGCTTGTGCTTTCTAGATTAATAATTCTAAGCTCCTATAGACAGCTCCCATGTAGGGTTAGGGATAATTAAGAAAGAGGAGGTAGGAAGGCAGTAGCAGCCAATACCTATGAATGAATGAGCACAGGAAAGCAGTGTCCTCTGAAAAACACAGTATTTTTCAATGTTGCCATGTCCTAGTCTGGGGTAAGATTGACAGAAATAGCCTTTTGGCCACTAGGCTACTGTAAATTAAGATTTATCATTTACATGTTTTGTGGAGGGGCAGGATTCATTGGATTCTGCATAGTGATGGACTTTTTGTGGTTAGTCTGGTTGAAGTTTAAGGCTTACATTTAATCCACCTTGCCTCTCCCATAAGCAGGAGACTTTACTTTTCTTTTTCTTTTTTTTTTTATTTTATAATTTAATTTAATTTTACGTATCAGCCATGGATTCCCTTGCTCTCCCCCCTTCGCATTCCCCCCCCCCTCCGCGCCTTCGCCCCAGCCCACGCTCCATTCCCATCTCCTCCAGGGCAAAGATTCCCCTGAGGATTGAGTTCAACCTGGTAGATTCAGTCCAGGCAGGTCCAGTCCCCTCCTCCCAGGCTGAGCCAAGTGTCCCTGTATAAGCCCCAGGTTCCAAACAGCCAGCTCATGCACTGAGGACAGGTCCTGGTCCCACTGCCTGGAAGCCTCCCAAATAGATCAAGCTAATCAACTGTCTCACTTATTCAGAGGGCCTGATCCAGTTGGGGGCTCCTCAGCTATTGGTTCATAGTTCATGTGTTTCCATTTGTTTGGTTATTTGTCCCTGTGTTTTTTCCAACCTTGGTCTCAATAATTCTTGCTCATACAAACCCTCCTCTTTCTCGCCAATTGGACTCTTGGAGCTCTACCTGGGGCCTGGCCGTGGATCTCTGCATCCGGTTCCCTCAGTCATTGGATGGGGTTTCTAGCATGACAATTAGGGTGTTTGGCTATCCTGTCACCAGAGTAGGTCAGTTCAGGCTGTCTCTCGACCATTGCTAGTACTCTATTGTGGGGTTATCTTTGTGGATGTCTGTGGACCTCTCTAGCACTTTGCTCAAAATGCCCAACAGTCCAATTAAGAAATGGGCCATAGAACTAAACAGAGAATTCTCAACAGAGGAAACTCAAATGGCTGAAAGACATTTAAGGAATTGCTCAACATCCCTAATCATCAGGGAAATGCAAATCAAAATGACTCTGAGATACCACCTTACACCTGTCAGAATGGCTAAGATCAAAAACACTGAAGACAGCTTATGCTGGAAAGGATGTGGAGCTAGAGGAACTCTCCTCCACTGCTGGTGGGAATGCAAGTTTGTACAACCACTTTGGAAATCAATATGGTGCTTTCTCAGAAAATTGGGAATCAATCTCCACCAAGATCCAGCTATACCACTCTTGGGCATATACCCAAGGAATGCTCAATCATACCACAAGGGCACTTGCTCAGCTATGTCCATATCAGCATTGTTTGTAATAGCCAGAACCTGGAAACAACCTAGATGCCCTTCAACTGAAGAACGGATAAATAAAATGTGGTACATATACACAATGGAATACTACTCAGCAAAGAAAAACAATGGCATCATGAGGTTTGCAGGCAAATGGATGGATCTAGAAAAAAAATCATCCTGAGTGAGGTAACCCAGACTCAGAAAGACAAACATGGTATGTACTCACTCATAGGTGGATACTAGATGTAAAACAAAGATGACTAGACTGCTACTCACAACTCCAGGGAGGCTATTTAGAAAACAGGACCCCAAGAAAGAGACAGGGATCGCCCAATGACAGAGAAATGGATGAGATCTGCATGAACAACATGGGCGTGAGTGGGGGTAATGAAAGGCAAGGGTCGAGAGAAAGAGAGCTTAGGGGAGCGGGAGATCCCAGTTGGATCAAGAACAGAGAGGGAGAACAAGGAAAAAGAGAACATGATAAATGAAGACCACATGAGAATAGGGAGACTTTACTTTTCATGCTAGCTACACTGTGTGATATTTAGGGAGGATGGCTCCCTCAGCTCTTTACCTTTTTTGTTTCTGCCACCTTGTCACTGCATCTTTTTCCTTTTTTTATGCTAAAATCACATATTGTAATCCAGTAAGTGATTTCTCTACCTCTTGTGAAAGGACTTCCTCATGTTGACAACAGTTCAGACAGGAATTCCTCTAAGAACATGAGTGTTAGAAAGTCTCATTCTGCCTCCTGTAATTTCTAGTTCTTTCTAAACTTAAGAAAAACTTCTGTGTTAGGAATGTGGGGGAAATCAATTCAAATTCCTGAATGAAAATCTCCTTGGAATTTCACAGAAAGAATAATATTTTTTTTTACCTATATTGTATTAAAATTTATTAATTTGTGGTTGGGCTCAGACCCAGCATTTCCTGCATGTTACTCATGTGTTTACCATCAAGTTACACCCCTTAGTACCATAATGATATTTTACAGGTCATTTTTTTGTGCATGTGTTAATAATTATGGATAAACTTCACCAGAAAAGAAATAGCCTAGGGCAGCAAAAACAGGTGTAAATAATTTATATTAAATGAGCCTTGAAACTCCAATGCTACAAAGAAAAATAAACATTATTTATTTTTTTAATATCATTTGGAGTCATGTTTACACTTACACTTAAAATATACAAATGTTAAAGTACTTAATTTTTATTAACTACTAGGTATTTATATAATATAGTGATAATATATATTTTATTTCAGGATTCAAAATTCATAGTAACAGCCGGGCGGTGGTGGCACATGCCTTTAATCCCAGCACTCAGGAGGCAGAGGCAGGCGGATCTTAGTGAGTTCGAGGCCAGCCTGGTCTACAAAGCAAGATCCAGGACAGGCACCAAAACTACACAGAGAAACCCTGTCTCGAAAAACAAAACAAAAGAAACAAAAAAAAAATATAGTTAACAATGTAGAATATAGAAAAGAATTTGAAATTACAAGTCTGAAATTAGACTGAGTGAATTGTCAGAGTTTAAGTTACTTGTTAACAATAAACACTTTGTAATTTTTAGTAATTTGTATTGTTGTTATATTTTATTAGTAGTTTAACTAGCAAAATATATCAGCTCCAATATAATTATAAACACTCATTTGCATAATATAAAATATACTGAAATATGATTATGCTATTATTCAGCCTTTTAAGATATCAGAGCACACAAACATATATGTATATATACACAAACATATATACACACACATACATATATATTAATACATATGAGATGCATTGAATTGGATCACATGATGAGGGAAGGCAAGGTATTTTACAATGGGTCTTCCGTGAGCTATACAATAAAGAATACTAAACGTATGATTTAGTTTAAGACAGAACATATGGGAACTAGAAGGGAAGTTAGACAGAAATGTCTCAATCCATGTCCAAAGATCTGATCACCAGGAGTTCAAGAATTCAAGGTTAGGAAAATATGGATGTTCCATCTCATATACAGAGCATCCTTTGTTCTGTTCAGGCCTTCAATGGATTGGATCATACCCTCTTATTCCTATGACAATAGAACTCCAATATTAAGCTAACTGATTCAAATGCTGGTCTCTTCATTACAAAGAAGCACACAGTAATTTTACTTTTGGTGACTATTAGTATTGATTTTCAATTTAAATGGTGTCTACCATAAAATATGGGACATGATTCTTGGTGGTATGTCAGACATCTGTGGCATTCCAACTGCAAAGGTGTCTAAGCACAAACACAAAACAGTGCTTTCTTGTCTTTGCTTCTTGTTGGTGAGTAATTTTGTCCCTGTTTGTGTTACTATTCCTCTCTGATATCATACTCTAGTATTTTCAAACTTTAGACATGGACTCTGGTATAGCAAATTTCTAGGAATTTTCCAATCCTTTTTTTGTCAAACTAAGCCTACTGTGACATCTCACCTCGTGTACTGAGAAGCAACTGAGCTCTCAAGCTTCCTAGTTATAGAGGGCCATTATTGACTGCCAAGTCTGTCATTTTCTGACTTAAGGAAAGGTGAGAAACTAATACATTTCAACTGTAAAGCAAAGGTGAGCACATGTAAGAACAAATTAGTATAGTTAAGATCTCATGTTCCATAGCATCTACTGGAGTAAATAGTGAACAAGTTTCTAGAGGGATTTTGGAAGTTAGTGCTACCATCAAGGGCTTTAAAGATGCTAGATTGTGGTTGGCACAACATCTCTCTTTAATTCTATTTGATCTATACAAAAGACAGGTGGACTGTGGAGAATTAAGTTGATTATAATAAACCTAATCAAGCAGTGACTTCAATTTTAACTGCTGTAACAGATATAAATTCTTTGAGCAGATTAGCCACTTTCTGAATAGTTTGTATGAAGCTACTGACTTCACTCAGGTTTCTATTTCTCCAATCTGTCTATAGGACACACAATAAAAATGAGTTTTCAAATGTCAAAGATATCATTTAACCTTTACTGTACCTTAAGTGTAGTCTTCTTTCATAACTTAGTTTTCAAGGCTTTTGGTTAGCAGTCTCTTTCAAAAAGTTTCATACTGTGATGACATGTTACTGAATAGACCAAGTGATAGGATATAGGAACTATTCTCAACTTACTGGTAATATATATGTACGAAGCAGAATGGTAAATAAACCAATGAAAATTCACAAACTTTTTATTTCAGTTGAATGTCTAGGAGTTCAGTGAGCTAGAACATGCAGAGATATTACTCCCGAAATAAAGGATCTCTTATTGTCCCTAAACCCTCTTAATACCAAAAAAAAAAAAAAAGGCACAATGCTCAGTAGGACTGGTTAGAGTGTGGAAGCAGCATATTTCTCATTTACATGTACTATTCTAGTTCATATAGCAAGTGACTTGGAAAGCTGCTAGTTTTGAGTGGGACACAGAACAATAGTGGGTTCTAGAATAAGTCCAAGTGGCAGTACTGTTTGTTCTGAGACTTTAGCATGAGACTCAGCTACATTAATGGTACTTGAAATATCAGTGCCGTGTAAAATTGCCTTTGCCAGGCTCCAATACTTGAATCACTGCTGAAGGTCTTTGGATTTTGGGGTAAGGCCCCGCTGTAATCTGAAGACAAGTACTTTTCTGTTGCATGACAGCTCTTCATCTGTTATGGGGCTCTATAATCTTTGCTCAACAATGGGCCAGTAGGTTACCATGTGGCCTGAAATGTGCATCATGAGCTGGGCGTTTTCCAGCCTACCAAGTCATCAAGTTGGATTTGAACAGTAAATGTTCATCTCAAATTGAAGGTGTAAAAATGTGATCAGGACCAAGCAAATAGTGAAGACACAAGTAAGCTACATGAAGTTGTCCAAATGCCTATGATTCCTACTACTGTTATAATGCCTTTTCTTTCCAAGTATGCACCTGTAGTCTTATGGAAAATACCATGCCATCAACTGACTAAGAAGAAGACCAATAACTGAAACTTACCAATGAACAAATATCAATAACAATAAGAAAAATGTTGAGGCCCAGTTGACATTTGGTTTTGAATGCTAAACAGACACAACTCAGAAGTGACAGATATAGGATCATAGCATCTTTCTCAGCAATACCTTAAGGACAGTGGTGGAAGGAGATTTTCACAGTGGGCAGAACTTTAGCACATGATCAAAGACATACATATAGTTTGAAAGAGAACAATGGCCATATGTGTGGTTGTATATTAATTCATGGATATAGCCCAGAATTTGGCTGGACATTTGGAAAATTAATGGAACACAACTTGAAAACTGGTGGGAAAGACATTTGGAGAGAGTATATGTGTATAAATAAGTCCAAATGTGCAAAGGTTGTGAAGATAATGTGTCTTACCTAAGAGCTCACCAAAATATTACTACAGTAAAGTTTCAATAATCAGATAGATAGAATCACCCAGTAGGTTGATAATAATTATTCTGTTTCTTCAGTCTACACAACAAGTCAATCATCTAAGCAATCATGGTAGCAGGGATGGAGGTTATACATGGGCTCAGAAACATGCAACTCCATTAACCAACATTGTCTTAGCTACAGCTGCCATAATTGTCAAATCTGCTAGCAACAAATGCCAACACTGAACACCTGATTATACCAGGTGTTCTGTTGGGTGGTACATTGACTAAATAGGACAACCTGTATAATGAAATAAGCATCTCTTTGTTCTTATTGGACTAGATAATTTTTCTAGACAATTGATTTTCCTGAACAAATACTCTGCTAAAACTTCCATCCATGGACTTATATAATGTTTTATTCATTATCATGGCACTCTATACAGCATTGTGATTAAACAACGAACTTGTAATAGTGCATCAGTGAACTCAATATTTATGGAATTTATTGGTTTTATTATGCTTCCTACAAACAGAGCAGTTGTCTTTATTTTTACTATTGAATGTCATTTTAAATAAGCAATAATGGTACAAACAAGGTGGCGATAGCCTTGAGGTCATGGCAGTGTTCTTGAAAAGGCTCTGTATGCTTTGAATCAGTATTCAATATATGATACCCTTTCTGCCGTAGCCAGAATTTATTGTTCCAAGGATCAAAGGTTTGAAATGAAAGAATTTCTAGTCATACACTAGAAAATGTTTGCTTCCTACTGCTCTGATTTTATGCTGTTTTAGCCAGAAAAGTATGGGTCTAGAAAAGGGATAGGTGGTATTTCTGCCAGGAGACACAATAAATACCCAACTAAACTAGAAGCTAATTTCTTTCCCTGACCACTTTGATCAGCTGTTGTCCTTAAGTCAATGAACAAAGAGGAGTTACAGTGTTAGGAGTTACAACTGTGACTGGTCCATATGGCTAGAAATAAGCTGAACTCTGCAATGAATATGTGTGTTATACAGGGGGTCTTTTAGGGCAACTGCTAGTGTTACCATGTCTTCTGAATGAGGTTAATGTGGAAACTACAACAATGTAATTTAAGCAGGATGATAAATGGTCCTGCCAAATTGAAAATGAAGGTAAGGTCATACCTCCAATGTAAAAAACAAAGACCTGCTGAGGTGCTTGTTTATGGTAGAGTTATACAATAGTTATAAATAACAGCTACAGACATGACATCAGTTACAAAATGAAAGACTGTATTTGACATGTTTCTATTCAACATATTATGTCAATTTATACAAATATATTGAAAAGACATTTGTGTTTATTTCCTGTCTTATTCCTTTGTAATGTGATATGATATGAGCTGGAACAGGATCACTACTTTAATGGTGTCAAATCAATACTAACATAGATAATTTATCAGATATTAGAAGACTAAATATTCCTCAAGGGAAAGAAATAAGCTAACTGAAAATTTTGACCATGCTCTCCTCTCCTCGAAATTCAATCCCCAAGTCTCACCCCTTGTCTGCAACAGAACATTTACTACAGACTTCCTTCTCACTCACCCCTGTCCATATCTACTGTGGTTACCACAGGTATTACTCTCCTAACCTCCCTCCCTGCACTGTTGACTTTATTCCTGACCCTAAATCCAGTAGCCACCCCTGCTCACCAACAGGACAATCCTGCCTGGGAAAGAGGTAGGCTGGTTTTAGCTCTTCCCTTTTCTTTGAGTTCCTCCAGGATCTAATCACCCAGGCTCATTAACAACTCTAAAGCAGACCTCCTGGGGTGACTTCTAATCATTATATACCCTTGTTACAAGGAGATTAAATAGCCGGGTGGTGGTGGGGCACACCTTTAATCCCAGCAGTGGGGAGGCAGAGGCAGGTGGATCTCTGTGAGTTCTAGGCCAGCCTGGTCTCCAAAGCGAGTTCCAGGAAAGGCACAAAGCTACACAGAGAAACCCTGTCTCAAAAAACAAAAACAAACAAACAAAACAAAACAGAACAAAAAAAAACCCAAGGAGATTAAATAAGCAGATCTTGGTAGAACTCTCTTCCTTCTACCCCTCCTGTGAATCCCTCCAGACCCTAGCCTATCCCATTCCTGAGGGTCAACTCCCACTACTCAGAAACACATTTTATCTGGAATATCCATTGGTCACACCTATTAAGTCCACAGACAATTGTCTACCAGGTAATTCATGACCATCAATTATACTCACCTGTCTTCACATATCTTGAAAGGATAATTCTCAACTTCATCTAGAAAAGCAATAATCCCAGGGTAGCTAAAATGATTGTGAACAATAATTAAACTGTTGGAGGTCTTAACCTACTTGATTTCAAGTTTTATTGAAAAGCTATAGTAATAAAAACAGCACGGCATTGACATAAAAACAGACATGTTGAACACCTGAATCAAATTGAAGACCAAGATATAAGTCACACACATATAGACACTTGGTTTTCAATAATGAAGCCAGAAATGCACAGTGCAGAAAAGACAGGACCTTCAACAAATCATGCTAGTCAAACTGGGTGTCTGCACAGAACTCAACTCCAGATGGATCAAAGACTTCAACATAAAAACAGACGTTTTGAACATGATAGAAGAAAAATTGAGGAATAGCCTTGAGAAAATTGACACAGGAGACAACTTTGTGAACAGAACACCAATAGCACAGGCACTAAGATCAACAATGAATAGATGGGACCTTGTGAAAATGAAAAGGTTCTATAAGGCAAAGGACACCATCAATCAGACAAAATGGCAGCCTACAAATGAGAAGAGAGTTTTACCAACTGCACATCCAATAGAGGACTAGTATCCAAAATATATTAAGAACTCAAGAAACTATAAATCAAAACCCAAATAATTGAATTTAAAATAAGGTAAAGGCTTAAACAGAGAATTCTCATTAGAACAAACTCAAATATCTGAGAAACACAAAGAAAAGTTCAACATCCTTAGCCATCAGGGAAATTAAAATCAAAACTACTTTGGGATTCCATCTTACACCTGTCAGAGTAGCTAAGATCAATACACCACAGAGCAGTTCATGCTAGCACGGAAGTGGAGTAAGGAGAACACTCATCCATTGCAGGTGGGAGTACAAAATAGCCAGAAATTGGAAAAACATAGCTTTTCCTCAACAGAAGAATAAATAGAGAAAATGTGGGGCATTTACAAAATGGAATATTCCTCAGCTATTAAAAATGGCATAAAATTCCAGGCAGTGGTGGCTCACACCTTTAATCCCAGCACTTGGGAGGCAGAGCCAGGTGCATCTCTGTGAGTTCAAGCCCAGCCTGGTCTACAGAGTGAGATCCAGGACAGGCACTAAAACTACACAGAGAAACCCTGTCTTAAAAATTAAAAAAAAAAAAGAAAAACAAAAACAACAACAAAAAAACCATAAAAATTGCAGGCAAATGGATGAAACTAGAAAAAAAAAATCTTAAGTGAGATAACCCAAACCCAGAAAGATAAATATGGTATGTATTTGTATATATGTGGATGTTAGCTGCTGTGATACAATGTGTAGATCCAGAAATGTTAGGTATAGAGGCAGAGACTAGGGAGGACACAAAGTTCTCCCTGGGAGGAGGAAAGAGAATAAATTCTGTGGGTGGATTTGGGGTGCGGTGGGGTAAGAAAGAGAGGAACAGGTCGGGAGGCTGAGGGGAAATAAGGTTTGAGGAGAGAATGTGGAGAAAATAGCTAAAAGAGAAGGGCATTTGAGGGGTGGTGTGGAAACCAGGTGCAGTGGAAACTTCCTAAACTATAACGAAGGGAATCATAACAAAATCTCCAAATAATGAGGAAGACAGGGTTCCAAATGGCCAACTTTTGTCACCAAATGAAGCTTACAGTACTGGGATTGGGTTACATCCAATGGAGTTGCTGGCTAAAAGGGTCTCATGGAAATCCCTAAACAAATCATGCCTTTGCCAAGACAAAAGGCTGCTTACCACAAACTGAGAGCAAAAACCCATTGCTAAAGACAACACCCATACTCATAGAACATGAAGAGGTTGAGATGGCGCCTACATAGAACATTCACCCTTAAGTACTAGTGGCTTTTTATGGGAAAGTACTCTGCAGGATACAGAACTATACACCAACCCCGGCACAAAACCTTTGATCTACAATCTTCCCTGCATGCAAAATATGGTAGGGCTCTGGGGGCACAAAGTTTATGGGGATAATCAACCGATATATGATTTTTACATAAGGCCCACTCCACTCTCCACACAATGCAATCCATATTGAACTCTGACTGGGTTGCCAACCACCTGAGACTACATAGCCCTGGGACCTAAGGTAAAACCAATTACTACTGGTCTAAAAAAAAAAAAAAAAAAAAAAAAAAAAAGAAAGAAAGAAAGGAAGGAAGGGAGGAAGGAAGGAAGAAAACTAACAATAACATGAATCCTAATAAAATTCTAGTATATCCATAGATCAATGCCTTTTTTAGCCATCATCGGAGAAGCCTCCTCCTACAGCAGATGTGAGCAAACACAGAGACTATGGCCAGATATTTTGCAGAGAGAGAGACTGGAACACAGAGGGCTCGAGGACACCAGGAGAACAAGGCCCTCTAAATCAACTGAAAAACCTGATATGAACTCACAGAGACTGAGGCAGCATGCACAGGGACAACACTGGTTAGCACCAGGTCCTCTGCATATATAGTATAGATTTCAGTTTAGTATCTTTATGGGGCTCCTGAGTGTATGAATGAATGGATCTCTGATTCTTATGCCTTCTCTTGGACTCTTTTCCTTTTGTTCATTTTTCTTGTCCAACGTCCTTGTGATGCTTTCTATTGTGTATCATCATATTTTGTTTTATTATGTTTTGTTGTTAAAAATAAATATAACACCAAATAATTAAAAAATGAGTATGAATTCAAAATTAGTCAAGAATTTTTTTCTCTTAACATCATCTTAAAATTTGAAAAAGGGTTTATTAAATAAAAGAAATGGGAGATATACATTATTTATTAAAGAATAAAAAACTTCACTTAAAAAATAAAGTCATCCATAAGGATATTAAATGTAATTGGATGAAAAGCTAATAAATTTTGTTTGAGAATTATCTAGTATTAGAGAGCTTGCCTGGCATATCAAGGTCCTGTGTTCAATATACAGCATGACACACTCAAAAAATATATAAAAACTTGGAAGAAATTTATATAAAATTTAGAACACTAATAATATCAAATTAATCTAAAAGAAATGAGATAACAAAACCAAGGGTTGTTATCATAATGGCTTTATTATTAAGAACTCTGTGAGTACATATTGGTTATCTTTAAATATGATATTATGGATTTAAACTTAAATCATATTACAAAGCTAAAAGAGAAGGTAAATGATACAAATTCATCAATATTTTACCTATTAACAAGTTTGTTTTACAGAAACTTCCAACTCTTGATTCCTAAATACAATCCTTTAAGATTCCATTTTTTTATCTAGTATTTACTCAATTGTGCTATTTCTGTGAACAGGACAACTTCAAACCTTAATTTTTAATCTATGGTTCCTTTCAGACTTTCATTATTTTCAGCTCTGTTAATTACTTTCTAGTGTTTGTCTTGTAATAATTATAATAGGTTTCTTTCTAAGATTCTCTCTTTGAGTTCTCTATTTTAAATATAGATTACATTGGCCTATCTTTAAGTTATCACACATCACCAATTTTCCTTTTTTCTTGACTATACATATGATGAATCATTTAAGTTACATGAAATACTCTTCAAGTTTTTATTGCAATTGCCTTGTTCTGTTTTAATAGTGAGTTTCCAACAAAGCAGCATACTATATCATTTTATGACTTGAAATGTTAAAAAAAAATGCTGCTCAAAATCAGTCTATAACATATATGTGCAGCATTATGATTATACTAATTTATCATATCTCAGAGTATATTTCTACATAATTTTACTAAAATATCTTCTAACTTATTAGTGAAAATGTCCCTGAGTATAAAGATTTATGAATGCTTTCTTTGTAAGAGTAAGAGTGTAAGTGAGCTTTTCAGTTTCTTTGTAACATGGGGATTATGTAAGTCAGTTGCCCAAGCTTGTGTTCAAACATCTGATAAAAATAATTCAAAATAGGGAAGACTTACATTTTTCACAGTCTAAGATAGTTTCAGTATATTTTCAGTTAGCTCCATTGCATATGGGACTTTAATGAGACAGAGCCTTATAGCTGAGAGTGTTCAGTGAAGTGATGAGGGTAAGCCGATGGCAGACAAATGGGAATGGAAAACAGAAGAGATTCAGGGACAAGCTGTGTAATTCAAAGATCCAGTGACCCATCTCCTTCATCTCCAGCCAACCTCCTAACACTATGCTAAGGTGTGAGAGCTCCATTGATCCAGTCACATCTGTAGTTCTGTACCTCAATCATGCCTATATTAATGATCAATATCTTCAGTGTAGGAATCTTTGTGATATTTCATATTCCAAGCTTTTTTATCCCTTCTGTCCTCTAAATATCTCTATACAAAATATACATTTCTCCATATCTCTCCATAATTACTTTTTATGCCTTCCATCCTTTTAGCTAAAGCAACAAGTTACCAAAACCAATAGTTTAAACCATCAATAAAATATATTTACAGAAGAAATAAGAAATGTTACATTGAAAACAAGCTAAAGGAAAAAAATAACTAATAGAAATTTTGAAAATTATCCCATTTACAAATACTTATAAGATATATGGTGATATATAAAATTAAATGAAAAGTATAGGTGTGTTCTATATATTTTTTGGCACCTATTTTAAATAATTTATCATACAATTGAGGGGAAAGGATTTAGTGTCATCAGGATAGTGATTAAATGACTTAATTTAAGTCATTGTTTCGCTGGGCGGTGGTGGCGCACGCCTTTAATCCCAGCACTCAGGAGGCAGAGCCAGGCGGATCTCTGTGAGTTCGAGGCCAGCCTGGGCTACCAAGTGAGTTCCAGGAAAGGCGCAAGGCTACACAGAGAAACCCTGCCTCGAAAAACCAAAAAAAAAAAAAAAAAGTCATTGTTTCATAAAATAAAAGTTAAGTCCTAGCAAAACACCTACAATACAATGGAGAAGTCATATCAATGTTGACTGGAAGGGTATTGTATATTAAAATAATCCCAGGGGCACGGGAGTTAGTTCAGCAGGTTGGAGTATTACCAATTTTGATAATCTAATTTTTATCCCTGGAGCCCACAAGGTAGAAGAGAATCTATTCCCTAAAGTTAGCCTCTTACCTCCACACATACACTGTGACTTGAGTACACACACACTTATTTATATGCAAATAAATAAATGAAATACTAAACCTATCTCAGACAGAAAAAATAAAGAACCAATAGCTGTATCATCATTCAAATTCTTCTTGTCTCACAAATCTTATGAATGTTTAATTAACTATTTTAATGTATATATTTTTCTAAGGTATGCATGTTTTTTCTGTTGCCATTGGATAGAATTCTTCATTAAATATTTAGTCATTAAAATTTGAAACAATTATAATGACACAGGGTAGTTATACATGTAAGAGCTTTTGTGCACATGATGTGCATTTGATTGTGTCTTTTAAAGCACATATGTCAATCACACTATAAACAATTATCTCTCACTTTATTTCCTATTTTCTTCCACCCAACAACCACTATTTCTAAAATGTTTAGTTTCCTTAGGAAATTACAGCTGGGCGGTGGTGGCACACGCCTTTAATCCCAGCACTCAGGAGGCAGAGGCAAGTGGATCTTTGTGAGTTCTAGGCCAGCCTGGTCTATAGAGCAAAATCCAGGAAAGGTGCAAAACTACATAGAGAAACCCTGTCTCAAAAAACAAACAAGCAAACAAACAAACAAGGAAATTACAAGTAATTGTAATATTATGTTTGCATGTATACATCTATTGTTTACGCAGATTTGTTTCCTTTTCAATTTTGTTTTCAAATTTATACCCCAGGTAGATAATCTCACAATAAAAATAGATTATTTTTCCCCCATCCTACCCCCCATTCCCACCTCCTCCAGGGCAAAGCCTCCCCCAGGACTGAGATCAACCTGGAGGGAAGGGAAGGGGGGCAAGAGGGGGGAGAACAAGAGAATCCGTGGCTGATATGTAGAATTGAATTGTATGCCGGGCGGTGGTGGTGCACGCCTTTAATCCCAGCACTCGGGAGGCAGAGCCAGGCGGATCTCTGTGAGTTCGAGGCCAGCCTGGACTACCAAGTGAGTTCCAGGAAAGGCGCAAAGCTACACAGAGACACCCTGTCTCGAAAAACCAAAAAAAAAAAAAAAAAAAAGAATTGAATTGTATTGTAAAATAAAATAAAAAATAGATTATTTTTCTATTAAAATGTCTAATATTCTGTCCAATACTAATTTTCTCATGTGCATGCACAAGTTCTTTTATGTTCTATAATATGGATATATGAATATGTTCTTGAGCTACTTATGAGGATTGCAATGTTGTTCAGGTAAATAATATCTAATAAGTTACTAATTATCTGAATTCCATGTCCATGTATGAAAACTTCTCATCAATGAGTCTAATATCATAGGAGATTCTATCCCTGAAGGGTAAATTTCTCAAGTGGAATAATTTATTCAAAATGTGATTACTTTATATAGTCCTGCAAAATATTAATCACACTATATTAATTGTATTGATCTAGAGCCTTCCTAAAGAGAATTTGAGAAAGTTTTCTGTTTCTAATTCAAAAGAAATGCCATAATATTTGAATTCTTCTTTTAAAATTTTACTTTAATAAATTCTCACATACTGATAAAATTTTTCTTATTGCTTTCTATAAAATATACTTGTATAACTAACAAATAATTTAACTGAAATTTGGTGTTATATGAATTGTATTATAGGTTCTAAATTTAACACAAATATTTTATAATTTTTGTAAAATGTATTAGCAATTTATGATCATTGCTATAGAGAAGACTGCTAAACAACTGAATTTTGAGAATCCCATGCTTTCATCATTTTTCATACATATGCAAAGCAAAACCTTTTCATTATTATATCTTGCTTATCTATATAATTTTTCTATTTTAAAGTGATTTTCCCATCAAAAGTAAAATGTATTATTTATTTTATTTTTATCATTTATTTTATTATAACTTGTTTATTTGTATTTATTTCAGTGGACAGATACATTACAAATATAAAATAAACATAATTTCTTTGTTTTTTAAACCAATTTAAAATCCTGATGCTACATATGGATGGGATTCAAACTTTAAAGGAGAAAATCCTTGTTTTATTTTATATCTTGAATTACATGATAGATAGTAAGTGACTAAAATGATTCTTGTAAATACCAGCAAATGATATAAGTAAGATGTCTTTATTCTTTTTGGTAATGTCAGGCACTTTTCTAATGTACTTTACCTGTATTAATTCAGTTAAGCATCACAAAAACCTTAAATCCTATCACTAGCTTTCATTAAAGCTGATGAAAAGAAAGTATAGAGAGCTACATACTTATCCAAAGCCAGTGAATTAATAAAGCTGAAGCCTAAGCCTTGATAATCTCTGCCCTAAAATTTCTCCACAATGTGTGTTCCATGATTGTGCAGAGGTTGAAAGTGGGTATTTGCATCCTAGGAGCTATAAATTCACGTCAGGTTCTACTGACTTCTTTTTTCCCCATATCTATGACATAACATGCTTTCCTGACTGTAGGACAACATTGCTGACAGACAGTAAAACCTTGTTTCAGTTTTCTTTACTAAAATTGAGAATAGGATTTTTGGCTAACTTTAAGCTTCTGACTTTTGATGAAACACAGCCTGAGAGCAGGACTTCATGCCTTGTTAGCTTAATCATTGTTAATCAGAAGTCATTTTGTCTTGCATTTAGTAAATTAAATTCACAATAATAATAATGCATAGTGATATATATACATATAGAAGAACATATGTTAAAAATGTTAAACACACACACACACACACACACACACACACACACACGCGCACACAATTGATTGCAAGCCAGTGCTTTAAAGATGTAAACAACAAGGCTCCAATGTAGAGTTTTATTGTAACTTTTCTTGCCTTTCTGGATAAAAATATTAAGTACTTGAAATAATATTTTACTTCACTACATAGAAAATGATATCATGTAAACTTTAAAGAATTTTTCATTATTTACATATTTACATAATATATATATAATTTTATCAGTTTAAAGCTACTGAACATTTATTAAATTATTAATTTTATTACTTGAGACTACAATTACATCATTTCCCCCTTTCCTTTCCTCTCTTGAAACCCTCCTAAGGAAGTCAGAAACCACACCCATGAAGTCTCGATAAAATGATTGCCTAAACATGAGCTGAGCAAGAACAATAATAGACATGCTAAAGTGGACAGGGAAAGCCATGAGACCTCAACCCCACATTAAGTACAGGCAACTCCAATATAGTGAGAGCTAGAGAAATAGCCTTCTACAGGGAAGATCACTGGACCTTTAAAATAGTGATGTACTGAAGTTTAATTCAAATAAAGGCAAAATTATAGTTCTTTTGCTATACCTGAAAATTTGTTTCATAATATCAAAATGTACTACTGATACAATCTAAAACAAGATTATTTATTTTAGAATGGTGGAAGTGTCTTGCTTTAGGGAACAGATATTAAATTCTACAAATATTTATTGAGCCTATTTCGCTATACGGACAAAATGGAAATGAAATAAAATTTAATCGTTTCTCATGATAAGGACGTTGTTACATCAGATTTGCCCTGAGCTTTCTCGTTAGTCCTATGTCTTTACGTACAGTGGAGGGAAAATGTCACAGTGTTCAAACAGATTATTGCTCAAAACTTAAGGAGTCTCTCACATCCTCTTTAGATCATACTACTTGACCTGTAACATGCTTTCTTTATTCTGATCTAAATTTCACTATGAATACTTGCTAAAATTAATTGATTTAATGCTGCCAATTAACCAGAGGTACATACTTTTTCATATTTCACAAATGGGGAATGTGAAGATTTGTGAGCATAAGCAGAGTTACTAAATTTGCCCAGTCCACACATTCTTTGTGCCACAACAGTTTACTTGAAATTTGTGGTTGTCTACATTTGATTTAACTGTTTTATTGAAATAATATAACACTCACACAAAAATTATTAATCAGTTTTAAAAAATTACTATTAAATTACTACTAATTTTCATAAAGATACTCTGAGCAAAAGACAAAGCAATATTGCTGGAACTCATGTTTTGAAATGGTAAAAATAATGCACTGTGTATTGTATTGTCTTGTACTAGATGATAAAAGCCCACTGTGAAATTTTCAAGCTTTTTAAGAGTCTATTTTAAGTACAACTATTACTAAAGTTTAATCCATATAAAATACGACATGTTATTAAGTCAAAATCTAATATTTATACAAAATCAGCACATATGTTTGCTATGTTATCTCTGAGTCATGTTCATAAAATTATTTTATGTACTTTTCAAGCTAAATAGTAGTATAATGCTGGCAACATATTTCTGAAAATGTATTTCTCTTGAATGACACAATATAGGTAAGATAGGTAATTGCGTATCAAGGAATTAGAAAAATTATAAAATTCGAGACTAGATCATTGTCTGCTCAGGACTCAGAGTAATTAATACATGGGGAAATATTAATAAAGCATTCCAAACTCTGAAAATTGACATGTCTGTAGTCATTAGGAGAGGTACACATACCTTAAATATATGCGAAAATGTTTCCTAATAATTAGCACTGTCACCTGATTCATCAAAGAAACCTTCCATGTCATTAATGAAGGATTAAAATTGCAAACAACCTTTCTTTCAATATTTTTTTTCTAAATAGCTAGAATTATGAGCCAACATTAATGTTCAAAGAACACTCATTCATCAATTATGTGAATAAGACTGTGTTTGCTGAATTGGATAGTGATCAAGCAATTATTTGTAGCCTGATTTTAGGAAATCATGGTAAAACTACAAACCTAAGCTAGTTAAAGATATGAGTTAGGCAAAAATCAATAAATACATTCTGTAAAATTCAATTTGTTATGTGGACTTACAATAGGTTACTGTATTTGTATTGATGTTTATAAACTTTGTCCTAATATCCTTTATATCAGGAAAACTTGTCCTTCTTTTCAGAAGCCCACACTAAATATTTGCCAGCATGCTTCCACAAAGGTCAATGAATAAAAGTTAGATAGCAGAAAAGAAATGTAACTTTCAATAAAATTTGATAAAAATATCTCCAAGCTATAAGTTAAACTAACATGAACATTTTCTATAATACATGGGTAAATTTATTAAAAATTTAACAGATGTTTAAATTTAATAACAAGATTTTTTGTTTCATTTTTTTTCCTTTTTCCTTTCTTTTTTTATTCTTTATCTTGAGAATCACAGTTGCCACAGGCTACTACCTAACACAGGTCCCAGTGAGCTATTTCCTGGGTTTCGGATCTATGTATAATATATCCTAATAAGTATAACCTTCAGTTATAAACATGCATCTAATGACCAGAATAAGTTAAACATCTGGGACATGGTAATGTCTCAGACTACATGATAAAATACTAACGTTTGACTTATTCCTAATCTGTCTATGGCTCTTCTTGATGCATTCTCTGATTAAAAAAAAAAAAGTTTTGAGTTGTCCAGCAAACAGGGTATAATAACAATGGAATAGCAGCAATTATTGGACAAGAGACTGTAAAACCAGGGCCTGCAATCTCACCAAAATTAATTAACAGCATCCTGCCAATAATGATGTAAGTTTTCAAGTTCAGAAATAGATCATTTCTCAGTTAAACAGTTTAACAAGCCCCAGCCTTATTAAAAATAATTTTGTAGCAAATGGAAGTTTGGAATTCACAAAATCTTTGTGGAGGATATTGACCTACAGAAACTCAAATCAATTTTGATATTTTAAGACCCAAGGCTAAGAGATACTTTAAGCAGAAATATATAATTAGTACAAGGATCATAAAACTAGACAAAATATTAAATTTACATTACAATTAAGTCATTGTAATAAAGTACATCATACATAGTGATCTCCATATTCTTTTTTTTTTTTTTTGATTTTTCAAGACAGGGTTTCTCTGTGTAGCTTTGGAGCCTGTCCTGGAACTGACTCTGTAGACCAGGCTGGCCTCGAACTCACAGAGATCCACCTGCCTCTGCTTCCCGAGTGCTGGGATTAAAGGCGTGTGCCACCACCGCCCGGCCATATTTTTAATTATTACTTATACAAGTTTATATTTATCTCAAAATATAACAACTTGATTCAATACGCTCTTTGAAATTTAAGTACAAAGTATATAACACTTTCTTCACTTATAAGATAGTCCTAGTGACATTGCAACATATGCAGGATATATTATTTAAAAAGATGTTGTTGGTACCTGAAACCCATTTTACATGAGTAGTAAATAAATAAAATCATTGCAATCATATCTAGCCTGGAAAATTGCAAATGACCCCAATAGAGTAATTAAAATTTCCTCTTTGACATCACTAGCCAGGCCCCCAACATCTGAAGAGAAAGTTCTTTGCCTAGGTTGTTTTCTGACCTTGTTACTGCTCAGTCACAATGCTAATGCAACCTACAAGGAGATGATGTTAACAAGCTTTCCATCCTAGTTACTTTTACTGTGTGTATGTATTCATGTGACAGACACTGTTTAACAACAGCAAAAAATGACATTTTACAAATTCAAAGGCATACTCTAGGTGAATGCTTTCATCCACTAAATAAAAAAATATATATAATAAGTGGAAAATAATTGAAACTGCCTCACTGGATAACAATACTTTGAAAATCAAATAAAGAAATATCCACTAGCCAGGCGGTGGTGGTGCACGCCTTTAATCCCAGCACTTGGGAGGCAG
Organism: Peromyscus eremicus; assembly: GCF_949786415.1. Taxonomy (NCBI): domain Eukaryota; kingdom Metazoa; phylum Chordata; class Mammalia; order Rodentia; family Cricetidae; genus Peromyscus; species Peromyscus eremicus. The sequence continues at coordinate 46,653,055 of NC_081431.1, forward strand.
AGCCAGGCGGATCTCTGTGAGTTCGAGGCCTGCCTGGACTACCAAGTGAGTTCCAGGAAAGGCGCAAAGCTACACAGAGAAACCCTGTCTCGAAAAACCAAAAAAAAAAAAAAAAAAAAAAAATCCACTAAAGAAAACAATGGTAAAATTGTCAAATCAATTGTTGTGGGATATTTGTACAGCGTGTGAAGTTATATTGCAGTAACTGGTTTAATAAGGAGCTGAATGGACAATAGCTAGACAGGAGGTACAGGCAGGACTTCAGGGCAGAGAAGAGAGAGAGAGAGAGAGAGAGAGAGAGAGAGAGAGACAGAGAGAGACAGAGAGAGACAGAGACAGAGACAGAGAGAGACAAAGACAGAGACAGAGAGGAGACATGGAAGAAGCAGGATGGGTGGTACGTAACAGGGCATATATTAATAAAATGGGTTAATTTAAGTTATAATAGCTAGTTAGGAACAAATCTAAACTAAGGAGAATCTTTTGTAATCAATAATAAATCTCCATGTCATTATTTGTGGCTAGCTGGACAGAAAAAGACTAATTAACCAGAGACGCAATATGAGGCCATGTAAATCCAGATAGGTCCCGAGAAACCTTAAAAATATTTTTTTTTCCCAAAAAACAGAGTCAGAGGAGACATCCAGGTGACTTTCTCTCAACCAAGCCTGGTGCTTATAGTGTAAAGAGGTGCAGCCCCTTTATTGCAGCCAAGAACTTGAACAGCCTGCTTGCCACTGGAGCAGGAGCCTAGGTGGAAATGCCTTCTGCATATGGACGAAACAGCTAGGCTGAGGCATGGCTCCTGCTACTGCCTGGACCCTTGTGGGCAGAGCCAGCCACCAGTGGGCCACAAGCTAAGCTGAACCTCTGAAAAAGTACAGTGTGCTTTAGAAAAGTGCTGAGGTACTGAAGAAAGAAAAATGGCATAACAATAGCCATAGAAAAATATTTTAAAATTATAAGGTTTTTAAAGAGAATAAGTAATAATTTTTAAAAAGCCACACATACGGATCGGAACTATTATAACACGAGGAGTTTGGATCTTATACGGTGCTTTGTCAATCTTGAATTTTTTGAGTGTTCATGAACAGAGGATAACAACTGCTGAGAGACAGTAGATTATGGAAGAAGCTGCTGAATTAAACCAACTTATATGCTTTAGGAATGTTTTAACTTTAAGATGGAAACTGGGATATGTGTTATCTTGGGGGAGAGGATATGCCTTTCCTTCCGCAGTAAACAAAAAGCTCTGTGCTCCTTCAAAGTTAGTAGAGATCAGATGTGACGGAGTGGTGGCGGGGAGACCTCCTGAGGATATTGACTACAGACATGAGGGAAAAAGCCAGAAAAGCCTGCAGGACAATGACATACATGCTGATCCCTCAACATGGGAACAGCTTAGAGACTGGTTGAGACATCATAAAACTTGTTGGCTACAGAGTACTTGTGACTGTTTTGTTATACAGTTCAAACAGATTTATAAAATTGACAGGTGCCTTTTACCTGCTCAAACATAGATCAGACAATCATCTTTAGAGATTTGTGTATGCCACAGATTCTATATCTTGGTTAATACAGATATGGATATTACCATTAAATGTGTCTATGTTTTCAGGAAAAAAAAAAAAAAGGACCAAACACCAAAAAAGACAAGGAGCCCAGGTGATCCAGCCTCTCAGAATGTCTATGTTGCAGTTTCTTTAAAATTCAACATCTAGGCCAACTTCAAAGCTTCTAGCTGAGATGGTCCAGACTCATAGACTACTCAATCCAGGACTTCAGATAAGCTCTACATTTACCATCACACAGAAACTAAATAAAAAATAATTCAGCTAGTTTCCCAGGACATTATCCCAAGTTTCTCAGGTGCCCCTAAAGATGTCATTGCACACAGACAAAAGAAAGCAGTCAAAAGAACATGTCACCTACATTCCCAAGAGGTGGAATGGGTAGTTTTTGGTTATTTGGTGGGTTATAGATGTTTGACATCATCATATGAGGACATGGATGTAAATTGTTGCTGGTCATGGTAAGGGAGGAACCTAATTAAGAGATGTTGTATTCAAAGATATCTTTCTGAAAAAAAAATAGATGTCTGTCATCATATGGGGAGTTGGATACAAATTGCTACTAGTCATAGTAAACGAGGAACCTAAGTAAGGGATGTTGGATTCAAGGATAACTTTCTGAAAAAAGGGGGGGCATATGGAAAGGATAGGATTAAAGATAAATAATTGAATCTACCTTAAAGTAAAAAGCAACTATCGATTTCAATTATTTTACATTGTTATGCATTTGTGTATAATGATACAAATTTGTTTTTGTTAAAACATACTCTCTATATATCTTCCTACTCTTGTTTAAGGTGTTTTTATATATTGATACAAGTATAAGGTTACTTTTGTTATACTGTATATATGTTTCTACTCTAGTTTAAGATATTTTTCTTCATTGATTCAAATTTAAGGTCATTTTTGTTTTACTGTATTATAGGTTCCCATTTCTGGTTTAAGGTATTGTAACTATGAAGCTCATTTTAAAATGCAATGTAAAGTTCTAGTTCTTGAAAGCTACTCAGGATAATAAAGAAAGATAGGTTAGTAATTAGTCATCTATAACTATCAAACTTATAGTCATGTTAGTTATAGTTTCAAGATCAATCAGAGGCATAATTTAAATAAATATATGTTCTTTAAATATTTTAGAGACCTACAGAATATGGCATTTTAATGTTTTACTAACATAGGGCTTTTCATGATAGTGAGACATGTCTGCTCCTAGCAGCACCATGGACATTGAGAAACCTCCATATGGAGTTTGCCCTTTTTTGTCGCAAAGTCAGCCACTAGGCAAGAAACTGCCCTTGACTCAAGTGCTGACAGTATGTTGTCCAAAGTGGACGAGCAGTACATGAAAAGGCAACTGCTGAACTTTGCCAAGACAAGGTAGGATAGTCTTTCAATTTTCCTGATTCACAGAAATGTCTGTCAGATATTCTAGGCCTCTAGGTCAAAGATGAAAGCCCCAACCCTGCAGAGGAACATTGGGTGACTCTCCAGGCAGCTAGCTGTTTTTGTCATTTCTATAGTCTTGGAACTTGTTTGCTCTAAACTTCCTATTTAATCAGGTAATATTATATCCTTTTCAGGTCTCTAATGAGAGAGTTATAGTTACAGTTTTCCTTATTACCCAAATCAGAAAAGACACTCACAAAAGAGGTATAAAATATATAAGACTGAGAGATCTAAAATCTTAAATTGTTTATTTAAGAAAATGTTCTGAGGTTTAAAAGTGTAGTTTCAGGATGGTAATACAAGTTATGACAGAGCATGATTTAGATATAAAAATTTAAATTCATCAAGATAAGATAGATCATAGAGTATTTTCTCTAAATATGCTAAATACTGGACTGGACATTGTGAATATATTTCTTACCTGATGATTATTCTTATTGTATGTAATCTTACTATGTTAAAGTATAAACCTTTCCTTTTTATTTAGACAAAAAGGGGGAAAGGCTATGGGGTATTTGCACACTATGTGAAGATATAGTGCTGTGATTAGTTTAACAAAGATATGAACAGCCAATAGTTAGGCAGGAGGTATAGGCAAGACTTCTAGGAAGAGAGAGGAAGTAGGAAGAGATAATGAAGGTGAGAGAGAGATGTGAGAAGACACAAAAGAAGCAGGATGGATGGTACATGACAGAAGATAGATTAATAAAAGTGGGTAATTTAAGTTTTAAGAGCTAGTTAGGAACAAGCCTAAGCTAAGGCTGAGCTTTTATAGTTAATAATTTCACCATGTCATTATTGCGGGGCTGATGGGACAGCAAAAACTCATTACAACCAATAAAAGTAAACACATGTAAAAGCGATTTCCTACTTAAAGAGAAGAATGAGCTATTAATCTTGTTATAACATAGGTAGAGCATTGTGTTCACTCAAGGATTATTTATTACTAGGGTTAAATAAAAAAATTGAGGCATTTTATGCTTATTTTATATTAATTACATTTTTTGATGATTTCATACATGTATATAATTTACTCTGTTCACTTTTACTACCCAACCCTTTCCTATCTCCCTTCTACACCATTAACGCTCCTTCCCCAAGTCACTTCCCCACATTCATGTCTTTTCAGATTAATTTGTGACACATTGAGTTTAACCAAGTATCTATGTAGCCAGGGTTTGAAAATATCCATTGGAGAGCAATGGAAGAGATATCTTGATAGAGACATTATGGGGTTAGGGAGAAACCTGGAGCTAGGTAAATTCCAAGGAATCCACAAGGATGACACCAGATTAAACTACTAGCAATAGTGGAGAGGGTGGCTGAACTGGCCTACCCCAGTAATCAGACTGGTGAATACTCTGTCATCATAGAACCTTCATCCAGTTACTAATGGAAGTAGATCCAGAGATCCACAGTCAAGCACTAGGCCAAGCTCCAGGAGTCCTGTCGAAGAGACAGAAGAGAGATTATATGATGGGGAAATCTACAGAGACAACTGAATCAAGCTCACAGGAACTCACAAACTATAGACCAACAGCTGTATAGACTGCATGGGACCAGAATAGGCCCTCTGCATGTGGGAGACTGTTGTGTAGCTTGGTCTGTTTGAGGGGCCTCTGGCAGTGGGATCAAGATCTATCCCTGGTGCATGAGCTGGATTTTGGTGCCCATTACCTATGGTGGAATACTTTGCTTAACCTTTATGCAGTGGGGAGGGCCTTGGTCCTGCCTCAGCTGAATGCACCAGTCTTTGCTGACATCCCATGGAAGGCCTTACCCTTTTGGAGGAGGGGATACGCCCCCGGATGGAGGTGGACTGGGGAAAAGTGGGAGGAGGGAAGAGTGGGATCTGTGATTGATATGTAAAATGAATAAAGAATTTTGTAACTAAAAAAAAAAAAAAGGAAATATTCATTGGGATCTGGTTGGCTTATCAGTAGATATACAACTGACTTCATTGTGAAATCCTCACCCACAGTAATCACTAGTTTCAGCAGAGAGGCCTAGACACCCATGATGTTCTCCCCATCCATGAGTGGCTGTTGACAAGAAATGTCTTGTGCAGGCACATTTTCAGAAGTTACAGGCACTGTGGGATCCCAGAAGATCTGTTTGTAAGCTCTTTCACTGCCTTCCAGATGTTTTTGGTTATATGCCCTGAGTATTAAAGGAGGGGATATAAATTTCTTGCTGAAGGGTTAGAATTCAATATCATTTATTCTAAGTAACTTCTGCAGCTGTGAGTCTTTGGATTGACAATTGTTCACTTCAAAATGAAGCTTTTGTGGATAAGACAAAAAGCAGCATTTGTGTATAGGTGTAAGCATAAAAATTTAGAAAAGAGATTGATGCCATGTCAGTTTAGCTAAACATCAGCAGTAGGTTTCCTTAAGGGCCTATGCCCTACAAAGAGTATTTTGTTGTGTTGTTGCTGAATTTGTGGTATCAGGATGAGAATCCCTGCTTTTTGAGCAAGACTCTGATCGAATCAGAGAGCAATCAATGTTCTATTTTCACACAACTAAAATTATTTGAAAATGAGAAAATAATTTCTGCTGAAATAATTTACACTGAGAAAAAAAATTACTCATTGATATTTTGTTTCCTGAAAATTGCTCTACTAAGGCAGTAGTATTGTGTAGAAATAACATTCATATGGATTTGGTAGTTCTGTTGAATTATTCTTAAATTGAGCAGCAAAGACTGAAGTTAATCAATATGATTCAAAACAGTTGAAAATGCATCTATATTTTCTCAGTTATCATTGACACATTATAACTGTTGTGAGTTGTGTTTTTAAAATTAAGATTACTTGTATAGGTTGGAACTCGATAACAACTTGAATTTTCTTAAAACATTATGGATCTCTAGTGCCAAAGGATCCTCAGTTAAGATTTACAATAGAGTAAAATTATTGTATATTGGTGCTTTCTTAGAAAGAATTAGGTTCAAGTGCTAATTTCCTCAATCCTGCTTGTCAATTTCTATGTAATTTTGTCATAGGGTAGAACCCTAGTACTACATTCTGAATCTAAATCCAAGTTAGATGTTACTTTTTCAGTTCTATATAGCTTTTCAAATTTTCTTATTTAGTATGCATTGGTAGCTTGCATGAGCATTCAGATGTGTGTACTTGGTATAGCCAAGATGTGGTAGGAGGAAGAAAACTTGTAGGAGTCAGTACTCTGCTTCTGGATTTCATAAACATAAGACTGAAATACCACACTCTAAAAACTATGCAACCCTTTTAAAAAGATGTACATGAAGCAAAAGTCAGAGACAGAGCACAAAATTTGGATGATGTCCTTATTTTGTCATAATTATTTTCCAATAACTGACTCAGCTCACTAACCAATACATTATATGCACTGAGGAATGACCCTTGTTCATTCAGGGATTGATATACCATAGGACATTGAACCTTATAACGTTCTTATGCAAAGATATTTTGATTCTTACTTATATTTTGATGTTTAATAGTGACACATAAACCATGAGCATTTATGTTCTTTTAAGGCTGCAAAATTATTGAACTGTGGTCAAACTTATACTACATATATATTCATGGTCAACATTCCTTATATTTTCATGACTCTTTGTGCTCTTTCATTGGCATGTAGCCTAAGACAACTAAACTAGAAGATTGACAAAAAAAGATATTAGTTTGGCAGATTAAGCTACAATTGTTTCTAGACAAAAGATAACATAGACTCAATTTTAAGACACTTGCTCTAGAAAATGTATAGTCTGGCATTATAAACCGGTCTCAAGCACAGTGAAGATCAGAGGGTTACCTTGATTTAAGATACCTTGAAGTGGTCATTATACAGATCTACTCCAAGTGACTTACCTTCCTTTGTTCAGTTTATGTTAGGAATCAGAAGCTTATTGTGTGTTACTCCCCAGTAAGACCCAAAGCTAATGACTCAGCTAAAAAAGGATGGAGGAGGAGATATTGCCCTTCATGGTTAGTGAGTAGAATAAACATCATAAGTGTGGGCTATAAAATCATGAGTATGATGCTCATAGTGCACATATAAACCCAGTGTGGGCCTGGCTGTACCCGTCTCTGTGCTGTATCAGAAGCAATTCTACAGCTCAGTGTGACAGAAGACTCTTCAATATGTATTTAGGTGATACAAAGAAATGGAAAGAATTCAAAAAAATTATTTAAATGGAGTAAGTAAAATTTTAGTAATATATAAAATTATTTATAATGAGAAAAGTCATACAGAAAGCTCCCATAAAACAATAGAAAGACATTTCAAAATACATAAAAATAACAGGAGACTACCAATAGTGTAGCATTATGAAGATCAGGAGACTTCAGGGGAGAGATTAAATATTAATTTTCCTGAATGTTCTTCTGTAGAAATGGTGACTGGAGCTGGCAAAATAACAATAATTTAAAATTGACAATGACCTGTAAAAATTGTTTGCTTAGCAGAAATCTTGAACTATTGAGTTCGCCCCATATATTATAGATTTCAATTTATATTATTAATATCCTGATAAAACATACTGAGAATCTTTCCCTAGGGACATTGATTTACTTAAGCATATAGTTCTGCTATGCACTTTTTAGTGTATAAGTCACATAAGGTTCATTTCTTTTAAGTAGGAAAAAAATCATTGTAGGAAAAAATGACTGACATAGGGGTCTATGCTTGTACTAAAGGGTTCATAACTGAAGATAATTTAATTTTTAGAAAGTGATAACTAAATGAATTCAGGTTGTTTTGTATTGTCAAATGCTTTACCTTCTTAGTAAAAATAAGTAGAAATTATATTTTCTAATAATGATTATTTACAAGGTAAAGGATTCTACCAGTACTGAAATTAACTAAGGTGAATTAAAACACAGGAAAAAATAGTAGACAATATTTGTCTTAAAATGCTTATGTTTTCAGGTAAAATATTTGAGTTATAGATCTGGGCTTTAAAATAATAGCTGATCACTATGAATTTCCTCGGGTATTTATTGTCACAATATTAATCTTGATGAGCTCATTTAGTATTAATATGCATGTCATAACTACTTCTTTGGGATTTAACCAGAAATTTCAGCCGTGATTAATTGCACAATTATTTTAAAGGGATAGCAATTTTCATGATGTCTCCTTCCTGACAAAGGCATTTGAATTGCATTTTGGAGAGCAGAGCATAACAGGTACTTTTGTCTTCTATCCATGGAGTCAAAATGAATCCCTTGAGTTTGTCTCCTGAGGCTACTTGAACTCTTTCCTAGCTGAGTTCATTCATAATATCTCTAATCATATTTAATTAAAATAGAATCTTTTGAAGATCAATATTTTCCATAAAAAACAATATGAAGAAATATATATGGCATTTTTGTTTGTAAAGAAAGATCAACAAAAAATTTAGTTCTCAACTAAAGGGAAAAGATGACTGTAAAACTGTTAGCAAAAAATAAATTAGACAAATTTAACAAGTGGATGAGATAGATTCTCTTAATTTATAGAATAATAAGGTCTGACTCACAGGGAATGAGGTAGAAAATTTAAGAATATTTTCTTTAGATTCTAAGAAGACAGAATGTGAGTAACAGATATGTCTATTGAATTTAGTGCCATGCACAATTTAGCAGCTTCAAATTATATGGTCTATGTAGCTAGAGTTTTCCTGCCTGGCCCACGGTCAGGGCAAATCTCTCTCACCCGCCAGTCCCACAGCCATTCAGACCCGACCAAGTAAACATAGAGACTTATATTGCTTATAAACTGTATGGCCGTGGCAGGCTTCTTGCTAACTGTTCTTACAGCTTAAATTAATCCATTTCTATTCATCTATACCTTGCCACGTGGCTTGTGGCTTACCGGTACTTTACATCTTCCTTGTCCTGATGGCGGCTGGCAGTGTCTCTTCCACCCAGCTTCCTGTTCTCTCAATTCTCCTCTCTGTTAGTCCCGCCTATACTTCCTGCCTGGCCACTGACCAATCAGTGATTTATTTATTGACCAATCAACAACACATTTGACATACAGACCATCCCACAGCAGGTCTATACTGATATACCCAAAGTATTATGTTATTGCAATATTAACTCATTTTACTATAAACTATGTTATTTTTATGCATTTTTCTGCTAATACTTTTCTCCTAAAACAAATAAAAACTATTCAGCACTTCAAATGCCAAAGGAAAATATAAACAATGAAAAATACTGACTTTGTAAATATTATATCTTTTCCCTGTACTTTTATCCTTCTTTTCCTTCTGACCTTAACACAAGCAATTACACACGTGAGGACGCTGTTTCTTCATATTTAAGCATCATTCGTCTAGTATCTGTTACCGAATTCCCAAACTAAAGTTCACAATATATTCCAATTCTTCAATGATGAGAGCGCCAATACCAAAATTGTGAATATTTATATGTTTTGCATTATTTTTATTAAATTTTAGTCCATTGTCATGCAACTTAGAATTTTAAATGAATTTTGGCCATTATTTAAATACAGCTTTTGATACAACATTTCAAAAACAGTTCATTTGAAATCTGCAATTTTTATGATAAATATGTTTTAATTTAGGTAAATTTACAACCAAAAATTGTAAAATGTACATTACAATGAATATTGATCATGGGGAAATAACAATTTATTACAAGAACTACAAGAGGGTAGTAATCTTATAAATGCAACACAAATATGCATCAATCGCTACATCAAGACATACAATCTTACAGAAAAATAGATCTTAATGTACAAAACGTGTTTTGGAACTTGGAAACACTGGGTATTTTTCTCTGTAAAAAGTAATTAAAAAACAATTCTGTGGTACCTGGAGAAATGACGCAGATATTAAGTGCATTGGGTGTTCTTTCAGAAAACCCCTGTTCAATTCTCAGTACCTATATGTTGGCTCACAGCCATTTGTACACCAGTCCCAGAGGATCCTTCATGTGCTTCTGGCCTCTGTTGATAGTGTACACATGTGGTTCAAAGACATATATGCAGGCAAAACTATACTTTTAAAAATTAATAGCATTTTTGCATAGTCTACTGTTTTACTTTTAGTTTTCTCTGAAAAATGTAGAGAATTTTTTTAAACATATTCTTCACAAACAAATTTATATTTATTGAATTTTACTGACGGTTCAATATTTAGATGAACATGTATCACTTATATATTAATCTAAATAATTGATATTATTATTGATATAATAATTGATATTATTATTATTGAATGAATGTTACAGGAAGAAGTTTGGAAATTCTTTATTCTAACTTCTTCAGATACTTAATATTTTCCTTACCCCTTCACCAATATACAGTACTGTAGTTGAATTCTAAAGTGCATTTATTCCCAGCTCAATTTTTGGGCCATCAAACCTACAGAGCACCAAAATCATGTGCAAAAAAATGGTTTATTTATTTTAGAAAAAAAGAGTATTGTGAAATTAAGCCATTTTAAACTGGACAAGGAAGAATAGAAATCTTTATTAATGAATAATAATACTAGTTATTATTTTAGATTTTTGCCAAGCAGCATTTTCCCAGTGTTACATGCACTGGCTCTTACACAATAAACCCAGGAAATCATTAGATATTTTGCTTTCTCAAATATCCGATACAAAAAGGTAGGTCACAGAACTTGCTCAATTTCCCGCAGTGAATAACCCTTGTAGCCTGGCAATGTACTCAGTCAGCCATATGCCAGGGGTCATGAAAAAACAGAGAAAATTTGGACTATTAACAATAAAAGGACAAAATCACTCAATACGTGCTTCTAGCACTTGCAATTCTTCAAGTGCTACTATCACTTCTAGAATCAATGTTGTTATGAGAATACTTAGGCTTATCTCCATAATGTTTTTATAGGTGAATATTTGTTTGTATTGTTATTACTGAAATTGAGAAATGGACATTGCACAGAGGATTGACAGAATGAAAAAAAAAAACTTGTATCCAGATGCACTGAGGCATTGAAATGTAATCTGCACACAGAAAGATATTTCATTTTGAGTAGACAAGCTTATCTGCGTTCTTAGTGTAAAGCCAGTTGGAACTTGGCAGGGTTTCTACTTTCCTTTGTTTTCATTATTTTCATGGGAAAATGTTAACGTTACTGAATTGACTAAAGTTATTACAGAGAAATGTCATTTTGAATATTTAAAGAAAATGTATCCATTATTTGGAATATTTAAAGGAAAATGATGTGAAATTTTAACATTTTCAAATGAACTGTTTAATATTTGAGTATTTTTTATGAGAATTTTAGTTCCAAAATGAAAAAAGAAGACAAAGATTGGTAGGTGCGAATGGAGAGCAGATTCTGACGGAGTTGAGGCAGGGGTACAATGTATGACAAAAATACATTGTAGGAAATTCTGAGAGAACTATGAATTAAGAAGAAAATAAAAAAGACAGAAAGAAAACAAAAAGTTGTTTGTAATTTACATATACATATACATACAAACAAATACATAGTATGAATTATTATTAAATTTCATAACATTCATTGGCTACTATACTTTTATTTATCTAACGCCGTGCTCTGGAACCCATAATTCTGACTGCAGAGCTTAGGTTGGAAGTTTATTCTACATAAAGACAAGTATCATATCAGATATGAAAATCCACTTTGTAAGTGGGTATCAATACTTTGACTGAGAAAGTAAAATAAATAAGAAAATAAATTCACTATATTTTTATTTGATTTGATAGTTGCTTTGCCAATACTGGATGTACTTAAAATTATTACTAGCCCTTAATATTACACTCTCTCTCTCTCTCTCTCTCTCTCTCTCTCTCTCTCTCTCTCTCTCTCACACACACACACACACACACACACACACACACACACAAACATGCATACACACAACATTCTAAAGAACTAGAATGAAAAGACATGCAAGAAAAATGCTAGAGGTTAAACATTTTTAAAATATATTATGTCATCCAGTGATTTATTTGTTAGGTATCAAGTCGAGGTATATTAAATAGTTTTTACTTTTTTATTCAATATCTATCCTAATAATAATTATGTATAAATATGTGTGGACATTCATCAAATCATCCAATTAAATATTTTCATATTGTTAATATATCCTTTTATAAACGTAGTTATATTAGCAGTCATAGAGTTGACTTAATATATTTGAAAATAATAAGAGAGAAGATCAGTGAAATGTTGTCATTTGGACATGACAGGACCCCCTTACACAGAAACTCACAGCAACAATAGTTATCTACACCAAATTCCAGCATGGATGAGGGAGACGCTATGGAGGGAAGCAGTTATTGGTCTTAGTGGTCTATTAAAGAACAGAAGCAAAACAGCACATGCAAACAAGATGAAGAGAGGTCCATAAAACTGGAACAGTGACATATTGTGGGGATCCAGGAGGAACTCCATTAGGAAATATGGTGGTATCTCATTGGTCACAGTTATGAAATTCAAAAGAATAGATTTTGAAAACTTTCAGAAAAAAAATTCTCTCTCCTCCACCAGCCATAACCTATCAATCGCTCTTCAGTAGAGTTCATAGGCAGATGAATTGCACTTGGTGAATTATAAAACTAAAAATAAAATTTTTAAAAACGACAGAAATTTTGGAGGGGTTAGGGAAGTAGGAGGTCGATTCTGGGAGGTATTTGGGGGTAGAGTGGAAGTGAATAAGATCAAAATACAAGTGTGTGATATTCTCAAAGAATTAGTAAAATATATATTCTAGAAATAATATGAAATGATAAAAATTAAAGACAATCATATCATTTAAGATATGTATCTCTCAATAGTGTGTTGTTTAGTTCCCATGACTACATATTTTCTCTATTTTATATTGCTATTGCTGTCCAGCTTTATTCTTTTGTGTCAAAATTCAGAATGTAATTTTGATTTTCCTATTTTTATTAAGATTTGTTTTGTATCCTAATATGTGATTAATTTTGAATAAAAATCCACGGAATGGCAAGAAGAAAATATTTCTTTACAGTTTGGGTAGTGTTTTGTAGATATTTGTTAGGTCCATCGGATTTATGATATCATTTAATTCTAGCATTTTCCTTTTTATTTCCAGATGACATGACTATTGATGTGAGTGGGGGTGTTGAAATCACCCAGTTTTATTGTATTTGGGTGCTTTTACGATTTTTAGATGTAATAGTGTTGCTTTTATAAACTTGAGTATTATATTTAATGTATACATGTTTAGGATTCTAATATCTTGTTGTCAGATTTTTCCTTTAATAAATATTAAGTTTCCAACTTTTCACTTTTGCATAGCTTTAGTTTGAAATATACTTTGCTGGATATTAGAATATGGAAACCTGCCCATTTCTTACTTTTGTTTGCTTGAAATACCTTTTGACATCCTTTTATTCTAAAGTGCAGTCATTCTTTGCTGGTGGGTGTGTGTCCTGGAGGCAGCCAAAAGATCCTGTTTTTTTTTTTTTTTTTTTTGGTTTTTTGAGACAGGCTTTCTCTGTGTAGCTTTGCGCCTTTCCTGGAGCTCACTTGGTAGCCCACGTTAGCCTCGAACTCACAGAGATCCGCCTGGCTCTGCCTCCTGAGTGCTGGGATTAAAGGTGTGTGCCACCACCGCCCAGCTTAAGATCCTGTTTTTAAATCTATTAATTATGTCTCTTTATTTGGGAGTATGGACCTTAATAATAAGAGTTATGCAAAATGCAATTTAGTTCTTTTATTTTGTTGTTTTCATGCAATTTCATTACTTCTATTTTTATTTAGTATTCTGGAATTTTTTATTGGTTTATTGTGCCTTCCTGGGCTATGTCTAACCTTCAAGTATTCTCCGTAGATCTGGCTTAGTGGTCATAAATTCCTTGAATCTGTTTTTATCACAGTAAGTTTTTCTTCCTCTTTTGATAAAAATAAAGGGTCATGCTGCATCTGATAGTTTGCACTGGCATCTATGATCTTCCCTAACTTGTACAACATTGGTCCACCGCCTTCTGCATTCATAGTCTCCCCTGGAAAAAAACAAAAACTACTATTATTCTAATGGGCCTGTCTGTGTATGTGATTTGTTCTTTCTGCATTCACTTTCCATATCCTTTCTTTGTTAATTGCATTTTATTGACTATTATATGCATTTGATTGACTACCATTGCATTTTATTGACTGCTACATGGTGTAGGACATTTCTGTTCTGGTCCTAATTGATGTTCTGTATATCGGTAGCATAAATCTTAAAGAGTCTTATTAATAAAAAAAAAAAAAAAACCACGTGGGAGCCAGGTATTTCGCTGAAAGATCAGAGAAACAGAACAAGCCACAGCTAACCTCATCTCGCCAGTTCCTCAGCTGATCTTGTTTCCTCAAACTGGAAGCCTCTGTGTCGTCATCCAAATGGATCTCAGCTGAACTGCTGCTAAAAGCTAAAAGCTTAAGAAAGCTTTAGTTCCTGGTCCTCACACCTTATATACCTTTCTGCTTTCTGCCATCGATTCTTGAGATTAAAGGTGTGTGTCACCATGCCTGGCTGTTTCTAGTGTAGCTTTGAACTCACTGAGATCCAGACAGATCTCTGCCTCCTGAATTCTAGAATTAAAGGCTTGTGCCACTGCCTAAACCTATGTTTAATATGGTGGCTGTTCTTGTTCTCTGGTCCCCAGACGAGTTTATTGGGGTACACAATACATCAACCACATTATGTCACTTTCCTCAGATTATCAGTTTTCTGTGGTGGTTTTCTTAAAAATATTTTCTGTGCCTTTGTTGTGCATTCTCCTATACCTATTATTAATAGGTTTGATATTTTAAATATTGTCCCAGAGTTCCTAAATATTTTATTGAAGTTTTTTTTCTGTTTTGTTTGTAAGTTTTTGTTTTCTGTTTTGTTTTCACCACATTTCTTTAGACTGGATAATCCAATTATTCTACCATTTCTTCATGTCATAATATTCTTTTTATAATACAATACTTAGCTTTAAGGTGTTCTGCAAACCTTGTTTCAGAAGATCCATGATTGTTTTGGACCTTACTGAATAAAAGTTTCTTGGAAAGATGCATTTTTTTATACAAAATCCAAAAAGAGCAGACTCTAACCTTCTACTGCTATTCCGGGGTCTGGTTGAAATTGAACGGTGTTCTGCAGTTACATATCACCACCACACTACTGAATTTAAACCCAGAAAGGAGATAGCCGACTCTTTATTTAAAACAAATATCAACAAATTCTCTCCATTTCAAATCTGAAAAATTATTTCCTACATTTGAAATCATTTTCTATACTGATTTGTTGAAAAACACAAACTTCATGAATTTCTTTATCTTATGTTTATGCATGCTTGACAACTCACCAGGCTTTCATTCTTTTACAGTACAAAATTGCCTTAAATAAAATAGATGACCCTGGAAATTGAAAAATAATATTTTCAAGTTTACTAATCTTTTAAAAAGTTCTAAGAGGTTAAATAAACAGGGGAGAAAGACTGCTGAGAGAACAGAGAGATGGAGACAGAGAAAGAGGAAGAGAACCAGAGCTGGAGGTACACCTAAACACAGAGAAAGAATGCTTGGAGGTAGGTGGGTTAAAGGAAAAGTAAACATTCAATTCTACCACTGGTGCAAAATATATATCAAGAAAGCTACAAGAAAGATAAAACACAGTAAATTAAAGTTTTAGCATGCAGTTTGTAAGTCTGAAGGAAGTGCATTAAAAATAAAACTGTTCCTTTTCTGTAAGTTTATAATTGAAATTTATTTTAGCACACAAGACTAAAAGCTGACTGAAATGACTTTGCCTTTATATTTTAGTGTAGTACATCCAAATCACTAAAACTTCATCTTTTCACATTTAAATATGAGACCTGGGTTTTGGTGCTATGCAAGGAGCATCTATATAGTGCATTCTACAAGCTTAGTATACAAGCATGATGGAATTTAATCTGCCCTTGTTCCACTAGCACAAAATAATTAGATATCAACAGAGAATTAGTGAAGTGTAGCCATGTTTTGAACTAGATTTCACTAATTCCTCATTCTTCTTCTGCTTAATGTAATTTCAAATTCAAAGTAATTATATTTGGACAAGGTTCTTTGGTTAAAAGTGAAGCTGACTATTTAAAACTTAGACTCTTAAGTACTTGAATAAAGCAAACCATTCTAGCTGATCAATTTATTTCCTACTTTTCCTTGCAATGTCACAATGACCTGTATTTAATTACACAGAGATAACATTAAAAATAGAGTTCTAATCTATTTAGTATAAGGAAATTAATAACAGTTTTACTTTTAAGAGTGAACAATCTTTTTCATAAAATCATAATCTAATTGAAAATGCCTTTACATCATTCATTTATATCATGCATGAAAAGTAAATCATATTTTCCTTTTGCAATGTATTTTATGTTGAGAATTCCATGGGATATGAATAAATGAATAAATTACATGCTTTATATTTACTTGATTTATGAATAAATCAAGAAATGTAATCAATAAATGGTAGACATTGGTTTAGTATTATAATAAATGCTTTTTTCTTTATTAAGAATTTTTTATTCATTTTATCACTTTATCAGAGATAGGCATGTAAGAAAATAGATAACATGAAATTAAAGACCTGGTCATGGTTTGACAAAACATATAGGGAAGCTACAATTCGGCTTTGCAGCTTTATTTGTGGTAGGATGCACCTTATTGCCCCGCTGAATGCATTTAGGTTGCTCTGTAGAGCTAATATTAAACAAAGATAACATTCCTTGAAAATATTCCCGTTTCTTCCCAATGGTAGCATGAATTTCAAGTTTTCATTGCAACAATGATATTAATCATTGTCTTATGGCTCCTAGACATTCTATGTACTCCACCTCATCCACTTACAATATGGGGTTTGTGTAGCACTGAGATGAAAATATAAGTTGCCAAATAGTAACAGAATATATGATATAACTACTGTGGTGAAAGAAAAATAATAATATAGTAAATTTCAAACCAAGGCTGAAACATAAGAAATTAAACTCTAGGACAGGTCAATCAGTTGTATCCTGGGACCAGCAAGGGAATTAGAGTTCCAAGTTGCCTCAACTATCTCTAATTTCTGGGATTTTTTTTCATTCACAAACAGGATTTAACATTCAATTTCTTCTCTTTGCCATTATCTTTCAATGAAAATATGTTTACAATCCTAAAAGACAATATTTTACTGAGTTAATGTTTCAACTAATCTTATTTGAGCATCAATGAGACAGCTCTGTTAGAAATACCTGTGTTGTGTAAGGCTATAACCTCATCTTGATTATCATATGAAGATGAACAAGACCCCACAAAGTTGTCTTCTAGTCTCCATATTTCCGTAATGGCCTAAAATCCCATAGTCACATCACACACACACACACACACACACACACTCCAGAACTTTTTAAAAATAAATCTCACTGCTATTACATTATCTGGCATCTCTGGATAATTTCCTTAGAAGACAATACTTCAAGATGAAGAGCAAAATGAATAACTGATGAAGGCATAAAGATGCATAGAACTTCTGATAATATATATATTTCCATAGCATATCAAGTTTTATTGTAAAATATCGAATTAGTGAAGTTTATTTTGTGGTCCTTATATTCCTTTTGTGGCTTTTGCTCATCTTCTTTTGTGCTTTCATTTAGTGAGAGGTATTTATCTGCTGCAATGTATAGAATGGGGTGGCCAGCATCTATGTGGTCCATTTTTATTTAACTCTCAGGCAATATGTGATCATACTTTTCAAGTAAGTGTGTCTGTGAAAAGGTGGTGGATTTTTGTTCCTGGTTTATTTTTTCATAAATTTACTTGAAATGTTGTATGCTATCCAGCCTGGCTTGAATGTCAGTAATTAGTCATGAATACATTTGGATTCAGGATCATCATGTGTCAGTTTCCTGAGTACAAGTCTAAGAGTAGTTGATGTACTTCCAATGATTATTGTTTTGTCTAATTTCTGTTTTAAAGTCAGTTTTTTAGCCTCAGATTACATGTTCCAACATGGAAGCAGTTACATAAGATTTATTAGACAATTGAAGTTTAAAACCACAGCTCCATCAAATATATTTGTAAGGATTTTAGGTAAGGAGGTTTTAGTAAGGCATGTAAACATGTACATCTCATATGCTATCTACTGGCACTCCTAGTTTTTGGATTTATATAAATTAGTGGTCTGCTAAGAATAAATTTTAAAGCTTTTACCTGACAGTTTAAAGCATGTTGTGTCAGACACAAGTGTGGAGAATGGGTGACTAATATAGTAATTAATAATAGCTCAAGATGCCGGGCGGTGGTGGCGCATGCCTTTAATCCCAGCACTCGGGAGGCAGAGCCAGGTGGATCTCTGTGAGTTCGAGGCCGGCCAGCCTGGGCTACCAAGTGAGTTCCAGGAAAGGCACAAAGCTACACAGAGAAACCCTGTCTCAAAAAAACCAAAAAAAAAAAAAAAAAGCTCAAGATGATCTGGTTCTGGGTGCTCAGCATCTGACTCCGTAGTTAGGATATTCTAATCAGTTCTTCAGCCTTTAACACACGTGTGGCTTTTATGGGAGCTTTGATTTATATAATCAGTTTGTAATTTCATATTTCTTTATTATTAGCCTAGTGCTGTTGGAAGTTAATTTACTCACAGAAGAATCATTTTTATTGATTCAGTACAAAAAAAGACTCCTAGAAAGAAAAGAGCATGCATTAATATATTTACCCTGAAGTATATTTCTCATAGCAAATTATAAAAGTCACTGGAAATTATACAACCATGGAAGGGTAGAACTACCTCTAATTAACTATGGAGTGTAGATTTTGGGAATTGTTTTAAGAGTTTATACCCAATAATACTATGTTGATTACCCCATTATTTTTAGTACAGTCTGTTTAACATATATCAACATCATGACTGATTGACATGTTTATTTGCTGTCTAAAACATATTTTCAAATATAAAATTAAAATTAAGAGTCCTTATATAATTCTGCAAGAATAAGTTTCTCTATTTTTTTATATTTTCTGTATATTATACTTATTTTCCAGAATGCTCAAAATGTTATTTCATGAGCAACAGTAAGAATGAACATAATATTTCAATCTCAGAAAATGTGAAATTTATAATTCTTATACTAACCTATAATTTATAGTTTTCTTTAAAACTACCATATGAAAATTTAAAGTATAAAAATATTCATTTAATTTTAATTTTTTCAAAATGTGAAATTTATAATTCTTATACTAACCTATAATTTATAATTTTCTCTAAAGCTACCATATGGAAATTTAAACTATAACAATATTCATTTAATTTTAATTTTTTCAAAATAGCTAAAAAAAATGAGACTCTAAACCAACTCCAGAACCAAGTAGAGACACTTAAATGAACATGTGTGATGTAGGATTTGGGATTCATCCATTAATTGGGATGCTGAATTTATGAATTAACTAAACATATTCTTTAGTGTCTAAACAATGGATGGTATCTTTGAACAAGGCACCTGAAAGTACCCTGGTTTGTTGGGGCAGTTCATGCCTGTTAGACTGTCCCATTTATTATTGAACAATACACCTGGGGTTTGCATTTGAAATAAACCCAGGCTTGGCTTGTTCTCTACTACTTAAACAGTAGTAACAAACCAAAAACAGACTCATAGCAAATTTGGACTTGGGTATCATCCAAAGCTGACATGGTGTAAATGAGTAGAGATGTCTGAGAACATAAGCAGCCTGCTTGGCACTTCTGGAATGACAGATACAAACAAAGCCAAATTAGGAATATTGGAATAAATGCATAATCTTTCAAAGCCTAGCAGATATATTATGCCAACAAGCATCAAGAAATTACAGGGAATCCTTGATGAATATTAAAAAATGGTGGGAGGTATTGACCCTGTCATAATAAGTATGTGAAAACTCACAGAGAATTCAAAACAAAACAGAGAAGAGGAGAACCCTCAAATGCAGATAAGAGATTACATCAAACTAAATATCTTCTCCATAGAAAAACAAACAATAGAATGAGGAGATAATCTAGAGAATATTTTCAAACTATATATCTAACAAGGGGTTGATGTTTAAAGTATGCAAATCAATTCCCAGAACTGAATTTTAAAAAAGAAAGTAGTGAATGAACTGATTTAAACATAAAAAATAGATCTCTGTAGATATTTATGAAAAGAATGCATATAATTAATCAAAACAAACATGAAAACATTCAATATTGGTGATGGAGAGATGTTAAATTGAGTACTGTTCTTGCAGAGGACCAGAGTTGGATGTTGGATGACTGACAACAACTTATAACTCGAGCTCAGGAGGGCATAACACCCCAGCATTTCTGAACACCTGCACCCACCTGCTGGTGTGTAGGTATGAATCCCATGCAGATTCATACACACATAAATGTACAAATAATTTAAAATTAAAAAAATAAACACTCAATATGGTTACTCATTAGAAAGATGAATATCAAAACAATAATGAGCTATTACTTCACCCAGTAAGAACGTTTGCTATCAAAAAGACTATAGGTAAGTATTTGGGAATAAAGTTAAGAAAATGAACACATGTGGGAGATGGCTCAGTGTTGAAGAGCACTTGCTATATAGCCATGAGGATGTGTTTGAATCCCAGCACCCACATACAAGCCAGGCATCCCACTGATGCTGGTAACCTCAGGTCAGAAATGATAAGATGGGGTTTCCTGAACTCAGTTGTAACAATTTATGTGTGTTATGTGTGGGAATAGCAAAATGGGAGCCTTGGGTTCAGAGTGAGGCCTTGCTCAACTGAATTGGCATAAATAACAAAGGAGAACATCTAACAATCTTTTGATCTTTGTGGGTACACACAAATATGTGCACAAACACACGTGTGCATACACTCAGACAAAAGCATGCATAAACACAACTGAATAAACAAAAATCTGTTTTAAGTAAAGGAAGAAAGGACTTCTTGCACACTTTGATGATGATATAAATTCACATGGCCAATAACAAAAACTATATGGCACTTCCTCAAAAAATTAACATGTAGAACACAGCATATATGTAAAGAAAATAAGATACAGTATGACAAGGGGACATATGAACATGTTCATTGCGGCATTAATCACAGTAGCTAATAAATAGAAAAAAAAACTGTATGTCCACTAACGAATGAATGAATAAAGAAATGTGGTGCGTAAATTCAATAGAATATGGTTCAGCCACAGAAAGTTCAAAATTCAGTCATTTGTGGCAACCAGCTTGGAATCTGAGATCATTATGTGAACTGAGATGTGCCAAGCATAGAATTAAAAAAAATCCACACAAATTGTGATATAAATTAGATATATAATTAATAATATACAATGTATACAAATAATAGTATATATTTGTAATCGAATTAATTTGGTCTGGCAGAAGTTGAGAGTAGGATGCTGGTTAATGGAAGCAGAGGAAAGTAGGAGTGGTTAGGTGAAAGGTAAAGTTTGGTAAACATGCATTAAGCCGTAGGTAGATGGAAATGGAGTCCTACCAAGAAATCGCCCTGTAGAAGAGATCATGTGCTGCTGATATCTAATGGCTGGAGTGAAGGATTTCACCATAAAGAGAGTCAAATTTATTGAAAAGATAGATATGTTTTAAACAATTTTTTACGTCACTTGTTTTGTCCATCTGAAACAAAACAGGACATACGTCTCCAATGAAAATAGTGTTTTTATCATTTTTACTAGGTATTGAAGTTAAGCCATCTGGGGTATCTCAGCAATTAAGAGAAATTACTGCTCTTTTAAAGGACTAGAGTTAAGTTCCCAGCACCTCTTGAGTCTGAGGCCACTGTGGCCTACACAGTACCTTCCAGGCCAGCAAAGTACATTAAAAAAAAAAAAACTTTAAATGATACAAATTTGAACATAATTCTAAAGAAAATCTGAAAAATATAAACTCTTAAAACTAATAAAATTAGAAACATTGTGATAAGTAAACTTTGAAAATATTTTAAACAATCATTATATGACAACCAATACAAAAAAACACAGAAACAGAAAGAAATCAAGGACTTTATATGATTTTGCAATAATTCATTCTAATTTAATAATTTTAACAACTCAAGACAAAGCAAAACAAAAACAAAAACAAAAAGACAACTCCTTTACTGACTTTATGAAGTGTGGGCATCTTTATGAGCCAAGAAAACCAATAAGGAGAGGTTGCTTTAGCCAAAACATTTCCTGTGCATTGGAGAGTAAGCACTTTTCAGTGTCCTCTTTCCTGGATATTTATCCCATGTTTTATATTCTTTCTGTTCCTGGATTCTCATAACATCAATTTTAATTGGAAAATTCTTTACAAAGTCAATGGATTTGCAAAGTTTAAATTGTGGCAGCACAAAGGATAGCCGCAAAAACAAGGGCCCCCGTTCTAGTCATCAGATCTTAGTGATGGCTGATAGCTCCGAGAAACATTTACTGACTCTAATCCTTATCTCAGTGAATCCAACTTTAACCCAAATGTCCAAAGTCAATCAAAACAACAGGTGCCACAAAACTTACCAGTTAACAGAGATAGGACCTCACAGATAGCATCTGAGGTTAAGACCAAATAACTTTCCTCTGACTGGAAATTATTATTACAAAATAACATCTGCTCACTCTCTCCCCTCTCAGGTACTTTGTCTGACACTTTGCCTACTATTTCAGCCTCTCCTTGAAGAACATTTCCTTAAAGGAATCTTCTGTGTGTCTTTTATCACTTTGCCCCTGTCCCCAGCAATTTCAAATGATCATCAGTGTTCGCAGCATGACACAACTTAATTTGTTCTTTACCTGTTGAAGGGGGTGGGAGAGAGTAATCAGTATCCATGTTGCTAACGTTTCAGGACATTTTATAGTGCTTTTTACATTGCAGTAAAAAGGAAAACAGGTTTATAAATACTCAAACCACAGTCATTATTTTTTTTTAAATTCCCTGATAATGCCTATACTCAACAAAACTAAGAATTGATGAAAACTTTACAAAATGTTTGCATAGACATAATTGGCCATGGTTTCTTTTAAAAAATATAGGATCATAACTGTTGGAATTTAACATTAACAATATGGTTTTTCTGACAAGATATCTTGCAGATACAAAGGAAGAAAATAATAAATTAGCACATTTCTTACATTTTAGGGACATAGGCAAAATTTAGACTCACAATTTCTAAAAATATATAATCCTCAAATTTAATCATAAAAATCATGCTAATTTTTTTTTACTGTAGTTCAGATGCTTTCTAAACCACAATTAAAATATTGATATTTAGCATGTGTTTCCACATAACATAGTTAACCATTATTCATGGACTCAATGGCTAATATTTCTATGTACTGTAGATGAACAATACTTGCTAAAAGTAGATTTTGTCCATTCTGACTATCTACAGACACTTTTCTTGTCTTTATTTCCCAAATTATATGGCAAAACCACTGTTTACTTAGCAATTGATATTATTAGATGTAAGTAGCCTAAAGATTATTTAAACTATATGGAAGTGTTACTGCAAGGCACTTTTGAGTGTCTCATATTATAATGTCTATATGATAATGTTCTATTGTGCCTAGAACACTGAATGGACAAGACATAGAATAGTGGTGGTGAAATATACTATAGGCCAATACAAAGTGAATAAAAATGTAGAATATACTTCAGAGAATTAGTGTAGTAGCAGGACTATGTAAATATGCGATTCAAGACCCCCAGGGTTTTTTATTCAAGACCCCCAGGTTTTTTTTTTTTTTTGATGTTCTTTATGTGATGTAGTCAGAAGGAGGAAAGTCCTTAAAGAGTGAGAATGAGCTGGATTCTACCATCACTGTCAGCTAGGATGTTAAATGGCATTGGAGAACCTATGCATGGAAGGGCTGCTCCCCCACAACTTTATATGCAGAATGGTAAATACAGCTTTACCTCTGACTCATCTAGAGCAGATTTGCTCTTACTGGCTTGTTTGTCAAACTGTGTTATGTTGGCTTTATTTTTCTGTCCTTATCCTGGAAAGAGCCTGCTTCCCAATTACCCATAGAAAGGGAGGTGCTGGGTACTGAACTAAGGGCAGATGGCTCTTCCTTTGCTGACTCATCTAAGAGAATCTCCACAGGCTACTTTTATATGGTCCATTATTATTTTTTGGAATTATTCATGTATATTATGTATGTGTGAGTACTTTGTCCACATGTATGCATACCATGAGTATGCCTAGTGTCCATAGTGGTCAAAAGAGGGCATCAGAACACCTAAAACTAGAGTTAAAATGACTGTGAGACACTTTGTGCATGCTGGGAATCAAACTCTGGTCATCTACAAGAGCAACAAGTGCTCTGAACCACTATTCCATCTCTCCAGCCACCATGATACACTATTATATGTGAGGAATTTGAGCACCCAGAGATTTTTGTGTGCATGTCTGTGTGCCTTCACCAGAACCTTAGAATAAGTCCTTCCACCCCTATTTGCAGGAACAATTGCATATCTTGTTTTTATCAATGTTTCATGATATCTGATCTGTAAGTATTTAATGTATGGGTATCTATTGCTAGACCCTAATGGCTCCCTCGGGGGAGAGGGTGAGAAGGTGTGGCATCAACTATGTGTCTATGTCATTGATGTCATGCCTTCTCACCCTTCTCTCCCATGGGAGCCATTAGGATCCAGCAAAATCTGGCACCCAACGTGGGTCTCAGTTCCTCTTCATCAGCAGTATAGTTTCCTGTCTCCTCCTTATCCTCTCTATACTGGACATATGTATGCTCCATCATCTCCTGCTGCCATCTCTCTTGCTCCAAGGCCTGCTGAATTAGTTGGACTGCTTCACTTTGTTCCCCAGGCCGCTCCTGGCCAATCATGAACCACGCTCAGCCTTTGTTGTTCCTGAGGACAGAGGCTGCGAAGCTCTGGGTCACTCCCACCAGGCTTGTTCCATCCACCTCCACGATTAGATCATTTACTTGGATCCTGCCATTCTGATGGGCTATGCCAACCTCGGTCACGATCTTGAGGAAGATGCCCAGTTTCTCCAAGTCCATGTTGGCTCCAGCCCCCATGTCAATGATGCTGATGCCAAGGCCCTCAGAGTCCTTCTCCAGCTCCACAGGAAACAGCTCCAACCTCTCCACACACTTCTCTAACTCATATTCTGCAGAGACCACTATGGGATCCACATCCTAATTGCATTGGTCATAGTCCTCATTGGATTAGGTACTGAATACTTGGATCGGTACAGTGCTGAAATGGATCTTTCAGCTCAGGTTGAGTCCTCTTCCTCTGAGAGACCAGGAATCTCCACACACCCTGACTCTGGATTATAGGGGGGCTTCCCATCTTCCTCATCTTCTTCATCCTCCTCCTCCAGGGCACTGCTCCCAGAATCCTCCCCAAGTCCATTGTAGGCACTCACGGCTACCAAGTTCGCTTCTGAAAATTCCTCCTTCTTGGTATCAGTTTTTCCTCAAATGTATAATTGTGATCTGTATTCTGTGTAGACTAATAGGAGTAATTGCAAACAAAGTTCTTGTACATTACAAGTAAAACACATTTTAAAAATATCAGTTCCTCTCAAACACAATTATAGTGTCCTTTGAAACAGACTTGGTTGTTTTTGTTCTGTCTTGTTATGTTTTTAGATTTTATTCATTTTTTGGGAATAAACCTATGCAGTATGGTGGTAGTGAGTATTAGCACAGATCCCAGAGAAAGCCTTAAAAAATGCAGTTTACATCCTACTCTTGTGATCTTGAAAATGTAAAGACCTCTGAGCATCTACAAATTTACTTGAACCCCTTTGAGATAATCACATTCATTAAATCAGCTAATATCACTAATGACTTTGTATATACTACTAGACTGACAAATAGTAGTACATTAGTTTTAGATATTGTTATATGTTATAGTGGTGTCCAATGATCCTTAAGGGGAAATGGTTTCCTTCTACTCAAGAATTGAATCTATCTCTGGGTGCAGACATGTCATTCTCTGTAGTGGGTAGCCATTCCAGCTTTGATCTGGAAGTTCCAACCCCCATTGAGACTTCGGCAACTGTCACACCTACAAGGCGGGGCCAAGGGAGGCGCCTGGGGACCCGAGATCTGGATCGGCAAGTGCTCTCTCTGTTCTGGGACCCTGGATGGTGGAGGTGGACCAAGCAGAGCTACAGAGAACACCGCTGGACTGCGATACACCTTCCCCAGACTCCGCGACCTACCTATCCCTTAATTTGTAAGTTACGCCATTAAATAAATCTCCTTTTAACTACCTGGAGTGGCCTTAATAATTTCACCAATAATTCTCTCCTCATTTAAGAGATAATCTACATGATGCAGCCAATCATCTGGCCAAGAGACAACACCTCAAGAATTTGGACTTATTCTAAGCTGTGATAAAGTGGTAGAAGAAATATTAAGCCTTTAATGAAATAGTTAACATTTCCTAGTCAGATTTTCCTGTTGGTTTAGCCTGCCTCCTTAGGAAGGCATAGCATCTCCTTTTCTCCTCTCTTTTTCTTTTGGACACTGCCAGAGCTACTTAAGGATACTTAGTGCTTTCCTAGTACACTGGGCTTTTTCATTCTTTCTGTGAAGTTCCACTCCCAGCCATGTGATTGTGTCTGCTTTCAAGATGACCTCCATACCAGCTTACCTCTAACTTCGTGGCTTTTACTGTCTCTCTACTCTCCTGGCAGCTGCAGAAATTTAGAAATTGCTTGCTATTGTTTTTGTTTAATTTTTTTCCTTTTTTCTTTCTTTCTTCTTTTTTTCCTATTTTTAATCTAATGAAAATGTTCCCAAGTTCCAGTTTGAGCATTATATTTAATAAATATGCATACAGTATTTGGTGCTATGCTATGACAAAGAGTAAAAGCATATACAAAGATAATCACGTAAACAGACAAAATGAAGAAAATATCAGCTTTCAGTGGCACACTTTATCTTTAACAGAGGGCAATTTCAAGCTTAGTTATGCTAAAATTGAAAATGATCTTATGATAATGAATCAAATATCTAACCTGCTAAACCCAATTTTTTCTTACAAGACCAATAACTCAAAAATAATCTATTTAGAAAATAATATTATGAAATAATTTCAACACCAACAGCAACACTGTCCAGTGGTTAGTACTAATCCTTATTAATTCATCATAAATTAAATGAACTATCTGGATCAAATAGATCTAATTCCTTGCAGGAGTATACAACAATGCATCACACTCACACTGTCCTCAGGTTTAACTCTGGGATAGTTAGTAAAGGGAAATTGTGTTTCTTGCTATGGCAGCTGTGCACTCCACCATTTAAGGATGTAGAAGTTTTCACTAGCTATATAATAGAATAAAGTTGCTACTGCCTCTTCTTCAATGAATCTCCTAGGAGCCTAGAGTCTTAACTCCAGACCTTCGGTATGTAAATAAAATCTACAGTTGTCAGCTAGTCTCTGCCTTGCCTTCCAAGTGTTTAAAAGCCCAGTTTTCAAGTTTGGGAGCTTCACTCATTTCACTATGTAAAAACTCAGAGAGCAGCCCTCCATGCATTCTTTCCTGTGTCCAGAACATTAGTAAAGGGATCTACTGACATTCTTCTCGATACTAGACATGAAGTTTAATATATTTTTAGATTAAAGAAATTAGGGAGCCAAAAGGGAAGTCAGTCTGTAATTCCCTAGGTATGTAACTCTGAAAGCTAGGGTTTTCTCCCAGAAGAAAACTACAAAATCCAGAGGGGTTTCATTTCCCTTCCATATATTAAGCAGATTTTAAAAAATTAGGTAACTTGGCAACACTGACAACACACTATTAGGCAACTGGACATACATACATAACTTTTGCTTAATTATTTCTAATAAAACATAATTTTTCGAACAAAGTTTATATGTGTGTGTGTATTCTTAAAACAAACAACAGCAAACAAAGTGCTTACACATTGTGCCTAAAATTGTAACATAATTGTTCTATTTATCCATTTTTCTTTCTACACAAATGGTAGAAAGTTTGTTCACATCAAATAAAGGAAATCATAAAGAACTTTAAGAAAGACAAGTGTAGATGAATTTCTAAAATGGTCTTATTAAATAAAATACATGGAGCCAAATATAGGGGTGAAAGCCTTAGAGAAAGATCAGGGATAATAGGGAAAGGCACAGCAAATCTTACCTCACCAGCTCCGCAGCTTCAGAATGTGCATTACTTCCTGTCTACCCATGCCTTTATTGCCTTGCTGTTCTGCTCTTTCATTGGCTTTCTTAGCCCAGCTACCTTATTTCCTCTTCCTACACAGCTCTGTCACTTTCCATATGTCTGTACAGACCTCCAGGCCTCTATGGTTGGTACTGGGATTAAGGGCATGTGTCACCACACTTAGCTCTGTTCTCCAGTGTGGCCTTGAGCACACAGAGATCCTGCCTCCCAAGTGATAGGATTAAGGGCATGTGCTACCGCTGCCTGACTTCTTTGTTTACTTAAAATGGCTTGTTATTTCCTCTGATCTCCAGGTAAACTTTATTTATTAAAGCACAAATAAAATATCCACAGAGGAATTTGTTGTTCTCAATATAGTGTCAGGATTATGGGTCTGGATATAGGGCAGCAGTTAACAGCACATACTACTTTTGCAGAGGACCACAGTTAAGTGCTCAGCACCCTCATCAGGTAAACTCACCACTGCCTATAACTCCTGCTCCAGGGGGAACCCAATGCCCTCTGCTGGCCTCCACCGGAACTATCATGTACTCATACTTTTTCCCCTACACAGACTGAAAAAACTCCTTCCCTTACAGGAGTGCCCGGCATCTTGTGTTTTAGTTGATTCTGTGTCCTTTCAAGTTAACAATCAAGAATAAGCAATATCTGAGGCAGGTGGGAGAGCTATCCCCATGATCTATCATGTGGCAGCATGGGCAGGGGAATTTCCCTGCCTCCGCTGGCTCTGAGGTCATACAAGCAGGAGAGCTGTTTCTGTCCCTAATCAGCAGCAGCACTTGGAAGAGTGGCCTGCTGTATCTCGCCTGGGCAACACAGTAGAGCTGGCCCTGAAGGTGTAGGTGTGGGATAACCGATCCTGAGGATGTGAAAACTGGAGAACTGTCCCCATCCTTTGCTCATCACTGTAAGGGGTGAACTAGCCAGGGCAATGCTGGAGAGCTCTCCCTGGTAGTAAGGACTGGGAGAACAGGGAGGGCATCTGGTGGCGGGGCTTCAGGATTTCCATGACAAAGCGCAGCAAAGGGATGTCCAGGCAGAGTCCCAATGAGGGCCCAATGTCCTGTAGTAGAAACTATGGGCCTTTAATCAAACCAATGATTCTATGTGATGAACACCTGCATGTAAAGACGCATGGATAAAGGAGTTTACTATGTGACTCACTGTGTCACAGCTTCCATGACAAGATTTTCCCTCTCCCCATTTTTTCTGCCTTTTTAACCTTAAATTTCATTTTGTTTTATTTAGGCAGGGGAGGTTGCAGAGGCAGAGGGAAGACTTGAGGGGACTGGAGATGGATAGGATCAGGATGCATGATGTGAAAGACAGGAAGAATAAATTTAAAAGAAAGTTAAAATAAAAAAGAAAAAAATAATAATAAGCGTCACAATGGACATATGGTTTTCTTTTTCATGCTTACTTCATTTCCTTCAGATACCATCCCAGGAACAGCTCATCTGAATTTTATGGTTGATTTATTTATGTTTGAAAAAAATCTGTCATGATCTTCACAGTAATTATATGAATTTACTCCTCCACCAGCAGAGTACATGTTCATTTTATTCCACATTATTGGTGTTTTGTTTGTTTTGTTTTGTTTCATTTTTATATAATAGACATTCTAAGTAACCAAGGATCTCAATTTTGTTTTGACTACCTTTTTTTCCTGTGGGTCCTAAAGGTATTGAATATTTTCATAAATTCATGGTTTATTTACACTATTTATTTGAGAACTGTGTATTCTGATCTTTAATTCATTTTTATAATATTATTGTTATCTCTGTTCCAGTCCATTGGGTTTTTTTGTGCCTGCTCTACATAGATTGTTATAATGGCTACATGATAAGTTGTAAGGTTTTGGGAGGGCTCCAGCATTTCTCTTATTGCTTCCGAGTCCTTTGGCTCTTCTTGCTCTTTTGTGCTTCCATCTGAAGGGAAGATTTTTATTTCTAATTATAGGAAGAATGTAACTGATATTTAATTATGTGTATATGTGTCTTTGTGCACATGAATTTACTGTGCACATAGGCCAAAAGAGGGCATCGAATCCATTAGAGTTCAGTACTGAATCAGAAAAAGTACATATTAGAAGTGTAATATGCAGTGTTTAATACACATATGTAATAGTCAATGTAAGAATGAGGTGAATTATATCTATTTCTTCAAACATTTTATCAGACTTCATGATGGAAGATTCAAGTCATTCCCTTCAGCCCTTGAAATGTTACATAATGAGAAAAAAAAATAGAATAGTGGAATAGGAAGGAATAAATGGGATATAGGATGTAAGATGGGAGGACAGAGTAGAGGAAAGTATATAGGAAGAGATAACTAATGTGAAATTACTTTTGAAAAAGCATATGGGAAGTTGCTACAGGAAAGATGTCCAAATATACATATGGTATATTGATGCAGAGATATACAGATATACACACATTTATATATAAAGAATTCAAATGGAGTTTCCCCATAATGAGGAGAGAATACACCAACTAGATTCCAATGTTAGCAAACTAAAATGCAAGTAACAGGAAAGGGGTACATCTTTTTGAGGTATGGCCCACTGATATCCCATGAGCCCCTAAGTATTAATGAGTGTTGTCACCTCACTTGGTTGCCCTCCAGAACTTCGCAGTAAGACACTATTGTTGAATATACCACATACTTGAGTCATAAAATGTAGAGTAATCAAGAAAGTACTGCCTGGAAGCTTCATCTCTGTTAGCTAGCTTTCAGAGTGCTAGAAAGTGTTGTGTACTCTCCCAGAAGAGAAAAGTCATCACCAAATTTAACACAGCTGCAAAACCCATTTAAAACAATGATGTCTGTCATGGAAAGATATATTAGTAAAGTAATGGTAAGAATGTTACAGAAGTAACTAACTGTTTTCTGATTGGATTTAAGATCTGCTATGGGAGATGAAACTCATACATGCCATTGTTACTGAGGACTAGAACTTGTGGCAAGATAGGTCATAGGTCCTTGGCAAGATCTTAATTTTGTTATTTTGCTAAATGGACATAGTATTAAAATGATTACTATTGATTTATTGTTAGACTCATAGGTTAGTTCAACTCTTAAAACTCATGTTCATAGCAGCATTATTCATAATAGTCAAAACCTAGAAACAAACTAGATGCCCCTTAACCAAAAATGGATAAAGAAAATGTGGTGCATATACATAGCGGAGTACTATTCAGCAGAAAAGAAAAAAAAAACAAACAAACAATGATATCATGAAATTTGCAGGCAAATGGATGGAACTAGAAAATATCATCCTCAGTGAGGTAACCCAGACTCAGAAGGACAAACATGGTATCTACTCACTCATAAGTGGACACTAGATATAAAATAAAGGATAACCAGACTACAACCCACAGCTCCAGAGAAGCTAGCTAACAAAGAGGACTCTAAGAGTGACACATAGATATCCCAGCAAAGGAGAAATAGATGAGATCTGTATGAGCAAACTGGGTGTGGAGCGGGAGTAATGGAGGGCAAGAAATGGGGCATGAGAACATAAAGAAATGGGACATTCCAGCTGGAACAGGGACAGAGTGGGAGAGCAAGGAAAAAAGATACCATTATAAATGAAGACATCATGGGAATAGGGAGAAACAGGGTGCTAGGGAAGTTCCCAGGATTTCACAAGGATGACCCCACCTTAGAATACTAGCCATAGTCAAGAGGGTGCCTGAATTGGTCTATTCCGGTAACCAGATCAGTTAATATCTTGTCATCATAGAACCTTCATCCAGTTACTAATGGAAGCAGATGCAGGGATTCACAGCTAGGTGCCAGGCAGAGTTCCAGGAGTTCAGATGATGAGAGAGAGGAGGGGTTGTATAAGCAAGGGACATCGAGATCATGATGGGAAAACGTACAGAGACAGCCAGGAAAACTAGTGGAAATCCATGAACTGTGGACCAATAGCTGTGGAGCTCTCATGGGACTGGACTAGGCCCTCTGGATAGGTGAGACAGTTGTTTAGCTTGAACTGTTTGGGGGGCCCACCAGGATCAGGATCCAGCCCTGGTGCATGTGTGGGCTTTTTGGAGCCCAGTGCCTATGGTGGGACACCTTGTGCAGCCTTGGTGCAAGGAGGAGGGGCTTGGACCTGCCTCAACTGAATGTGCCGGGCTTTGCTGACTCCCCATGGGAGACCTTGACTTGGAGGAGGTGGGAATGGGGGAAGGGTGGGAGGGGAAGGCTGGAGGGTGGGAAGAGGGAGGAGAGGGTGATGTAAAATGAATAGAAAATTTTTTAATAAAAAAAAAAGATTGCCATCAAAAAAAAAAAAAAGATACCGTAGAGTACTGAGCCTACAAGAATACTATACTCCTCCCGCAAGGCTTGGGGAACACGACAGTAAACGTGAAGGAAATGTCCAGAAGTGGTGTACAATGCAGCAGTGTTTTTCTGCCCCAACATGTCCGTTGCACGTGTGAACTTGTAGTGATTGTGACCTCATGAAGAAGACCTGCGCAAGCTCAAGCCACACAAATCTCTGCATAGAGGCAAAGAAAAGGGCTTGAGTTCCCAGGGAACAAATTTTCACCCCTAGCTGAGGAGCTAAGGACATGTTCTAAGCTTCTGGGAGAGGAAGAGTTAGTCTTTTTTTTTTCTTTCCCTTATTCACTGCTGCATTAAGGAAAGTCTTGGTAGCTGGCATTGTTTGGCCCTCTGTGTAGTGATACAGAAGTAGGGGTATGCTGGGATTGCAGAAGTTTGTTCTACATACTTGAGCTTCACATGCTTCTGGGGATCTGAACTCAGCTCACCATACTTGCTCTAAAAGTGCTATTTCCACTAAGCATCTCTATAAAACTTGAATTCTCGGTCATACCCTAGTTCGTTGAAAGCATCAGTTTCTTTATTGTTTCTTTAGTGCTCTGTCCATTTTTATGGTATCCAGGAACCCTGTGCTTTATATTTTTTAAAAAACTTAAAATAAATATAAAGAATAAGACTTCATTAAAGCAAATATAATTATTTTCTTTATTGTAGCAAGTCCAGCGAATATTTTTATTTTATGACTCAAAAAAGCAAATGATGGCTTCCCAAAAAGATCTTAAATGACAAATACATTGGGTACTCTGGGAGGCCAATACAGTATTCTTAAGACAATGGTCACTGCTACACTGGGTTTTTTTTGAAAGGTGATGCATAGCATAATAGCACAACTGGTATTTATTAAAATGTATGTGTTTTACACATGAAGCCCAAACATTTTATCTGAAGAGTTTTACACCAACAAGTAGAATATGAATTATATTAAAAATTTTAAAGATTATTATATTATTATCAATTCATGTTTTAATCAACATCAATGACCTGGAGAGATTTTTAAATAGAGTAATAATTAGAAAAATACATTTTAAGTGACTGTGGTCCTTATTGGGAGGCAGACTACAGATATTGTGTTTTCGCTTTTTCTATGCACACTTATCTAGAAATTTATGATGAATAAAACCACAACATATTATTCAGGCTTCATGCCAAACAATGAATAGTCAAAGCTACAAAATAATTATAGTTGAATATTATCCTGAAGATAAAGTACGAATGTTTTTATTGAGTTTATTTCCTAGGAGATTCCATTGCAGTTTCTGGCTAATATAATTTTATATTCTTTTGGACCATGCAACCAATTTATATTTTATTAATAGGTGCTAACTTGAACTTTTTAAATGACACATTGAACCGAATAACTCACATTTTTGCCAACTTGACTTTCTGAAAGATACATTTATAATATTTTGAAAGATTTAAAAGCACTTGTGAAAAACATCAATTATTAATGAAGTATTATTAGTTTTTTTCTGCTTTACATTTAAGTATGCTAGAGTTAAACTTTCTGATCCTTCTGGCTGCTTTAACAAAAATTATCTTACTGGTTTTCATAGTTAGATGATCATAAAGTAAAACTTTCATACACTGTACAGGAAAGAATATATTCTAATAAATGATATTCAACTACAATAGAATTCAAAATATTCATATGGTATTTGTACTAACTGAAAACATGGAAATTATGGTGGCACAAAACCATGTCAAACCTTAGAACTCACCTGTATATTTATAGCACTGTACTACTATACTTGAGAGGAAATAGGCAGGAAGTGAAGTTGTTTGGATGTTTTACTTCAGTTTACTTTCTCACAGAATTGTACCTGCATGATAAATTTGAATTTTTCATTATGGATTTAACTAACATTTTATGTTCTGATGATCTTCAAAGTAATATTTTACACAAACACACACACACAACATATACATATATAAGGCATCAAATTAAATCTATTCAGATAGAAATTAATAGATTCAAATATTTCATTAGTGATGCTGTATAATTTTGTTATAAAATATACATAGCATACCCCTTTATTGCAATAAGGTAGGATGTTTATTGTGAAAATTATATTGTTTTAATGGCTAGGAATGATACTGCCTTGAGGGAAGAGGGTATCATGGAGCACTTTTATGTGTGAATCTTTTTGACCATAATTATTTAAACAGATAACTAAACATGAATTTTGCCTTAGGGTTAACACATAACCAATTTGTTTCACAGATCATCTAATTATGAGCAGAGGGCCTTTTCTCTGCTCTAATCCCTGTACATTTAAATATAATTTCATGTACTAGCAAAAGGTGTGATCTTTGCTATTCACTTGTTTTGAGAGGACATGTGCTTTCAATGACCCACTCAATTTCTTAATCCCTTAGTTCCTCCTCACCACTACCAGTGGTAAGTAGTTATTAGCACATTACAGGCCTATGTTGAAAAGAAGAACATTTTAACAAGAAAAATAACAAACTCTCAAACAGCTTTGATTTGTTTTATTTTAAAAGCCTACATGTTATGAGCATATTTAAGGTTATCATCATTTCACTTAAGTTCTTATGATATTTCACAACATCTAAAGATGAGCCACAATTTAATATTCATTTATGAAAGGCATCCACCTTCTCAAAACTGTAGGCTTCACATATCTTTTCAAATGCACAAAATATGACTGTATAACAAAGTAGCAAGTCAGGACAAGTGAAGTAAGAATCAGGAAAATTCTATGCAATACTCCCCTCTCTTATTTTAG
The DNA here is from genome assembly GCF_949786415.1 of Peromyscus eremicus. Taxonomy (NCBI): domain Eukaryota; kingdom Metazoa; phylum Chordata; class Mammalia; order Rodentia; family Cricetidae; genus Peromyscus; species Peromyscus eremicus. Next base: position 46,688,324 of record NC_081431.1, read on the forward strand.
TATCACAGTATTATATAATTTCAGTGCTTCTCAGCAAGATTCATCTAAACAGCGGTGAGTAAATTCATACTTGCCTACAAGCAAGATTGATTAATATTTTGATTCGCTTTAAAAAGCCATATGGGGTGCAGGAACAGAAATTCACCGGGACAAAACTCACTGCCTCTCAATTTAGTTCTCGCAGTTGATGCGTTTAATGCTTTGTATCTCCTTTAATAAGATTTGTACCTGACTATCTGCACTACATGTGAGCAATGCTCACTGGCAACGCAGAGTTCTTAGGCGCGCTTCAAATTATTATACAGAATATGACTGGGATGAGGATTAAACTCAGAACTAATTAGTGTGAATTAGATCAGGTGTTACCCTTATTCAAAAATAAGCAGAAGAAAGAATCACATTAAGTAATAGAGGCAGCTACTTTGCAGGAAACAATTACTATAGTAACGGGGGATACTGTGTTTTCTTGTACTTTTATTTCTTGAAATCATTATGGTTGGATCGCTCATCAGATGAACCTGGCAAAAGTTGTACTATAGATGAATGCAGCCATTGATTCCTCTTACCAAACACCATAGCAACTAAACATCACCTTATGTAAACTCTACAATTGGATTTGTTAACATATGTTCACTTATATTAATCTCACCTAATGGAAAACAAATTTAATAAAAAATATTCTACTTAAATTTTCTCCCCGTGTTATTATTCCAATTTTTATATATCCATTTTTCTTTTCTTTTGCAGATCATGTTTCTTTAAATCGAAGTCTTCCTACACTATACGATTCAGTCATATGGAGTATTTATGGTAGGAAATAAGACTATGTTCTTTTCCCGTTATTAAAACTGAAAACTTAGCTATCATCTTTACTCAACTTCTGTCCGGCAATGGCGACACTCTCCTGCCTACTATGAAACTCTATACTTTCGCAGGTGGCCATAGCCCTATCATGTTTTTCTTCTTGGAAATTGGCTGCATTTACTGTTTCTTATTGTTGGCAAAGTAGAAATTTTCCCTTTGCATATTTCATCTTCATCCAGAACTGTCTTAAAATTGCAACTTATCTGTTCCTTCTCCCTTTTTTAAAAAAATATTTATGAAAGAACCATTTAGTTTCCATGTACTCAGGAACTATGTGTTCATCATTTGATTCTGGATTCTTCCTTCATGATTTTCTGGAAACTTACATAGTAGTGAGATTAAAATCAATTTTGGCAAATCACTTCTCTGCTCCTAATTTTCCTCTCCAAGTTTCATTAATGCCCAATTTTTTTCTACACACTTTTGTTTTCTTTAAGAGTTCTTTTACTTACCCTTTATCTTCTAACCATTTTCATATATTGAAGCTGCTCAGGGGTTATACCTGGATCCTCATTTCTACTCAAAATGGAGTCACAGCCATAGACTTGAATATTCTCCATTGGGAGGAAAAATAGTTCATGCATCAAATACTTTTGCAAGGTCATAGTTAGATGTCCTGTTGTCTTCTGAAAAAAAAAAACTGCTTGAATGCACACAGACTTTTTAAGTTGAACTTTACAGAAACCAAACTATAGATATATTTTGAAATAAATTCTTCCTATATTTTCTCCTAACATTTCAAAGAGGTTTTGTTTCCCATTTTTGATGGAGTCAGACAATGAAGAATCATTAGTAATACATTGCTTTGCCTCACCTTGCTCTGTCTAATAACCTAGTACATCAACAATGTATTCACTAACATTATTGAGTTCTTTTCTAGGAACACAGGTATTATTTACTCCAAATCTTGCATGTTAAATTCTTCACACCGATCAACTTATCTTCCCTCTCTCCCTCTGTTAATGCTACACTTTCATCCCCTACAACTGTTTCTTTACTCACTTCTCAATTTCTGTATTTATCATTTCACAATTCATTCATCCTTGAGAATAAAGAAAAATATTTTCAACAACAATATAATTCCCATCATCCTTCTTAAACCTGTTTAATAATCATCTTATCCTTGGTATGGCGCATTCTCCTCTTTCCAAATACTGCTTGTGCTACTTGCTCTCGACTCAAATAACTTTGAGCCAACACACACACACACACACACACACACACACACACACACACACACACACACGGCGGGGGAGAGAGAGAAAGAGAGAGAAGGAGAGAGGTGGGTTATTTATGTAGGTTTAGAAGGAAAGGTCAAGACCAGGCAACTGTGCTGATATTACCTATAGTTGGGGCAGCAGATGTTAGCTCATCATGATAGAGGCATGTTTAGGAACAGTCAGGTCTCCAGTTGGAGTAGAGAAAAAAAGAGGGAGACGTGTATTTATCAGCATATTTAAGAACAATCTAGATTACTTCTGTTTATTATTACTTGTATTGATTTTTTATATTTTTGTGCATGTGTGTGTGTGTGTGTGTGTGTGTGTGTGTGTGTGTGTGTTTTTGCATTCCACAGCTCATTTGTGAAAGTCAGAGGAAAACAGTCTGTAATCTTCTTGTACTACGAATATTTTGGAATCAAAATATTCATTCATCACACTTGTCAGTGTGATGACTGACAAGCACTTTACGCATCAGCCAACCTTTTGGACCTGCAAAACTTTTAAATTGTCCATGTATTTAGGGGTTAGAATCTGTAATTGTAAATATGCACATTGCTTTCTTCAAGACCCTGTGTTGATTTGGAGGCACTGTTACAAGGATCACATTGAAGAATATAACATCAGCAAAGTACTACTGTTCTAAAATTATGTGTAAATCAATGTATTTGAAATCTATAAATGTACTTTAAATATGCAACACTAACTTCTAATTTATCAGTTCCACTTATTATATTTCATATAGAATTGATATATTTTGTGGAGTACTTTCAATCATATGCCATTTGAAAGTGTAATAGACAATAAAAAAAATACTTAATGCAATAAAATTATCATGGCGGTTCACCCTGTAAACCCAGCTCTCTGGAAGCTGAACCTAGAGGAACATAAACCTGAGACCAAAATGAGCTACATGCAAACACCCTGCTTCAATGTCAAGAGAAATATAATGAAATTAGCTAGATGATATTCATGTTTTTAATGAGGACAGTGTATTTTAAAATTAATAACTGGGCCGGGCGGTGGTGGCGCACGCCTTTAATCCCAGCACTCGGGAGGCAGAGCCAGGCGGATCTCTGTGAGTTCGAGGCCAGCCTGGACTACCAAGTGAGTTCCAGGAAAGGCGCAAAGCTATACAGAGAAACCCTGTCTCAAAAAACCAAAAAAAAAAAAAAAAAAAAAAAATTAATAACTGGTAATACAGGAATTTTAGTATAAAATAGCAAAGCAGGCCTATTGCTCTACAATAGTGCTATTTGGTTTTGACCCTGCTACATGCTCTGAAACATCAGTAATGGTTATCACTAACACTTCTCTCTGACGGTAACCAAAGTGCTCTCAGATAAGACCAATGCACTTAAAGGACAAAATTAGCCCCCAAAGGAGAACTCTTTTTGTTAACCAAAAAAAAAAAAAAAAAAAAAAAGAAAAAGATCCTTTCAGTGATATTTGCTTTTCCAGTCCCAGTTACTAATCAGCTTAGTGGGACTGACCAAGTCATGCTTTCATATTTCAGGTAGGGAGATAGATTTAATGTTTCTTACACATATTTATCATTCTTCAATAAAGAAATAGGCAGAGATGTTGAAGATCAGAACACCACACATATACATTCAATGCATATATGTATACATATATACATATCATGGATATTACACATCTGCTTTTTTTATTTGTTTTGTAAATCAAAGAAAGACCAGGGCTTGAATTAGGTGAAACAAGGCAGGACACATTAGTATGCATTCATGTTGGTGCTTCAAGAACTTTATTTTATATTAACATACACATTCTTGTTAATTGTCCTTGACTAGAATATATATGGAATGATTTAAAAGTTTTACTTATTTTTTCTTCAAATAAAAATATGTATGCCGGGCAGTGGTGGCGCACGCCTTTAATCCCAGCACTCGGGAGGCAGAGCCAGGCGGATCTCTGTGAGTTCGAGGCCAGCCTGGGCTACCAAGTGAGTTCCAGGAAAGGCGCAAAGCTACACAGAGAAACCCTGCCTCGAAAAACCGGGAAAAAAAATATGTATACATTGATCGTATTGTCAAATGCTTTGGTCTGATGATGACGAGCATATGACAAAGAAGATAGCCACAAAAGAAGACCTTGAAGTTGGGAGCTGGCCAGATGACTCATCTAGACAAGGTGTTTGCTGCATAGGCCTGGTACATTGTTTGACCCTGAAACCCACAGAATGTAGAAGGTAAAGACAAACTGTATAGTTTTTTGCTGACTTCTGCAAGCATGCCAAGGCACATTCATGTTTACAAACATGTCTCTCTCTCTCTCTCTCTCTCTCTCTCTCACACACACACACACACACACACACACACTAAATAAATAATAAATAAACAAATAAATAAATAAATAGTAATTTAAAAGGAAAAAAGAGTATGTAACAGAAAAACCAAACTACTTAATACCAATATTTTTCTAATGTATTCTTTACTTAATGTTTTCCTTCATTGAGAGATTCTTCTCACTCTTCCAATGCTCATGACTGCATCAGAACAATAAATAAATAAAATAAAATGACCTTAGCCAATATCAAAGTCCCATGTCCTGAATTTCATGCATGAGAGCCAAAAACATTCCTGAAATTAGAGGGTTTTTTTTCAGCTTCTGTTATTGTTCCCGTGAAAAGAATAAATTGGCAACTTTGAAAATAAATAATTGCATATTGCAAGAAAAAGAAAAGTCGTCAGTAGACAGTGAAAATGAAAATGGATAATGCCTTGAGAAATAAAAGAGGGATTAAAACATGTTATCTGGGTCCCTTATTGGCCCAAGTACTCTCTCTGCTTTAGAATCTATTAGTTTCCTAATTTGTAAAAAGGGATTACTATTAAAGTTCTCTACGTGCGTTTTAACGTACATTGCAAAGGATTTTGTGCAGTGTTCGACATTGCAGAGAGGGAAGAGCTTCTTCTGTAGACGTACATGAAGTCTGACTTCCTTCTTAAGTGTTCTTGATCCGTTCTATAGCAAAGGTATGATAAGAAACCTTCCCTGCAGAGAGGTAATGTGAATTAGAGGTTGTCACAGAGTACTGATACATAACAACTGATCATACATGGTCTATTTTTTGCTACAGTAGCTTCTGCTTCTGGATACTTCGAAGTCATTTGACCTGACTTTGATGAGGCTGTAGGAGAATTGTCCAAGGTCCTTCTGTTGACCCCTTCCTTTTACTCCCTGTGATTATTATGCTTTGTTCTGATCTCACAAATTCAACTGTGGAATGTCTTTTTTTTTTTTTTTTTTTTTTTTTTTTTTTAAGGACTGGGCACCACATGAACTGAAGTCAGGTGCTCATTGTGTCTCTGCTGCTTTGCAAGCTCCCTGCATGGTTGGCCTCAACCTTCCCTCCACAAAATCTTTATATATATATATATATATATATATATATATATAAATTTGATTTAATATTATGTATCAGCCACAGATTCCCCTGTCCTCCCTCCTCCTCCCCCTTCCTCCCACCCCCCCCTGTTTTCCCCCCCAGCCCACACCCCATTCCCATCTCCTCCAAGGCAAGGACTCCCCTGGGGATTCAGCTCAACCTGGTAGATTCAGTCCAGGCAGATCCAGTCCCCTCCTCCCAGGCTGAGCAAAGTGTCCCTGCATAGGCCCCAGGTTCCAAGTAGGCAGCTTATGCACTAAGGACAGATCCCGGTCCCACTGCCTGGGTGCCTCCCAAACAGTTCAAGCTGATCAACTGTCTCACTTACCCAGAGGGCCTGAACCATTTGGGGGCTCCTCAGCTATTGGTTTATAGTTCATGTGTTTCCACTAGTTTGGCTATTCGTCCCTGTGCTTTTTCCAATCTTGGTCTCAACAATTCTTGCTCATACAATCCCTCCTCTTTCTCGCCGATTGGACTCCTGGAAGTCCACCTGGGGCCTGGCTGTGGATCTCTTCACCTGCTTCCATCAGTCATTGGTTGACATTTCTAGCATGACAGTTAGGATGGATACTAGATGTAAAACAAAGGATGACTAGACTTCTACTCACAACTCGAGGGAGGCTACCTAGAAAACAGGACCCTAAGAAAGACATAGGGATCGCCCAATGACAGAAATGGATGAGATCTACATGAGCAAACTGGACGTGGCAGGGGGGTAATGAAGGGCAAGGGTCGAGGGAAAGAGAGCTTAGGGGAGCGGGAGACCCCAGCTGGATCAAGAACAGAGAGGGAGAACAAGGAAAAAGAGACCATGATAAATGAAGACCCCATGGGAATAGGAAGAAGCAAAGTGCTACAGAGATCCCCAGAAATCCATAAAGATACCTCCATGATAGACTACTGGCAATGGTCGAGAGAAAGCCCGAACTGACCTACTCTGGTGATATGATGGCTAAACACCCTAACTGTCATGGAATGTCTTCCTTTTTTTTTTTTTTTTTTTTTTTTTTTTTTGGTTTTTCGAGACAGGGTTTCTCTGTGTAGCTTTGTGCCTTTCCTGGAACTCACTTGGTAGCCCAGGCTGGCCTCGAACTCACAGAGATCCGCCTGGCTCTGCCTCCCGAGTGCTGGGATTAAAGGCGTGGGCCACCACCGCCCGGTGGAATGTCTTTCTATGATCATCTATGAGCTAGGACTTCTTCTTGTATTATCTCTTTTATTTTTTCATAATAGTGTGACTATGCATGGCTGTTGTATTATACTTCTACCTGCTTTGTTTTTCTCCTTTGTTAAATTAGAGGTTTTTTTTTTTTTTTTTTTTTTTTTTTTTTTAAACAAGAAGCATGTGTACATTCACACAGAACAGTGTCTGACACATGCTGGTCTCAAAATTGTCTATGGAGTATGCAGATATGTATTTCCGATTCTGTGACAGTTGTGTAGCTTAACTGTTCAGACAGTGAAGACAGCATTTTACATGTCCCATTGATGCTGAGAACTGGAATTTAATCATCTAGGTCTTTGATGGCATGCAATCAAGATATTTTGTTATATCACAACAAAAATCGATTAAGGTATTCTGTTAGAATATGCTACTAAATATGCTTATTAATTGCAAAATAGAAGAGATCATTTTCACTCTAAATATGCCTTATTATGTATCTGATCTGACCAACTTATGTACAGTAAATAATCTTATAAAAACAAATGTAGCTGGGCAGTGGTGGCACATCCTTTAATCCCAGCACTTGGGAGGCAGAGCCAGGAGGATCTCTGTGAGTTTGAGGCCAGCATGGTCTACAGAGCGAGATCCAGGACAGGCACTAAAGCTACACAGAGAAACCCTGTCTCAAAAAAAAAAAAAAAAAAGGAAGATAAACAAAACAAAACAAAAAAAATGAAGTATAGTTTTCTCTTTTCCCTTCTTAAATTAACTGATACTGTTACATTTTTCTTATCTTTTTTTCTTTTTTTCCCTTTTTGTAGTTTCTGTTTTGGCATAAGAACGCAGGGATAAAGCAAATGACTGACACTTTTTTATTTTCTTTATTTTTCCTTTGACAGACAACAAGAATATTGGCATAGTCAGAATGTGACTTTGATTTATAGCAGGGTAAAGAATGAAAAGGTTAGTAGAGGGAGCTTAAGCAGGGCACTGTTTTTTTTAGACTATATAGCTGCAGTTCTAGCTCTAATTGTAGGTGCTGCTGCCCCAATTTGGTTCCAGAAAATCTAAGAACATGAATGACAGGATGAGATAAACTTCATTTACTTAGTAAATTTGTTCCAGGAACTGTTATTGTCTATAATGTCTCTTCTGCTTTGCTAATATGTAATAGTTTATCATCAAGACTATTAATAAAAGATTTACTGTCTATTGCTTTAATTTTCTTTAATGTTTTTTCTCTGGGTGAATTACAGAGAAGGGACAGTAATAAACATTGAAATATAAATATATTAATTCATATATATGTAAGTATTATTTTTGGTTTTAAATGTTATTAAAATGTTAATACTACTTGAAGACCACATCTTTATATGTTGAAAGTGTTCAGAAACTTCCCTCAATATTCTATTAGGCCTGACAATTTATGAAAAGCAATCCAATACAGATTATAACTGATAATTCTTCTTGGTGCATCGACTGCAATAAAAATTTATTATTACATTCCCACACAAATTCTATCTCTAGATGTCTTTTCTCACGTCTTTTAAATCTGGACCTAAGTAGTGGCTTGTACAATTTTCATATTATCATGCTATCATTTTAAATTTCATTGTGTTCAGCTTGATCTGATGAGCATTATTGTAGTGTGTAGATCTTTATAAAATATATGAGGAAACAGAAAAGGGAGTGTATGTTCTCAAGACTCTTACAGAGAAGTTCTGTTTTGCCCTATTCTCAATACTGGACTTTGATGGGCATTTCTTGTCTCATTCCAACTAAGGTGACAGGCCTCCATTACTTGTTTGCAACTACATTTCCTATATTTCAACAAGGATTTGTAGCCATAACAAGTCTGTTAATTTTCAGAGTGACCTTCTAGGGCATCATTAACTATTCATTTCTGATTTGCACAATAACTGAGATATAACACAGAGTTAGTATATGTCTGTTGGTCTTAATTGAAATGTCCTATTGAATGACATAGTAATTTCCATAAACATAAATTAAACTTGTAAATTCTATGAAAATAAAGCCTTCTTTTATTGGTATACTTGTTTCACAATGAATATGTGTAGAAAAATATCTTCTCAAGTATCCATTATACAGATAGTATAATTTTGGGATAAATTAAGCTTTACATTTAAAATTAAAATATTTCAAGCTAAGAGTATTTGTACATTCTTGTAATCCAAGCTCTGTAGAAGCTTAAACAGGAGGTTTTTGTGGTAATTCCAGGCTGCACTGCAAGCTGATGTTCAAGACGCTAAAAGAAACTTTTTCAAAGTTAATATTGGGACTAGGTTGTACAATAGAAATGAAGAAGAATGGAGGTTGTTTAAAGAGGGTGCAATCATCACCTATTCGCCTTAATTTCACCCAGTTATATGAAAATACTATAAATTACATTGCTACAGGATTAAGGTTAGAACCTTGTGAATTATATTATGTGTTTGGTATTACCCAGATATATTACCATTAATATTTTGTTAGTAATTCAAATAAAAAGATTGCGTAGGTGCTGCCTTTCTAGAAACGAACTTGAAATCAAGAGTTAAAAAGCTGGGAAATTTTGAAGTGTCCTCACAAAAGTCTTAATTAGTCTTGTAATAAAGGTTGCTACTTTTTGAATGATTCTGAGACAGACGAGCAAAATATGGAATTTGACAGATGGTATTTATGACTGTGAATCTTGCTGCCTGCTCATTGCATTGAGATACTTCTCTTACATAATAAAAGGCAAAGCCAGATCAGCCAGGAACTGAGTGAGATGCATTGTAAGATGGCTCATCTGTCTTCATACGGTTCAAATATTTATAACTACCTCCTGAACTAAGATTTACCAGCCATTGGTGAATCAGAATTCTCAAAAATTTCCTTTACATGGCCAAACTGTACCTCTGTGAAACCTAACAGGGGACTGTCATTTAGATCCCAATGACTGTCATGTTACTGCCTCTGTCTCAGCAACGTGAGCTTTAGTTGTTGAACAAGGACAGATACACTCAGGTGAAATATGTCTTTTGTTTGTTTGAAATTTGTTTCAGCATCAGCACAATAATGAATAAATAAATCAGCACACACACACACACAGACACACACACACACACACACACACACAGTTACATAGACCCCAATATTTGTGCGAGCTGATGCAGTTATCCCCAGTGATGATGAGGAGCTGAAAGGGAGCAGAACAGATGGAGAGCTAATGAGGATGAGGATGAGAAGAGATGCAGTGGCAAGACACAGTACAAATCCAATATTCATCACAAAGTGGCAGTGATAAATGGTCTCCATTTGTGATTATCTCTTATTTTTATAAGTGGAGCTGTTTGTATTCAGAGTATGTTCAGGGTTTACTGGTTTGATCACAGACTCATGTCTTAATAAAATTAACATGGTCGTGATGCTTTACTTCCAATTAATCTGAAACTTTTAACTTGACTACAGAGCTTATTGACAGCATTCCACACGGGGATTGCTTTATGAAATAAATTCAAATTATCTCACTCTTGTTTTGTTGTTTTGGTTTGTGTGTGTGTGTGTGTGTGTGTGTGTGTGTGTGTGTGTTTAAGTTTTACTGGTTAATTTATGCTATTCCCATGGCATCATATTAGCCTCTACTTTTCTTTTATGTAATGAGAACAACAAGATATTAATAAATCAAATTTTCTAATTTTCATCACATCCATACCCCAGATTAATGAAAGTCAAATCCATTTTAAGTGATATCTAATTGTGACCACAAGTTAATACTTAATTAATTACTACAGTCTTGTTCTTGGTCACTATAGATCTCACATGGCATATCAGAATAGTTGTTTTTCTCCAAGTCTCTATAACCCAATTGTGGTGTGTGTGTGTGTGTGTGTGTGTGTGTGTGTGTGTGTGTGTCCTGTATGTGGGTTCTTGTTTGGGAAATGAAGTTTGATGACCAAAAGTAATGCTTTGTCTACCAGGCCTTAATTCAGAGCTTATTATAAGCACATGCAGAAAGCAAAGATTCTCCAGTTCAGGGACAATAGAAAAAAAATGTCTGTCAGTGATCTCTGAACAGCTTTGTTTGTCCTTGGGCTGTGCCTGACCAAGGACACTGGCAGATATCCCCACTGTCAAACAGCCTGCAATGTTTCATAGCCAAGGCAGACATCGAACTTCTTTCTCATGGGAGCTGTGTTCAGGGCTGTGGGAAGGTTCTTATTTTTAACATAATCCGTGCACTGTTCTTTGCAGTATTTACACAGGTATCTGTGGAGCATCTCTAAAGCGATTGTAATCAATAGGGTATGTTCACATTTTGAAATGCAGAGATTTGAAAGTGCTCCTACATAGAAACCACTATGGTCTCTATGGTTTTCTCAAATTTCTTTCAATTTTTGATAATCCATACCATCAAGTGAGGAGATAATTAAGAGGTATTCATGACTCTGTCCAAAGCCTGAAATTTACTATTATTATTGGTTTATCTTGGTTGATGACTTTAAGGATTAATTTCCCATTTACACACAATTACACACACACACACTTACACACAAATAATATACATCCATGTGAGATGACTCATCCCAAGCCGGCTTGAGGCCCAGCCAAGTAAAAAAGATTCTTTCTGAGAGCCAGCCTGGCTCTGCTTAAGGGTCTTAGCAACAGCAGCTGAAACATGATCTGGAGATGACCTGGAACAATGAGAGACAGCTATGTCACACCAGCTGATGCATATTCATCAGACCTCCCCCCAGGGAGGGGTGGAGGATATATAAGGCTTGCCTCTAACTGAATAAACTGAGCTTGTTGTTTTGACATTCTCCTGGAGTCTGTTTGCCATTGACTCTGTGCCTAAATGGCCCACACCCCCAAAGGGAACAACAGCAAGGACCCTGCTATACATCTACACATATAAATGTGTATGAATATACATACACTTAAGCATACATACTACACACACATAAATACATACCACACACACACGCGCGCACACACAAATATAATGTCAATGGCCTCCTGCATGCTAGGCAAAACTGCCTCTGAGCTGTAACAGCAGCCCTGTATACACACATAAATCTTGGGTATAGGGTGCTGGTCTATATTGCATATTTTTATGGAACTTATGATTCTCCTGTTCCATTCTCTTCATGCTGAGATTATAGATATTCACCACCACACTATGCAGCAGTTATACAAAGGTAAACCAAAAATGGGAAACTTAAGTATTCAAAATGATTTAGCGAGAGAATTCTGGGAAGTAGGAGAAGTAAAAAGAGGTAAGTATCTGTTTTCTCACCTAACATTTGCATAGAAGAGTTAGTTCCAGGAAACTATTCTGGAAAATAGGTTTCTATTGAAGGCAGGTGACAATGTGTGGAAAGATCCCATTAAATGGCAGCTCCTTTAAATTAACTTCAACACTTAGGCTCCAAACTTTTCACACCTCCATCCCAGACCTGTGATAGGCAGCTCCACATCTGATCCTGGAATTCCTTGCACACACCTTGCAGAAACCTCAGAGGGCATTAAGGACCTTGCCTTCCAAGTATCTGGAGAATTGTGTTCCAATTGCTAACTGCTACTTCTGTTCAAAGAAGTGCACACAAATGGTCTTGGCCATTTCTGTATATCTTCCCCAGTACTGAAAGTTCTTTTCCTTCCCATTAAAACAGTCACGCTGATTTCCTGGAACAAAATTGGAGACAGTGAAAGGCCATTCTTAACATACTACATTTCCTGCAAATACTTTTCTCCAGAAGAAACACCTTCAATCTTACCAGGTTCTAAATTTAAAAAAAATATTTAGAACATACTTTGATAGCTAAAATGAAAATGTCTTGGTCTATTAGTATTTCCAAGGTTGTAATGTCAACACTTATCCATTGCTATGAGGTTTACAAAATTGAACAACTACTAGGCAGTTGACTTACCACTTCCCAAAGCAAAGAGCTATTCTACTAAACATTCACACAAGAGTAATGGCAACCCATAACTATATGATCTGGCATAATACATTTAGCTATATTTGTAAGACTGAAAACTGGAGACGAATCACATGCCCATCAACATATGAATAGATATATAAGCTATAATAGAGCCTGATAATAGAATATAATTTAGTGAATGATAAAAAGAATGGCTTGATAATATATGTAGTAACATTGCTAAATTTGAAAGCCATCATGTCTGGTGTCTGGTGGTTTGAAAAAGAAAGGCCACCATAGACTCATATATTTGAATACTTAGTCACCAGGGAGTAGCACTCCTTGAGAAGGATTAGGGGGTATGGCCTTGTTGGGCTAGTTGTGGCCTTGTTAGAAGAAATGTATTACTGAGGATGGGCTTTGAGATTTCAAAAGCCCAAACCAAGCCATGTGGCTTTCTTTTCCTGCTGTTTGTGGATCTGGATGTAGAACTCTCACATACTTCTCCAGTGCCATGTCTTCCTGCATGCTGCCATGTTTCTTTCCCCCATGATCACAATATACTAAACCTCTGAAACTGTAAGTCAACTCCAATTAAATGTTTTCCTTAATAAGAGATGCCCTGGTCATGTCTCTTCACATTAATAGCACACAGACTAAGACAGTAACATATATGTTTAAAGTCAGATGAAACATGTTGTTCTGGCAGGAGGGGGGCTTTACACAGCAGAAAGAAAAATAGCTTTTGATACTGTGTTAGTTAGGGCTACTATTGCTGTGATAAAAACAACATGACCAAAACCAAGTTGAGGATAAAACATGAACTGACACAGAGGCTATGACAGGCTGCTCCTTATTGGCTTGCTCCTCATAGCTTGTTCAGACTGATTTCTTATAGAATCCAGAAGCACAATCCCAGGAACGGCACCACCCACTATGGGCTGGGCCCTGTCCTATCATTTTCTAATTAAGCAAATGCCTTACAGTCTTACCTACAGCCCAGTAATTTGGAGGCATTTTCTTTATTCAGGTAGCCACGTCTGATGACTTTAGCTTGTGTCAACATGACATAAAACTGTCCATCACAGACACCATTCATAAAGGACGCTTTGACGGGATTTATCTATCAATATTAACCCAACTCCATTACTCTACAAGAAAGCTTTGATCTTTTTCATATGTCTGCGTAGGTGCATGAACAGGATTACAATGAATTACATGGCTTCCTCATGTCACCAATCTCCCACATTGCTGTTGTAGAAATGGCAAGCAAAGATCTGAAGGGGGCTTAAAGTACAATGGGTCTGACTTGCTCTGGAGCAAGATGCCTGCCATCCTACAATTCACAGCTTCTGAAAAATCTGACAAGATTGTTCTCGTGTCTATTCTCTATTTGCAGTTTGCTAAAATGGGCTATTCTGCAAATTCTTCTCAGCTGTGAGTAGTAAACAGAAACATCACTGCACTTGACTCTTCCTGTATTGTAGACACTCACCAGCACTTGGAAGGTAGAAGAGGTGAGAGCTGAAATATGGGATTATTGACACTTAAACATTCCTTTCCTGAGAGTGTTGAAGAACATGATATGTATCTCAAAATTTGGTATAGAATAAACCAAATGCATCAGTATTCTGAGCACTTCAGAGTTTGTTCAGAGTTTTCGTGTGTGTGTGTGTGTGTGTGTGTGTGTGTGTGTGTGTGTGTGTGTGTGTATACGTTGATTTGTTGTAACAAAAGGATATCCAAAGTTGCATGGGAGAGGTATTTATAGCAGAAGAATTAGGGGCTGGAGATGGTGCAGCAGTTCAGAGTCCTTTCCAGGCCTCCAGAGAAGTAGAATTTGGTTTGCAGAACCCATTTCTTGGCAGCTGACAACTACTTGTAACTCTAGCTCCAGAAAATCAGATGCCCTATGTGAGCATATGCACACATGTGGTATATACTCACACAGATAGATACATATGCACATTAATATAAACAACTGTAAGGAAAAAATAAGAATACTTTAAATGAGAGCACACCACCAAAGCCTGTCACAGGGCAAATTCACACCAGCTCTACAGACTTTTTCCAGACATGTAACCCTTTTCAAGGTATCTGCCTCTCTTGTTTATACTTTCAAAAGTATGACTGTATTTATTTTGTTTTTTTTCTTGTTGTTGCTATTCTTTTTATATTTTTTGTTACCTATAAAGAATGTTTCAGAAATACTAATCTGAGAAGTAAATTTAAAAATCAAATGTTCTTAAATAATCCAACCATTTTAGTCACAAGTGAGAAGCTCCACCCCTAACTGTCATGGTGTCATTGCCTTGTGGAAACAAACAACAGCAAATAACTTATGTAATGTTATTCCAGGTGCATGAATACAGCAGTTCCCAATATTTTAGTGTACTGAAACCCTGGAGAGAGTATGCGTGCAAAGTGATTTGGAGAATTTTTCTTATTTGTTACTTCATGGAAGAAGAAGCAGCCATGTTTGTGAAAGTCCAGAGATGACAATTTGCTTAACCCTAACTGTAATGCTTCTTAGAACCCTATAGCCCTTATTTGTTCAAGCATAGGTGGACATTATGCAACCTATGCTGACCAGAGAAGCAGGGGGCAGGGTCAAAGACACTATACAACAAAAGGTACAACTGTATAGACCATTCCTTTTCTGGTCTCAGCTTTACCCTTTCTCTCTCTCCTGTGCATGTGCTTCATGTTCTAGATGTTTCTATTGCAGGCAGACTTCTCAACCACTTAATTTAAGTTACATTTCCTTTAGCAACAAATTGTGCAACATTTATCTTTCCAAAATCTGGAATTCCATTTCCCACTGCAGGCTTGCCTCTACTCTGTTATTATAGATTTATTTTCTCTTTTTTATTACCATTTTAATGACATTTTAGGAAGGAAGGTGAACGGTTCATGTGTTAGATACGGTGTCTTTGAACATAAGCTCCAGCAAATGTTTGTGAAATGAGATATGCTTTAACACAACTAGCTACAACTGTGAAATGGAATAATATTAAAATCATATGGAATACATTTAACGTTGTTACATTTTATTATAAAGTTGTACATTCCAGTTTACTTGTAAACAAGTAAAGGATTTTCATGCAAAATGGATAAGAAAAAAATGCTGCATTTTCTCATACCATTTTCATCTATTAAAATATTTCATATATCATGTCCATGAAAATCTATGATTAATAAAATATAATAACATACTTTCACAAATGAATGCAGTATTCTAACTAAAATGTTTTGTGGTTAGAGTGAGTTGGAAAGAAGAAAATAATAAAGGCAACTTTTGAGCTGAAACAAACAGCAATATTTTCTGGTTCCTAAAGTATAGTCCTTTAAAAAATTTATATTGCTAGTATAATTTAAAATGCATCTATAAGGAACTAACTACTGGGGTAAAGTAATTTAGAATCCCACAATGCATATAATTTTTATAAATTTCAGAGTCTTTATAAAAAAGACACCCAGGCATTATTTGTTTAATTTGTTGAATTTAGGATACTCATTTTCTAATCTATAATGTTTCAAGAATGAAATCTTTTTTTTTTACATACTTTTATGTACACTAAGCATTTTAAAGCACCTCACAGTCCAGAATCTTCTATTGTTGTGAGATACAGGAAGGGAAACCCACTAGAGATGCTCCTGTGTAGTACCAATTTTGAGAATACAGCAAGAATGTAAATGTAGCTTTCCTGAGGCTATTATTTTGTAGATAACAAGTGCCTTCCAGTCCCAACATGTTTTTCATAATAGTTTAGAATTTTAAAAGCACGAGAGTGGGATGTTTGAAGACTGAAGATTTATCTGCTCTCTTCTGAGTGCATATGGGATTTGGCATTTAGTTTTCATTCAGTCTCTTTAACCTGTTCTTGTTTACTGAGAGTCTATCATTATGTTCTGCTTTCAGATTTTCTTTTATGAATGGCTTTTATGTGCTGCATGGCATGTTATTCAGTCCCACTAAATAATAAAAGCTCATTAAAGAAGGCATTAAATATAGAAAGACAAAGAATTGTTATTCCAAAACTCCATTCTGGCAGCAACCATTATGTCTGCATTCCTGGAACTACTTTTTCAATGCTCATACCTAACAGGCTCACTGCTCGTTCACAGAATTACTTTATTTATAGTTGCATAATACATCAACTCCCTTTTTCCATTTTCTTTTTCATTTCCAATTTAGCAAGCAAAAGGAAAACTAGTTATAGTCCAGGATAATGTTTTTTTTTTAAAATTAACCCCTAACTTTCCAGTCTCTGCTAATTCCCCTATACACACAAAAACACAACAACAAAACACAGAGATCCTTCTGTACAGGGGTAGTGAAATAATTATAAATATGTATTAGCTATTTTTTCTTTCTCTGAGATAAAGTACTCAGATAAAAGGATCTTAAAGGAAGAATGATTCCCAGTAGCTCTCAGCTCAAGGGTACAGTCCATCCTGGCAGAGAAATCAAGACATACAGAGCTTACATGAGCTGGTCACACTGTGCCTGTAGTCATGAAGAAGAGAAGAACGAATGTTTATGCTCATAAAGATTTAACCTTTTCATTTGTCATAGGACTTCAGCCCATGTCCTTTTCCTTTCCATGTTTAGGGTGAGTTTTCCTATTAGGCAGCTAGTGAGACATTTTCAGGCTTGGGTGTCATTAAAGATAGACCTTCCCTCCTTACTGTTTCTCTGGTAACATTAGAAAGGGAAGTGTCCCTTTAGGATTTAAATAGCTATGATATTTCCTTGAAAATGTGGAATTGTGTGGGCTTTATTGAAGCCTATTAACACAAAGCTACCCCACCTGGTAAAAAAGAATGATATTTATGGTTCTACCTCTAGCCCTAGGTGAAGAACTACCATTCAAAGCTACTCTAAATATCAGACACAATACTCTCCACCTTTTGAGCATTAATTCAACTAGGCTACTCAATCACCATTCTAATTTTCCCACCCCCACCCAAGGCAAGCTGATTCACTTGTAGACATGCTAAGGAGAGGGAGTTATTTATCCCCTTATGAGATAATATGAGTAGATGCAGTTCTGAACGGTTTTATTAAATAAGAAACACAGAGCCAAATGCAGAGTTAAAAGCCTCAGAGGTCAGAGCAGTAGCTAAGAGCTGAGACCAAGACTGCCTTCTTATCCCTCGATGCTGCTGCTGTCCTCCCCCTGAGAAAGAGACCTACTTCCTGTGTGTCTGTCTTTTTATTGACTTTCTGTTCTGCTTTCTCATTGGTTGTAAACCCAACCACATGACCTCCTTGTCACTGCCTGTCAATATAGACCTGCAGGTCTCTATGGTTGGTATTGAGATTAAAGGTGTGTGTCTCCAAGCTGGCTATGTCCTTGAACACACAGACTCTGCCTGCCATGTGATCATATTAAGGGCATGTGCTACCACTGCCAGACTTCTGCTATGGCTTGTTATTAGCTCTGACTCCCAGGCAACTTTATTTTTTAACATACAAATAAAATCACATTTCATCACAAATGAAATATCACCATAAATATGCTTATACTCCATGGACTGTGTACTGTATGCCACAATGACAATGGTAGTTGTCAAGAGGTTGTCAAGTTCCTTCCCGGGCAGGAACAAAGAACTGAACCTCCAGCAAAGACACACCAAACCACAGAGAAAGGGAAAGTAACAGCTTTTACATCTTTTCAGTATGGGACAGGCCTAAGGCTGGAAGTGTTCTCCATGGACTCTGGCTTGGGTATTTTATAGAGTTCTAGCATCCTTGCACCCCCACGTTGGTCCAGTTTAGATACTTGGGTCTGGGTCTTCCTGAATTTTTTTAAATGTCTTCTAGGAACAAGAAGCTGCCTTCCAGGGTCCCCACTTTCAATTTCATGGTGTACGTATGTCCCTCTCGCTGTCCTTTACAGAGTCTCTTTCTTGATGAAGTCACTTTCTGTCAGATAGCTCTGTGACAGCTGATTGTTTTTCCTGAGTCTTAACTCAGAAAAGCACAGTTCCTCCTTTTTCTTCTTCTATTTCTTCTCCTTTGGAATATTGACTGGAACCTGGGCATGCTTTTCCTGACCCTCTGACTTACTTACTCTCTGAAGTCCCCAGCCCCTCTCAGCACGCTACTGAATTCTGACCTCTTTCATTGAACTTGTATCTGAACTTGCCAACTTTCTAGGATTCCAACTTTAAAAATCAGCCTTTTGCTTTTCCTCTTCTCCATCCCTTTCTTCTGCGCAGCTCCTGAGACTTACAACATGCCTGCCCTATTGACATTTTATAAAATTGTTCTAGAGTTTTCTTTGGGAAATGGAACCTTTGGTTCTATTTAATTCTTTTATTAATGTGACTAAGAATCCCCCCAACACACAAAAAATAAATAAATAAATAAATAAATAAATAAATAAATAAATAAAACTCTGATTTCCGTGGAAACATGTGTCAGACTAAAAGGATCCCAGATTTCCTTGGTAACACGCCCACCTCCATTAAGCTAACCAAGGTACTCCCTTTAAAGGCATTCCTAGAGCCTGGTCTAAAATAATAACCCGCAAGAATGTACCTGGGGGCTTGTTTCCTAAGCGATTCTAGATACTGTCAAGATGTATGTCAACACTGACCAACCTAAGGTGAGTGATATTAGACGTCAGACTATTTACTGATCTCTGCCCTACCCAGACAGAGGCAGCTGTAATTCATGTCTCCTACAAGAAAACTACGAAGGAAGAACATGGATGTCAGGAGCTACACTGGAGTATAAAGAGCCTGAAGACTTCCTAGTTTTAAAGGGTAATTGTTTTTGTTAAAGCCTGAAAAGTAAAGGAAAATCACAAAGTTTCAACTAGCTTAGAGGCAGAGTCAAAAAAATGCCACATTGGGTGAAGAAACTCTCTATGAGGTCCAAAGGTCCCCCTCAAGGTCATATAAGCAGCAAGAATTACCATGGAAAAGGGACTCCATTCTGACCAGGCTAGCTATAGGAGAAGAGGGAACTGCACCGAGGCAACTTTTATGTGTTTCCGTTCTTGCCAGCTGTGATGGCCATTCTTGGTTGTCAACCTGACTACATCTGGAATTAAATAAATACCTGTAAGAGAATTTTTCTTAAATCATTTGAAGTGGGAAGATGACTTTAAATCAGGATCTTTTGAGATTTGGAAGAACCACCTTCAATCTGTGCCACACCTTTTTGATGGCAGCCTGTATAAAGGACATTCAAGAAGGGAGTTTGCTTTCTTTGCCTGATTGCTCTAATTCTTGCTGGCAAGTCCGTTCCTTCACTGGCATTGGACCTACTTCTTTTGTATCTCAATGTACAGTGGAGACTCACTGAAACATCTAGTCTCCTGACCTAAACAGCTCCTAAATTCATGGGTCTTCTATTGATAGACAGCCATTGTAGACTAAGAAGACCACAGCCTGTAAGGCATTCTAATAATCCCCATATAAATATTCATTTTATATGAATTCTAGTAGTTCTTTTCCTCTAAAGAACACTGACTAATATACTAGGCTGGGTATTCTGGTGGTACAGCATCCCTTGAACATTCTGTACTCTTATAAGAAAGCCCCTCACACATGCTCCATAAGTAACCCCAGTGAAGTCACTGATTTATTAAGATTAACTTATGCTGAATTGTTTCTTTGATCTGTCACTTGTGTTGTTTTTGGGGTGAAGAGATGTCTGCTCACGTCTCCCTAGGAAGTGCTATGCAGTATATAGGGAAGTATCACTTTCGGGTTTTAATATTTAAGTTGTAGTATTAACATTATTTCAAAAATTGACTAGTTAAAAAATTGAAAAAAAAGAAAAATAAAGCAAATGTGTGTGAAAACAAAATATGTGAAATTATTAGTATTGTAATTCAGTGATCTATTGATCTATTGCAGAAGTGTTTCTAAAACAACACAACACTTAAATGTCTTATCATGAATAAAAATTACAAAAAATTGTAAGCCAAAACAGTAAGAGATGATTGGACGAGCTTAGAAAAGTATTGTCATGGTTAATATTGTTAATAATATTCAGTATAAGCTACACACATCCCATCTACTATCAGATGATGTGAGTACTAAATATTTGTTGTAAACAAACAGAGGAGGATGAACTTGCTGGTGGCTAGAACCTCTCTAGACCTCACTGGAGCTTGACAAGGCTTGAGGAACTCATAGCAACAGAAATATTGCCTGTCTAGAGTGACAGAGAAAGATAAGGGATAGATATAAGTAACTATGACACTGAGGGGAGATCATGAATGTAAATGCTGGGATATTAGCATGTCCTTGAATTAAGGACAAATTTACCACAAGAAGTACAGAGGGCAGTGAGTTTGTTCCTGCCCAGAATGTACCTAAATTTCACTATTCAGACTTTCATAAAGGCAAAGAATCTTTCACTAGTAAGGTCGTTCAGAAGAATTTGATAATGGTTTTCCTGTGGATAGCAGGAGCTTTAGTCTTCAAAGCCCTCATGAAATATAATACAGCCTTAACCAGGAGTGGTGGTGCATACACTTGATCGCAGCACTCCTGGGGCAGAGGCAGGTAGACCTCTTAGTTCGAGGCCAGTCTAGTTTATGGAATGAGTTCCAAGAGAGTCAGCCACACAGAAAACCCTGTCTTGGGGAAAAAACCACCACCAACTATGTATATGTGTATGTGTATGTATAAAACTACAATATTTTTCTTTAAAAAATAAGATAGTATATGATGCATATTATCTATAATATAAAATATAAGTTAAACATTAAATTTTTAATGTTTATTTATCATTGTTTCAGTTTCATTTGTTAGAATAAAATTATTTTCATTGTTTATTGAGTAAAATACATTTTTTTCATAAAGGTTATGTTACTATTGGATGCATCTTCTGTGTGTAGAGAAGGTCCATTAGAGTATCAATGTGGAGAAAGCAGTGACCTTATACAAAATACATAATTTCTGGATTTATTGCTGCCTCTTCAATACTTGGACCTCAGACAAGCTGCTTAACCTCTCTCAGGCTATTTCCTATTCTACATTCTTCACTGTATAGGTTTAAAACTGAAATTAGGTCATTTGGGGAAGGTTCCATAAGGTTCAGTAAAAATTCAGGAATCATTGTTGCATGAACATTTTCTTTTAGTCCCTGTACACAAATAATATGAATTTTAATTAAATATGTGTTTTACAGTTTACAAACTATTACTTCTGTATAAAATATATTTATATTGGGTGATAACACAGTGGCTCAACAATGGATCATCCTGTGAAACATGCAACTGCCTATTAATATTTATGAGTAAATGAACCCATGTGTTATAAAGTCTTTCAATACTTTATTTTAATATAATAAATAGATTGGTGAAAAGATTGGAAGAAAAATGCTGTTACTTTTTAACCAAATTAATTGTTCAAGTTTCTTTCATTGCTGTTTATGTGCAATTGTAAAGATACCTTTTATAGTGTTGTTTTTTTGGTTACTGACTTACATTTTCGAAAGGACATTTGACAGTCATCTTGTACCATGTGAAGAATAGTTTTTCATAGCTGTAACAAAGATATACTTTAAAGCATCCTGTATCAAAGGTTCCTGCAGACTCATAGTGAAGAAGATGGAGGGGATTCCAGATTCTTGGGTATCTATGTAAACTTACTGTCTCTCCACCATGATCTGTGTACCTGATCAGACATACAGACACATTTTCTGCTCAGAATTTTTGTTCAGCATGTGTATTTATCATTCAGAGATACTAGATAAATTCTGGAAAAAGAATATCATGGCATCTATGAAGGTAAAATCTGGAAGCACTAACTCTTGTGTGTAAATGTACATAGGTGGGGATATACATGTAAATGTTCATGTGTATATGCAGGTACACATGCATGTGTGTGCCTGTCAAGGCCAGAGGAGGACATTGGTTATCTTTCTAGATCATTTTCTAATTTAGCTATTTGAGACAGTATTGTTCATCGAACTTGGAAATCCCTGATTGGCTAGATTGGCTGGCTAATGAGCCCCAGGTGTCCTCTTGACTGCTGTCTACCAGGAACTGAGATTATAGGCTTGTGAAACCCAATAACTGTTTTTAAATATTTAATTTATTCTGTGTGTATCGATATTTTGCCTAAATGTATGTATGTATACCACATGGGTGCCTAGTGCTCAATGAGGCTTGAATTGGGCCTCAGATCCCGTAGAACTGGAGTTATAGTGGTTGTGGGCATCCATGAGGATGCTGAGAATTGAACCCATATCTTCTGGAAGAGCAGCCAGTACTCAACTACTGAGCCCTCTTTTCACCTCCACTCCCCATCACACACTATTTATTGCTTTTAACCTGTTCTGTTCAGTAGTCTGTCCTGAATTCTTATTAAAAGCAACCTTTACCACATTTTCAAATTTCTAAAACAAGACTACAGTTACACCATCTTGAAATTTGTGCATTTTGAATTTTCTTCAAATATGCCAAAATCATATAAAATACAAAGTAATTAAATTTAAAATGAGTTACTGTCAAAGTGATGAACAATTACATTTGTCCTTAACAAATCATGTTGAAATATTCTAACCTATAGAATTGGTTTTTATGACTTAGGATATTGCGTGGATTTAAAATAAGTAATTCAAATTTGTAAAGAGTTTTCTTGTTGCTAAATTTTGTTGATGATATGATTGAAAAAAATGCTCCTGACTCTAACTGCATTTCTATTATTTTTCTGTTTAATTATCAAACTACATGGGTTGAAAGAAGTCTTTCTTGTTTTCCACGTTTGTGTCACAGTTCAGTTTTCTTTCATAAAAAAACATCTGTATAACAATACATCCTCTTTACATTGGTTAAAAACCCAATGACCTTGCACATATCTTTTCTCCCCAAAAGTAATGTTTTTACATATGCTTTGCGGAAATGGATATTCCTCATTACTAAAATCAATCACAAAAGTACATTAATACAATAACAAACTTGACCTGATTTTTTAGAAATATGAGATACCTCAGCCAATGTCCCAAGAAATGGGAGTCAATTGGACATGTTCACCTTCGTGGCAGCATTTTAATAAGACAATTTTCTCCTTTCTCCATTCAAAGCTCTGCTTCTCGTGCTATTAAATTATACTTGGATCACTGAAGTGTTTATGAATCAGCATTACTTTAAGTGGATCTATCCTCACTAGCATTCCTTTTTAATATAGGAGAGTTTCAGTGTGGAGAAAGATAATAGCTGAAATTGAGTCAAACACTGCAGCTCTGAGTGATTAACCCTGTTTCTTTTACACTCTACTGCTGCTCCTCTTCAGTTCCTTATGGGTTCACTCATGATAAAGCACTTGCATATCTAAGTGTACTAGCTTAGAATAAGTGCTACATTTCTTTGCGATTTCTTAATGCATAATGGCTAAAGAACAAAGATACAATTCTTGATTTTTGAGCATTCCAAATGTGAAGTGACTAGTTTTGTTTACCTGAAGAGGGACCCACTTTTTCAAAGTAAGGAGAAATGTGGCCATGTCTAAATAACAACTGGATATTTGTGTGTTGATAATATAAGTGAATACAAATATTATCGTCTACTTTGAGGAACTGTAGTGTTTTATCACAATTTTACAGGAAGGGAATTGAATTCCTAGGTAAATTAAATATTGGGATAGTAAAGATTAATAAACATTTCACTAGTCTTATAGAATGCTGATAAATCAGTCAAGTGATTTAAGCTGATAATAATAGATAATAATTGTGTATTTCAAAAGAGCTAAGGGATTAAACAATTAAAGTCTCCTTACTAAAACAATGATAGCTAACTAGATTAAAGAATAAGTGACACTCCTTTAAATACTCAGGCCACAGTTTGAGCACATATAATAAAGAAATCTTATTGTACCTCATAAATGTAGAAATTATAATTTTTCATATTTAATGTTATCCATAAAAAATATTTTGCTTTTTCAAATTTCCTTATTATAATCTTGATAACATATGCTCTAATTAACTAGTCTTTTAGACATAATAATGCCAGTGAATAGAATAGGAGTTGGGAGGGTAGGTTAGTGGTAGTATGCTTACCTAGCTTGAAGCAAGAATTGGGCTTAAGTTTTGAACCCCCTCAAAAGAATAAAACAGCTTGGTACAACAAATAAAGTTGAGGCCAGCAAGATGGCTCAGTAGATAAAGCTGACATAGGTCTGAAAACATGTGGTCAATCCCCAAACCCACATGGTAACAGGAAAGAACTGACTCTGTCAAGTTATATTATGTGCATTGTGGCACACCCACACCTACATGTTGGGCCCCATAAGGCTCTGGCGTGAGGCCCAGTGTAACTTCCCAAGCCTAGCTCGAGTTTGGCAACCTATCCTTGAACATGACTTCCGAATATGAGTAACTCAGCACTACCTGACCACATCTGCCTAGTAACTGCTGAGATGGCATCATCTTATTGGCCCACTATTCTCACCCCATCCTCCCCATTACCCCAACCTGTATAAGTCCACTCCTGATGCAATAAAGCAAGTTCCTGCTTTGACAAGGCTCCGGTGAAATGGGGGTGGGGAGTGGGGGTTGGGAGTTGGGGGTGGGGAGTTGGGGGTAGTCTGGGCCATCTACACTCATCATCCCGCTCAGCTCCAGGGAGAGACCAGCTGGACTGGTCCTGCCTCCACCCTACCTGTCGGTCAGACTGACACCTATAGACAAATAAATAAATGTGATTAAAAAAATTAATATTCTGGTAGAGTAATGGAGATACAGTACTCATATATGGACTCCTCGGGGGGGGGGGGACTATTAAAACAAAACATACAAACAAAATCCAGAAAATGAAGTTGTATTGATATTCTACTTCCTCAGAAGAGAATTTCTTTTGAAATGATTTAAGTTTCATTAGCACAAAACCATGCTGTTTTGCCCAATGATTGAATTATATCCAGGATAATTTATTAAAACTGTATTGATACCATACTCATAGTGATAGTGGTAAGCTTCCCAACTGTAACATAATGTCCCATTTCAGTTCTTTATGTGAGAATAAGGAGCAGAAAAGCACAGAAGACTCAATGATATAGCTATTATTAATTTTATTCTTTATTTAATTCAATTTCCCTTCACCTTTTGCTATTGACTTTTCTTCATTTTATTTCCTGCTAATTTATTCTTATTGTCATGAACTGGTTCGTTATTTTATATTCACTGTTTAATTACATGTTGACCTGTTTATTGATATTTTCTGGACTGTTTCTTACATCCTGTATTGTTTCCAAAGATTTCTGTTTTTCTTGTTGAATAGATTTAATAAATATTTAATGATAATCTCTAGAGACAATACTGTATCAGTCTTACATTCAGATATAAATTTATTTTCATTTTAGTTTGTCAATACAAATCTATAGAGAAAGTACTATTTGCTCAGGAAATATAATACTCTGCTGAATTATGTTTGTGCTTATTAGAAATTTGTTGCTAATTTAATTGCTATTCCAAGGCATCTGGTGAATTTCCCCCTCTTGCCACCATTGAAATTGCTTTCTTTGCGTTTCTGTGGTCTGACACTTGATTCTGAGCAGTCTGAATGTGGAACCAGTTTTTTCTTTTTCTCATTCAATGTTTGTGCTTTCAATCTTAGAACTTGATTGTTTTCTGTATCATTTCCCCCCTTTGTCTTTTTCTGTAGGTTTTCTTTCCTTTGCAGTCCTCCATGTACCCATATTTTCTTCCTTACAATACAGGACATTGAGCTGAAATCCTCACAGATGTTAGGCAAGTGATGTATTACTGAGCTACATTCCAGACCTCATTCTTTATCTTTTCTTTCTGTTCTTGCTAAAGTTACCAGTTTTTTAAACTCACGTTAACTGTTCTATTTCCCCTTTCCCAAGGAGATCCATGTATCCCGGGACCCTTGAGTCCTTCTTGTTACTTAGTCTCTCTTGGTCTGTGCCATGATTATCTTTTATTTAATAGCTAATGTTCACTTATAAGTGAGTACATGTAATTTTTGTCTTCCTAGATCTGGGTGGCTTCACTCAGGATAATCTTTTCTAGTCCCATCAATTTGCCTGTAAATTTCATGATGGCATTGTTTTTAACAGCTAAGTAATACTCCATTGTATAAATGCACCACATTTCCTTTATCTTTTCTTTGGTTGAGGGACATCTAGGTTGTTTCCAGTTTCTGAATATTATGGATAAAGCTGCAATGAACATGGTTGAACTAGTATACCTGTGATATGATTGAGCATCCTTTGGATATATGTCCAAGTGTTGTATAGCTGTGTCTTGAGATAGCTCTATTCCCAATTTTCTGAGAAACTGCCGCACTGACTTGTGCAGTGGCTGTACAAGTTTGCAGTCCCACCAGCAATGGAAGAGTGTTCCCCTTGTTTCACATTCTCGCCAGCATGAGCTGTCACATGTGTTTTTGATCTTAGCCCTTCTAAAAAGTGTAAGATGGAATCTCAAAATGTTTTCATTTATATTTTCCTAGCGGCCAAGGATGTTGATCATTTCTTTAAGTGTTTCTCAGCCATTTGAGATTTCTGGGGAAAAGTGGGGATGGGAACAGGAGGGATCAGAAGGGAGATGAGAGGGATTGAGGGAGAGAGTACTCAGGGAGATGAACTGAATTGGGATGCAATGTAGAAACCTAGTGCAGTGGAAATCCCCTGGAATCTATTAAAGTGACCCTAGCAAAGTTTGCTAGTAATGGGAAGGATACAGAGTCTGAACTGACTTGCCTTCTGTAACCAGTCAAGGCTCCTAGGACATCATCCCAGCCACAATACCTTCAACTTATAATTGGTCCTGCATGCTAGATGTGCTGAAGCAAAGGCGGTGAAGAGCTTGAGGGAGTAGAAAGTCCATGACTGGTCCAAATTAAGGCTGATGCCACAAAGAGGGAGCCCATGACTTACACTGCCTGGATGGCCAGGAACCTGAGCCAGGATAGACAGGTCTAGAAACCCAGGATAGAATCAAATTCCACTGGCAAAATGAAAAAAAAAAAAGTCAACGAAATGACTCCTAATGATTTTCTGCTGTACTCATAGATCAGTGCCTAGCCCAATTGTCATAAGAGGAGTGTCATCCAGTAACTGATGGGAGCAGATGCAGAGACCCACAAGCAAACATTAAGTAGAGCCAGGGGAATCCCACAGAAGAGGAAGAGGAAAGATTGTAGGACCCAGAGGGGTCAAGGACACCACAAAAAAATGCTATAGAACCAACCAACCTTGTCTCATAGGGCCTCACAGAGACTGAAGTGACAAATATGGACCTTTATGGGTCTGAGATAGGTCTTCTGTATATACTTTATGACTGTGTAGCTTGGAGTTATTGTGGGACTCCCAACAATGGAAGTAGGAGTGTATCTGACTCCATTGCCTGTGCTTGGGACCCCTTTCTTCCTACTGGGTTGCTTAGTCCAGCCTTGATATGAGGGTTTGTGTCCACTCTTATTGTGTCTTGTTAGGCCATGTTTGGTGGATGTCCCTGGGAGGCCTGCTCATTTTTTTTTTAGGGGAAAAGGAATTGGAGTTGATCTGAGGGAGAGGGGAGAGGAGGGGACGGACTGGGAGTGGAGGGAGGGGAAACTTTGATCAGGATGTAATGTATGACAGAAGAATAAAAGTTAAAATAAATATCATTTTTACTGTAATAGTTTCCAAGTGGAATTAAATTCTAAACTTACTGATCTATTTTTCCGTTTAGATAATTAAATTATCATTTACACAATCCATTGTTTTCAATGATGATTAGTGTACATATTAGAAATGAATAAATAATTTTTCATATTTATAAAATATTCTTAATATAAATGGCTGGGTATGACATCTGATATTTTAAAAAAAAATATTTTTAAGCTTAATTAGGTAGCTGTTGATTATACCCAACATGCAAATGCCACTTAATGCATCTTACAGATATCTCATCATACTAGTCATTGTCATGGTTCAAAGGTACTGCATCTGAGTAGGACTGTTTAACTGACTCCCTCTCCTAACAACTTGTATAGTATTTTCTGAAACCATGGACTTTAGACTGTGGAAAAGAAGCTTTCAGATCAGATTCAGCTTTAATCATCCGAGTCTTGTGTCTTTGGTGTGCAAATCTTCAGCAAGTGGGATCTACCCTCAACACCTGAGTTTGACAACCAAGGGCTACATCAACTAGCTAAATTGTTTTGGGAGTCATTTGTACACCCCTACCAAGCACTTGAATAGAACCTTCTGTTTGGCACTGGGGTTTTTGTTATATCTATGGTCTTTTGAGGATTATTGTTATCACAAATGACTTACATTCCTTTAAGCTATGTAGACACACACACACACAACTCACACAACTGTATAATTTTAGATAAATACAAAATAATATGATTCATTGAAGCCTTAAAATAGCCTTGGTATGGTTTTGACCCTATTCCTCCTTTATGGTATGTGTGCATCTCTTCACAGATCTGATTATTTGGACCTAGGGTGCATAGGTGAGAGAGAGCATGTGGTGTTTGTCTTTCTGTGTCTGGGTTACCTCATTCAATATAACCTTTTATGGGTCTATCTACTTACTTGGGAATTTCATGATTTCTTCTTTCTTTATAGCTCAATAATCTTCCATTGTACTTATTCATTCATCTGTTGAAGGACCGTCTGGTTCTTTCCATTTACTGGTTATTGTGAATAGGTTGGAAATTAACATTGCTGAGAAATTATCTGTGGAGTAAGATGTTGAGTTATTTGTGCATATTCCAAGTAGTGGTATAGCTGGGTTACATGGTATACTTATTTTCAGGTTTTTGAGGAATCTCCATACTATTTTCTATAAGCTAAAGTAATTTGCATTCCCACCAACAGACAGTGAATGAATATTACTCTTTCTCTATAATCTTACCAGCACAGAAGGTAAATTGTGCCTGATACTGAAAATGTAGCCAGTCTCCTGGAGCTAGTGGGATCACAAACAATAGAAAAGAATCTCCTACTTCCATTTTGCTAGGCCAGCGCAATTCCTTACTACATTCTAAACAGTATTGATATATACTCAGATAAGTGTAGCTGCCACATCTCATGAAAAAAAGGTCACTCTTTACAGCAAATGGAGAATACCACACAGAATACCACAACTGTATACAATGCAGGCATTGACTGATCATGGGGAGCCCAGCCTCAACAGATACATCATTAGCATAGCTCCTGAATCTATGGCTCAGAAAACATTGAAGAAAATGGGTGAGAAAGATTCTAAGTGTCAGAATACCAAGAAGTTTATGGTGGAAATCTCACCTAGAAATGGCTGCATAAAAAAAGACCAGATGATGACAATATCAATGGACATAGTAATATGTAAAGGAGTAACTTTGCAGGACTCTATGCCTAGACAAAACACTATAGGCAACTAATAATTTCTGGGAGAAGGAGAATTAGGCTCTTCCAGGGATGCTCCACATTATTGGTTGTCCAATGTAGAGTGGTCACTCTTGAAACTATATACACACAAGCAACAACAAAAAAAAAAAAACAAAAAATTCAGCAGATTTTATTCACAGATTTGTGCACACATATACATGAATGTTTGTGTATGTAACATTCAAAGAAAAATAGTCAAAGAAAAGCCATCGGCTTGAAATTGGAATGGGGGCATGGGAATGGTTTGGAAGAGGATAGAGATAGGAAAGAGAAGGGATAAAAATGGTGGAATTCTAATTCAATTAAAAATATATTGAAAAAGTTATTGTTATCTAATACTATTGACGCTCATCTCTCATTTATACTGTCATTATAACCATCAGAATTAAATAAGTTCATTAATTTTTGGTTGGTTTATGGTTTGACTCTATGCATTCTTAATCATGATATTTAGTTTTGCAAGAATTTTGTTTTTTGTTTTAAAAATGAATAATTCATTTTGAGCAAAACATTTTGTTTCTATGATATTCAATAAGTTATTTCACACTGTGTTTAGTTGTACTTAATTTCTACAATTTTACATATGATATTTATATATTTTTTTCATGATATCATTGGTCTGGTGGAAGATCTACCTGAAGTTCCCTCCCCCATCTCTTTCCCCAAACCCACCCCTTCAAAGTCCACCAAACACAGCTCCTCCCCGAGAGAGGCTCAAGACCTCTCCCGCATGGCATATAAGCTGCATCCCAGAAAACAAACACGTGGTTTTCTGGTCTCTCATCCTCAACTCCTTTCTGCGGGGCTTGAGAATCACCCAAGAATGCTTTACCCATTGAACCAGGGCCTTTTCTAATTTGTTCTGATTTGGTCTGATTTGGATTGCTGCATTGGCAAAGAGGTTTATCAGTGTGCAAAAAAACTTATCAATCATTACATATTTTTGACACTGTAGTTTAATTTTTGTTAACTCTGGATTTTTTTTTTGTTCTTCACAGTTTTTCTTACTTTCTACAAATATAGGTAATTAGTTACTAAAGTTGTATCAGAGATCACTTTGTAAAATAACAAGGACAAGGCAAAATGAAAGACCTATTAAGTGCATAATAAATATTATTGTGTAGAATAATATGCCCTTATGAATTAAAAATGACAGCAATAATTATGTAAAAGAGATTTTCTTGCTTATTTGTGTTTTATTCACAGTTCCATGGTCAGTTAACAGTGCAAAAAATTAGAGGAAATCTTATCACTAATGAGCATGGAGTTCATTAATTCAACTACATATAATATGTATATAAGTACCATGTGATCTCACTAGAATGTGATATGGACCAATGCCGCTCTCACAGAAGTAGAAACGATAGTTACTGCAGACAGGGATAGCAGGACTGGGAAGATGCTTGTCAACTGATACAAGCACCACTTCAGCTGATAGAATAAGTAAGGTCAATAGAGTCATTGTACAGCATGATGAATGATTCTAACCAAAAAATCATAATAATGTGTAATGTGATGCATATACTAATTAGATGTAGCTATCCCAAAATACAAATTTATAAATATATGTCAAAACTGTATTTACAGCTAAAAACATACACACATTTTATGTCAATTAATGAATATAATTTGAAACTAAATTAATCTTGTTTTAAATTGCTACTTTGCTAAACATTAATATCCCCAATTCATCTTTGTATGTTTATACAACATCCTTGTGTGTGTGTGTGTGTGTGTGTGTGTATGTTGTTATTTTTATAAACAAGCTCACACTGGATATTCTTGTGCTTGATATTTGTAGTGTATAGACAAAAATTATCACTTTAGTCTTTGACTATGTTAGGCACCTAATCAACTTTAACAAATCATGTCACACTGTGAAAGTGTAAAAACTAATTTATACTCTCAGCAGCCAGTGTTCAAAAGTAATTAACACATAAGGCTCTTAAATTTGTATCAATTAAATGAAGGTAAAATTATTCTTCAATGTAATTTTGGATTACCCTAATAGCTAATAAAATTAGTCATCTAGAGGCTGAGAAGATGGGACAGGGAAAGTGTGAGGACATGAGACTGGATCCTCAGCACTCCCTTTAGAAAATGGACATGATATTGCCCTCTAACCCTTGTAATGATGTACTCCAAGGCAAGTGAATCTTGAGGCCACATGACTGACCAGCCTGTTCAATATAAACTGGCAAGATCATGGTTCAGTCAGAGACCTTGTCTCTAAAAATAAGGTGAAAAAGTAAAGAAGGACGATTTCTGACATAAATCTCGGGGCTGCATAAGCTTACACAAGGGTAGGGACAGCTACAAACATATGTGAACTTACACACACACACACACACACACACACACACACATCACAGAGATACACATCACACACACAAGGACGTACACACCCAACAATCATCTATGATTTAAATATCTTTGATTATAATTTGCTTTTTTGCTACATTTTTCCTATTTCAAGTGTTTTGTAGCTTTATTTATGGTACACTGTTACTATTACCTTGATTGGTGAATTTTTTAGAGTTATGATAATTTTTTTAATCTATTTGTACTAGGTCAGAAACCAGTGAAAGACAAGAGAAATGACTTCACCTCAATGTAGTATGACAAACAATGACTTTACGGGGTTACTTACAAGAGTCTTTCCCTCATGAATTTAAACTCTTTCTACGTAACCAGTGTGGGATGCAGCCTTTGCACCACTTCATGAGCCCCATGACGCTTCTCTAGTGAATCTGGTAGGTGGGATATTGTAAAGGTCTTCCTTAGCTAGTCACCACGGCTCTGTTTGCAAGATACCAATGGTCATGGTTAGAGTACTAAGCCATTTACTTACTTACTCTGTCTGTGGCTTGTCTTGGTTTTCTTTACAAAAGAATCACTTAATAATTACAGTTTTGGCACTGTGAAGTATAATTATTTCTATGAAGTGTTAAATACTTTCTGTATGTGATGTAAGAAACATATTGGGAGCACCTGTAAACTGTAAACTACATGAATTTTAGTTAAATGGACATGACTAAATTATCACACACAAGAACTTACATGTATTTCAAGTTCCTCTTTCAAATATGATCTTCAGTCTTTTTGGAACTGATATTATATGTAGTGACATGTAGATCTAGTTTTAGAATGGCTATTTCTTTGTTGTTGACATGGTTTAAGGTAATATTAAAACTCTGCTAGCTCTTGCTAAGGCCTCTATTTTCCCTTATTTTTTCAATAACAAGTCTTAAATGATAGTTTTCTTATCTGTGTAGATCCATGGATTTCTGCTGTTTCACTCACCAATATTGCTCAGGTTTTCAAGTCCCACACACTTAGTTATAATTTAACACTATTCTTGTCAGCTTTAAAAATTTTTTTTTGAGATTTTGAGTTTCTGGAATATTAATAATCACTTTTTAAAATAAAAGATGAGTGTTTATATTTCAGAGAAGAAAAAACTTTTATTAGACTAATATTCTTAAATATACTGATTATCTTCAAAAGAATTAATATATTTTCTAAATAGCTAATCTTTCCATCTGTGATCTTCTTTAGAGCATTTGATCAAGGTTATAATTTTATATTCTATATTATTATATATTAAATATAAATTATAATATATAATATAATATAGGTATATAATTATATATTATTATAGTATGTCATATGTAATTAATTATTATAATTATATTTTCATCTACTCCAAAATTGACCTGCACATTGTGTAAGTGCATTTTGAAAACATGTAATTTTTTCTTTGTGTTCCTTTTAGGACTTCTGCTTTTTAGGTTGCTATATACAGAATTTTATATGAGAAGAGGATATACCTACTGAAATATAGTGCATTTTAAAACCCCTTTCTAATCTAACTTTTTATACCTATTTAGAACAACCTTTTAATGAGAAAAAAATATGAATTGTTCAGGGCATACCAACAGATCCTTTTTTGACCCTAAGACAACATATACTTAGTGAGAATAAGAGGAAAAGATGTAATATAGTCCAATGGATGGATGTCACCATAATCTTCTGATAGCCAGTCTGTGTGCAACAGTATTATAGAAGCTTATCAGTATTTTGGAAGGCAAAAATAATATCTCTACACAAGTAATTTTCCACCTGAACACAGGATAGTCTGACGACCTCGTTGGTTAAAAATCACTTGGGTTTATTAGTCAAATGAAGACTTTTCATGTTCTGAGTTCACCCAACCATAATATGCTAGTAAGATTTCCTCCAAGACGTGGCCTGTACTCTCAAATAAAGCTTACATGGGTTGTAATATTTCATCATGCTCTATGATTTTCATAGATATTTTACTAGGGAAAATCAAAAGGCAGCCCCAAAGGCTGAATTTCTACTTTTTAAATTCCTATATCTTGATATATTAAAAAAAAAAACTTTCAGTACTACTATGTGCTGATGCTTCCAGGCTATTCTGAGTTGAAGACTTTGTCCTTTGACTATGGATGATTCATAAGCACTTTAAAAATAGTATGCTAAAGGGAATTGCAATTCCCCACTCAATTTCTGTACATTTTAGTAATAATTTTAAATAGTAATGATTACTGTAATTTTGTGATAATGATGATTATTCTAATATTTCTTTAATATAAACCAGGCACTCCATTTTTTTTCTATGCAAAGTACAGACTTACAGAAATGACAGCTGAAAGAAAAACCAGATCTACCTCAAACCCTCTGAGTAATTTATTAACATATAAGTGCCAACAGCTCATTTCTCTTGAAAACACCATTGCTTGTCAGCTTGTTGGGTTATCAGTTTTATCTTTCCTGTATTCACTGCATGATTTTCCACTGGCAAATCCTCAGCTAACTGCCTTTCTTCTTTCTACCTATGAGTTCTTTAACTTTTTCACTGAAAGAGTTTTGTACTAGATGAAATAACACAGTGACTATTACTACTTTTAGATGCTAAGTAATAAGTTTCAATAAAATGGATTGTAGTTTTCATCCAGATTGTGTAATGCATGTGTTACATTGGTTGGAAAATGTAGAAGTTTATGAGTGAGGTAGATACTAATTAACTATAACCCAGTGTGTAGATGGGAGTTCACACACCAAATGAACAAAGAAACAACAGCGATCACAGATCCACAAACAGAAGTTACTGATTTAAATGTTTTTCAGTCTATTGCAAAATGTCAAACTATGGATAAAGCAAATGAATTAAGGGGAAATTCAGTGTCTGATTTACACTTCATTTTTTGTGAGTTATTATTTATTTTGTAGAATGTTCTTTTTTTTTTAATGTCACAATTTTCTCCACATTAATGAAGAAAACTTACCTTGATTTTAAAAACCCTTTTTGTACTTTTCTGTTGAGTCTCTGTCATAGAAATCCTCAAGAACTGGAGAAGCTAATGTGAATTTCAGAATTGATTAATTTTTGTGCTAATAAATAGAAGATTGCTTTCC
Source organism: Peromyscus eremicus (assembly GCF_949786415.1). Taxonomy (NCBI): domain Eukaryota; kingdom Metazoa; phylum Chordata; class Mammalia; order Rodentia; family Cricetidae; genus Peromyscus; species Peromyscus eremicus. The sequence continues at coordinate 46,723,697 of NC_081431.1, forward strand.
TCAATAGACTCCATAGGATTGCTTGTGAACATTCCAACTCAAATGATAAAATGATGTGAGTAAAATAATTCATTGTTTCTATATAATGACATCCACTAAAAAGAGGAAAAATATAGAGATTATCAAGCACATTAGTTAAAGTCTTCAATAAAAGTGGTTTTTGCTGTTTAATTCATCTACTCTAAGAAAATATATTGCCTAGATCACGGTAGGTTGTCAATGGTTATTAATTGCCACCCACAATTTGAAAAGTATTTGTATATTTAAACATAATAAATGCTAAAGTATTGCAATGAAAATTTAGAGGAAAGAAGTAAAAATAAACTCACAATTTAAAATTAAACACGAGGCCAGGCAGTGGTGGTGCATGCCTTTAATCCCAGCATTCGGGAGGGAGAGGCAGGCAGATCTCTGTGAGTTCGAGGCCAGCCTGGGCTACAGAGTGAGTACCAGGAAAGGCTCCAAAGTTACACAGAGAAACCCTGTTTCAAAAAGACAAAAACAAAAACAAAATTAAACATGAAAAAGCAGAGTCCCATTCAAAGCCAAATGAAATAGCCAGAAGGGCACTTGCTGAGCTTATCTGGGCAGTGAGAGAAGCGGAAACGGACAGAGGAAATGTCTGACACAGGAATTATCTTAGTGGTTAAAATTGTAAAATTCCTCATATTGAGCTGATACAAAAGTTATAGGCATTTAATTCACTGATTCAAGTTTTCACCTTTATTTTAATCAAATTCAAAAGGATGTTAAAATCCCATCCCAAGTTTTCCCATCAAAACATGCAAATTACCCTTTCAGGTCTTTAACTGCATGGAGATATAGGACCTAACAGGTTATGAAATGAAACATAATTATGGGCCAAGGGCATTTTTCTTTCAAAAGCTTTATAACATTAAACTTTAAAATGTTTTATGACTCTTCTGTCTAAGTAGCAATGAAACTTTTTGAGAGCAAAGTACTTTTTACGAATTATTTTAGAATTTCTAAATTGGTAAAAAGTGATGATGAAATCCTTTGTATTCAAAAACCGTTATCACAGACTATTTAATCTATATTATTATTTTTTTATTTCTGACTTCACTTTTACTTCAGATTGAGATTTCCATTATTTTTCTTTATAACAGGTGTATGGATGACAGAAAATACACAGAAAAATAGACAAATATAGATAAATATAATGATATGAAAATTTAATTTCTGCTTTTCCCTTTGTGCAATGGGAACTTTTATTTTCAGTGATTTTTATGTTTCTATATTTAATGCAGTCAGTATCTGTTAAGTTTCTAGAAGGATTAGGAAAGCTATGGATCAGTATGGTTGACACAAGAAATGGAAGTGAGTATGGAATTAACTATGTAGAATTCCAGCAACAGGTAATATTGGCATTCTTATGTTTTAAGTAAGATCTCTTTAGTAGCTGGATTTGAACAAATCTTTCATTTCAGCATTAAAGAGTCAGAAGTAGGTGAATCCCTAGATCTACATCAATGTGGTCTACAAAGCAAGTATCATACAAGCTAGTGCTACATAGTGAACCCTGCCTCCAAAAAAGAAAAATGAAACTTTCTAGTCAAAGTTAGTTTTTATATTTTTGTAGAAATATGCTAAACATATTTCCTTCAAAGGAAACATATGGTTAGTGTATCACATTCCTGTAATCCCCAAAGTAGGCATCTTGAGACGGGGCCTGTGTCTGACCTATATGTAAGATTCCATATTATGAAACAAAACATTAAGGAAACAAATGCTGGGTAGGATATAGAAAGGAGAACCCTAGTGTCCTGATGGTATAAATATAAATTAGTCTAACAACTACAGAATTTCATATGGAGGCTTTTATTTACCACATGAATCATCTATACATTGCTTAGTATCTATCCAAAGGACTCTAAGTCATCACATGACAGAAAAATCTGCATACAATTATTATTTAGCAGTGTTCAAATAGTTAATTTTGAAATAGTTGACCTAAAGTCAGCCTATGTGTCAATCAGGAAATCAACAAATAAAGAAAATGTGATATATATTGGAATTTTTCAGATATAATGAAAATAAAAAAAATCTGTTGATTGCAGGAAATGAATAGAACTGGAGACAATCATGTTAAGTGAATTAATTAGCCATTAAGCTAGCCTGAGAAAAACAAATACCATGTCTTCACTCACTTGTAGTTCTTATGTTTATATAGATCAATTAAATTGTGTATGTATGTATATGGATGTGAAATTATAAAAAAAGGACAATCTGGGTGGTAAGTGTACTACTTGAAGATGCGGGCCAAGAAAGCAGAGTATGGAAATGCATGGATGTGAAATGAGCTCAACATTCAGTATATATTGGTAAGGAAACATTGTTATTATAACACTCAGGTAAAATAAATGTGGACAATCAAAAATTTAAAATGTAATTTTTTCAATCAGAAAAGCTGTGTTGAAGGAGCACCTCAAAGTTGTGTCCAAAATTAAAAACCTCCCAGGTATCTTTGTGACATATCAGAATTAACTCCTTTCCTATGAAATACACTTAAATGTGTTTGTCCATGAACATGTATGTGTGTGTGGGGGGGGGGGATGTGCATGTGTGTATGTATGTGTGTGTGTGCGTGTGTGGATGTGCATGTGTATAAGTATGTGTGTATGCATTTGAGTGTGTATACTCATGTGGATGCATGTGTGTGTGTGTGTACTTTCTTAAACATTTCATTCATATATACAATGTGTTTTAATAAAATTATATCTTATTTCTCAACATAAGCTGCTGTTGTGAAACCTCTTTTTCTCTCCTCTCTCCTCACTTTATATTCACAAGACTTGTGAATGAATCTGGCATTATCTTCCAAATCATCACTTCTGCTTTGTCTGAGGCTGAAAAGCTGCCCAAGCTCTTTAAAGTTGTATGCTGTTATGCTGCTGCGACTAGAGAAAGAATCAGGGACTACCTGGGGCTGGCTTTTCCCAGGGATGACAGGGAAAACACAAGGAAGCTGTGCCTTTACATACTCACTGATGCTATCTTTCTCTGGTATCTGGAGTGGTGTAAATGGGCATGGGGGAATCTCCACTCCCTGTAATGTAGTGTGTTATCATATGGAAACATCCTCTTTTACTGGGCACTTTTACCTGTGGATTATAATGAAGATGATTCCTTCCTAAGCTGTACTGTCTAATTGATAATAATAATGTTAGTTTAAATTGAGTTTTGATGATAAAAAATGCAAACAAGGAAGTGCCACATAGCTAGAACACATGAGTTTCTATTGAGGAGCCATATAACCTGTGGCTTAGTTTAATAATTACGAAAACCATTTGAGTCCCAGTAGCCCAGCTAGCTTAAATTCTTTTAACCTTAATGGTTAAAGATGCAGTCACAGGTTTTAGTGTTCATCATTAGCTGAAACAAAGTCTTATACTAGCTTCAGGTCAGATCAGATATTTTGATAATAACTTTGAGATGAAAAACCTAAGAAGACAATCTAAAGTTTTAGAAAGGCACATAGTTGAGTGAGGAACTCTTTAAGGTCAGGGAACAAGAACAAAGCACCCCACTTATTACTAGCTGCTGCACTTTTCTGGCTATGATTGGTTGATGACCAAAGGTGACGATTAATTCTTTATATACATTTCTGCCTTCAATTTCCTGATATAAAAACCTATTGATGAATGGGTATGAACCCTAAAGATTTAAAGTAGAGCTGATTCTTTTTCATTTACAAAAGTTTCAGTTTGTGATTCCTTATAAAATTACCTTTCAAGATAAGTAATAAAGTGAGTGGTGCTTTCTTTGTAACTGTAAATGCAGCCCGTGAGTAAAAGATCTGACTGAGAAAAAATAGCTTGCTTGGCTACATGTTTAATTTATAACAAGTTGCTTAGGTATGAATGTACGTGGATTCTTGGGATAATTTGTTTTTCACCTGTAATATATAAAATGTTAAATCTTGTGTGGGGTATCGAAAACATGCTGTTTTTTACTTGCATTCATTCACTTGAAAAACAGAATGTAACAACATTATAATTTTTAGATTGTCTGAAATATTTTACTAGTATATATAAGCTGTAAAGGAAAGAATAGAGGTAGAGTTAGAGAGAGAGTTAGAAAGAGTTAAAATGGGCCAGAAGAAAAACATCAAGAACACGAGAGTTAGAAGGAATTAGAAGGAAAGCATCGAGAATGAGAGAAATAGGAGAAGAATATTGAGAGAGTTAGAAGGAGAAGGTAAACATCAAGAGAGACAGAAGAGACATTTCTGCATCGAGATAAGAAAAGAGAATACAAAAAAGAAAAGAGAATACAGAACACAGAATGAAGAATACATAAAAAGGAAAGTATTACAAAAGTGTGTGTGTGTGTGTGTGAGAGAGAGAGAGAGAGAGAGAGAGAGAGAGAGAGAGAGAGAGAGAGAGAGAGAGAGAGAGAGATGAGAGAGACAAAGGGAGAGAGAGAGAGAGAGGGAGAGAGAGAGAGAGAGAGAGAGAGAGAGAGAGAGAGAGAGAGAGAGAGAGAGAGAGAGAGAAAGATTTCTCCTACCCCCTTCAGATAGAAAAGTCTAGTATGCATTGACTCTGTGGCTTCCCTTTGAGCCCTGTGGTCCTGGGGCATGGTTTCCCCGAGGCAGTGATAAGCTGGTGGCTTGTGAGACATAGGGAAAAGTGAATAGTTTAAATAATTGTAAATATGTGTTTTGATATTTGTATGTGCAACATGACATAAACAGGACAAGCAATAGTTGAAACACATGTTGACTGCCTGGGATGATTATATAATATCCTGGGTGCATGTGACAGGATGATGAGTGGTGTCTTCCATTTGTATGAAACAATCTTTTCTATTCCAGCCATCTTCTCTACTAGTGCTGGTGTCTTTAGATAAAGTATGCTATTTTTAACAGTAGCTGAATATTTTTGCTATGATATGCTCAGGAAGGAAAATAAGGTTTTAAACCAAATGGCTTAATCAAAGGGGTTTAGATTTATGGAAGACAGAATCTCAAGGTCTGATGTCCAGGCATAGTATTTGTTGACTCAAATCCACGAAGAGTCCAGAAAAAACATTTTCTTTATAAAGTAAAAGCAAGTACACTGCTTACTGAAGGGAAAAGCATTGCTATGAAATTAATTTAGTGGAAACAGAGCACAAGGGGCACAGACGGGAGAGTGATGAGCTTTTTCACATTTGGTTTAACTCTGTGTGGAGAAGACTTGGTAAAGTTATATATACTACCTCAGGGCCGTAGACCAGGTATAATCATTGAGAAGGGAAGGATTATAGCAGATAGCCAGTTGATAAGTTGCTATAGAAAATCTATTGTCTTAAGAGAAAAAGGAAGACAAAATAAATTTTATTGTTCAAATACACAGATTAGTTGGTGTTCATAAAACTCAATGCAAACAAAGTTGCAATGTTATCAAGAGAAGAACATAATAAACTAGGAAAGCCCAACTCATCCAGATGCTTTGCTTCTTATATCGTTGCTCAAAAGCATCTTCAACTTTTCCTCCCTCCTTCCCTTCTTCCCCTCCCCTGTTCCTCCTACATTCTCTCCTTTCCTTCCTACCCTCCTTTCTTTCTTCTTTTCTCATTGTTCTAATTCTTTCCATTTTTAAAATGACTTTTAAACTTTTTCCTTTAAAATCTTTTTCCAAGACTGGCATCTTGCTGCTATCTTACTGGTCACAAAGAAGTCTCATGACTAGCTATAGCTGAAGAGATAGCTGGAAGCCAAATCCTCTAGGTTTTACATCCTCAGTAAGAGAGAAAGAAAGAAAGAAAGAAAATAGAAGCTGTGAATTGATTTTGTAATGCTAATGCACACTGTTGGTTAAAAGCTGACTCGATCAAAATAATCTCCTAATAGGCAAAGTTATTAATTCATTGGAAAGTAGCACATTGGCCTGAACCACATCCTTAGGCATGCGGCTGCTATCTGTGTGTATCACTTCACTGAACTTCACGATAACTCTGTTTAGTACATATTAGTATTATTCCCTTTATAGATCAGAGAAGTAATGATAATTAACTTGCCTAAGGACATAGACTAATAAGCATCAGAGATGGGATTTAGAACCCAGAATTGTTTTACTCTAATGGCTGTGTTATTGTCATTATATACATATATTTTTGAGAATATAAGGGTGCAGCATTCAGCTGTAATAAATATATCAATTATGACATGTTATCTATGATAAATAATATATTATCCAAAAATATTGTGATAGTCAGAAATTCCTATATTGAAATAATAAACAAAACCTTTCTAAGTATATAAAATATATTTTATATGATAAAACTTGCTTAAAAACATTTATATGGAATAGTATTGAAGCATTGATTTTTCATGTATGGGATGCAATGAAATGAAATTCATGCACATACACTTTGGTTGGCATCTGTTATCATCCAAGGACATATATTTATAATAATTTAATAGGTACATCTTGTAACTTGTAGAAAAAAAAAACTCATCTCAAACCAGGCAGCATGAACTTTTGCAATTCTCATACAGTATACCCTTAGCTGACAATTTTAAATAACAATCTCAGTGGAATTAAGAGTTTAGTAAAATCATTTTCTCCCACCGTGCTGCAGAATTCTGTCATGTTTACATTATAAAATCTGCTGATTGAAAATTAGTGAGGCCATGTTGCCTGATACTTTTCTGGGGTTGTTATGAAAACATAATTTGTCAACTTCAGAAAACAGTTAAATCAAACTCTAGTAATCTAACAGTAACAAAATATCTATTACAGGAAGTGCCTTGCAGAATTTATATTAACAGTTTACAATTCAGATTTCTGATTGCTTCACAGAGTTAGGGATCTGACCAATTCCAGTGAACTTTGGAGGCGAGTAAATAGCATGGGAATATAAACCTCCACTTAATACTAGAGAATAAAGTAACACTAGGTGGCATGGTTACTCTCCCACTAACTGAACTTTTTTTTTTTTTTTGTGCATTAGAGCTCAAAGTTGTTGGCATAAGATATAACATGAAAGACAAACAGATATCAAGACAGCAACAAAGACAAAAACAGAACAAACAACAAAAATGTCACAAAATACTGAATTACCTCAATGATTCTAATTCCTGGATGCTTTCCTAATATGGGTTCTGAAATGTTTGGATATTTCCCTAAACAACAATAGGCTCCAAAGCATAATGTGCTATGACATGAGCCATTTGCTGGTTGTGCCTGTGCTTTCTGATGATCCTTTAAATGCTAAATAAAGACTATGGAAGATTAAAGACAAAGCCAACGCATTTGTGGTCATACCATTACAGGTAGTGCTTGAAGATTGTACTTGAGTGGGCAAATCAAGGGATGCATTGGCATGGAAGGAAATCCACCGCATCGCTGAGAAAGTTTGAGCATGCCAGCAACATGTAACAGAAGCTCTATTCGTTTCCCACTATTGTTGAAACATCTGAATAATATCTAATGAAAAATGTGCCCCCAAGGTGCCGTATTTCCAGAACGTTCAATAAAACATTCATATATGAAGAGTGAATTATTTCACATGTTTTATTTCTAAAATGCAATCCTGCTAAATTTTTTTTGAGCTTTCTTGTGCATCTCCCTTGCTCTCACTGCATGGTTCTTTAAAACATTCTTTGTAAAGAACATCTGGGCTCAAGTAAAGTGAGAGTGTACTTATTATCTGGGTGACAGAAGGTAGTGCTACATAGGAATGAAAAACACGGTAGTGAGAAGCAGCTGTGTACTCAGTGTTCTGCCAACAGGAAATTGTGGCACCGCCGCCGAGCCCAGAGAGCTTCATCATTTCTAGGGACACAGAATGGAAATGTTTCAACAAAGAACGAGCTGAAACAGTGTTTTGACATTGAGTTGTGAAAAACACATTGATCAAATGCATAGGTAACTAATGGTGTCAGGAGCCTCCCTCTTTTAAAAAAGGTTAAGAATAGCCGGGCAGTGGTGGCGCACGCCTTTAATCCCAGCACTTGGGAGGCAGAGCCAGGCGGATCTCTGTGAGTTCGAGGCCAGCCTGAGCTACCAAGTGAGTTCCAGGAAAGGCGCAAAGCTACACAGAGAAACCCTGTCTCGAAAAAAAAAAAAAAAAAAAAAAAAGGTTAAGAAATGGAATAAACAGCTGGAATAGTTCCTGTGATGTTCAATTTGAATTAAAGGTACTGATATAAAACAGTGGGCTTGAGCAGTGGCCGTTGATTAAAAAATGGAAATTTCATAAACATATCAAATAAGGAGAAATGTGTTCCTCAGCCACCTTGTAAAAACCGGTGAGCCTAACAATTATAGTAACTCTTTCACCGTGTCTGTAAGCAAGGCTTACATTTGCATCCTAAACATCCTTAGACACTAAGTTATTAGAGATCTTTGAAGAAATTGATGATTGTACAACTGAGACAGAAACGAGGAGCCTAGAATTTTTCACCACACTAAGAAGTAAGGTAGTTTTAAGTACATATTATATTTGTGTTGTATCAAAAATTACGGTATATCAAACCCAATGCATGGGTGAAAGTCTATTACCCTGAGTAATCTGAGCAGCAAACAAAAGTGATATGGTAGCAACAGATTAATGATGTAGGGTCCAATGGTTTTACTAAGTGAATGAATTCTTTTCTTAAATTAGATGTCAATGAAGAAGTAAAGAAGGAATGAGCAATTAAGTAGTCACCGCGTGGCAACTATTACAGTAATACTTCATCTAAGAACTGAAGCAGAAGACAATGGTGAAAGCTTGATGAAGACTGGAACACTCTTGAAGGATATGTCTGCACTCTCCTTGCAAAGGGAAAAATAATGAACAGGTATCAGGGAAACTTCACTGAGAGCATTATAAAGTTTTACATCACATGGGCTAGGGAGACTGAAATTATATATCCGCTGACCAAATGGAATCCAAACGAATGAATGCAATGTCACTATTCTTTGTAAGAATATATAATGTAAGTTCAAAAATAAGAAGACATCCAGGAAATGCATTATGAGATGGTGTATATTCGCATAATATTGAAGTATTTAAAGACAAGACATTGGCTCTTGAATGAAGCAAAACTAAAAGAGAACCTAAAATTTCACTGTAAAAAAGTAAAAGCTAATATTGTTCTAGATCCTTTTTATAACAGAGAGCATTCATGAGAAGGCTCATATAACCTAAATGGAGTTTTCTATGAGATGCTAAAGTATATTGGTGCTAATTATGTGACTCAATTTCTACTTCTTTGGCCATTCAGAGGAATTTTCTTATATAATGCATCTATCTATTCACAATTCTGGTGCAGAAGACATCATCACCAAGAGAGCTAACTTCACACCTTCCATGACAAAAGGCTCTCTGGGATGGTTTGTAATAGCAAAACATGTGGCTTTTTATTAAATTAAAAAAAATGAGTATTACTGTTCATAGATTGCTTGCATCAATGCCTTAATTTTCAAAAGTATGTTTATTTTCCACAAAGCATCTGTCAGATGTAAAGCAAAGCTGCACAAAAGTGATTGTGTACTTGTGTCTGGATGAAGGAAAGCAAAAATTCGGGAGTTTTTGTAGGCATTTTTATTATAAATTGTGTATTTCTAAATTAATATTCTATAGTACCTATTCCTTTATAGGTTCTAAAATCAATTTATTTTTCCATTATTTGTTTTCTTATCTTGTCAGAAATTCATTTTTTATTTTCTCTTTGGGCTGTTTAAAGAGAAGTGTAGTTTAAGAGACTCTCTCAGATTATTTCTCTGCCATTTCATGGAGTAATTTTAATATCAGTGTCATTGCCAGTTAAGACTGTAGCAAAAATATATAAAATACAATGCAATCACTTGAGCTAAAATTGATGTAAGCTATTTCATAATTAAAAATGATTAAAAAATAAGTTAAAAGAGCAGTAAAGTTTCAATAGTTTATGATAAATGGTAGTCAATCTTCATATTATCATCAATCTGACCTTGAATATTCAGGATTGGATCAAAAATGCCTTAGATCTCTTGGTAGAAACATGTTAAATGTCTTCCCACTACAGTCGGGTTGCTTTAAAATGTGTTTTTGAAGTGGAGTGCTGTTTTGTGCAAATTGAAAATTAAAATATTTTACCTTGCCATCAATCATGCCTGCCTCCTGAGAAGTGTATGACTAACGTGTTGTAAACTCCTTTGGAGTGAACTAACAGCTAGCAGTTTGCTCGATTGTATCAAATGACTTATTTTGTGTGCACCATGACAAACACATGATTAATTCTCTTTCTGTATAAAAACTTCTCTGCTTGTGTAGCTGTGATGGGAAAGGTGCCTTTGAGGATGAATGAGGAGAATTCCATGGAGACAAATAGTCTTGAGGGCAACAGGTTAACCCACTCAATCTGGACTGAGTGGAGCTTCCCTGGAGATGGTCCAGGAAACAAAGAATCAGAAATAAGGAAGGTTTTAATTTTATGTTCAAACCCAGAAAAGGCCAGTGTTAACTTTTTGTCATAGTTTGAGATGTTAGTGACCTGAAAAAGGAATAACATTCTTAATGCATTATGTGCACATTATAAATTTAATATGAAAAATTTACAACCACTTAGGGATACTGTTTTCTCACCCTCACTTAAAATAGTTCTGTATCTCACACTTTGCCTTCTGAATGTTAGAGCATGATTGCAGAGGGGAAAACTCCATAGCTTCATTAGCTAAACTTAGTCAAGGTCTTTTCCAGTAAGCCATATTCGTCATAGAATTTACTAGTAAAACACGGAGATATTATTAGCTAAATACATTATCATCGTTATATATTCAATATGCTTCTTGTGTCAAAATTTAAGAGCTAGTCTGGGATTTCCATTGGGAAGGTACTTAACTGTTTTAAAAAAAAAGACAGTGAAAATTTTATAACTGAAGGACCTGGATTCACTGTGTATAGTTAGAATGTACTTTTTGAAAGCAGATGCATCCTCGTTGCTAAATAATGTTACCTATGGCAATAAACCTGAAGTTTCTTGGTTCTAAGCCAGTAAGTCTCAGAAATACAATGTCAGCATTCTACAGGAGGAAATATATGCTTTCTCTCAAGTTCTTGTTTGGGATTATACATGTTTCTCTTTCTCCATGTGATTTTTCACTTTCTCCATTGATATTTCAGTACCAAATGAAAGAAGAGCTGCCTTGGAAAGGGTCCATACTTTCCATCATCTCACTTCAACATTCCTCTTATGCCTTAGCTCTTTTAGAAAAGACATTCCATATTTTTTGACAACTTGCTTTATTTTAGTTTGATCAGTTTTAAAATGGGAAGGTTTACGTGTTAGAATTTTAAATTAGATTAAAAAAAAGCATTTTTCATTTTGAAAATTTTAACATTTAACTTATAGTTACAGTTTCTTTTATTCTGTAATCATGTGTATGTGTGTGTGTGGGGGGGGGGTATGTATATTTGTGTGTTAGTGCCAGGCTTGTCAGAAAAGGGTACCCTGGAGCTGGGGTTATAGGCAATAATAAACCACCCAATGTGATTTATAAACCAAACCCAAGCCCTCTGCAAGACCAATATGTGCTCTTAAACACTGTGCTCCAATCCCTACATACTTTTTTATGTTTTAGTTGAAAGCTTCACTGTGAATTTTACTAAATAGTAGTATAATCTGTGTCCCTGCTTAAATTAAGTGTCTTAGAGTTTTTAGAGACACCACAAACATGGAAACTTTTATAAAGAAAATGTTTAATTGGCTAGCTCACTTACAGTTTCATAGGTTCAGTCTATTACCAGGACAGGGAGTACATCAGCATGCAGACAGACTTGGTGCTTCGTGAGTGTCCTACATCTTGACCAGAAGGCAGCAGAAAGTCAACTGATTCAAATCCTGATCATAGGAAACCATGAAGCTCCCACAGTGACATGCTTCCTCCCACAAGGCCATACCCACTCCAACAAAGCCAAGCCTCCTAATAGTACCACTGCATAAGAGATTATGGAGGCCAATTACATTCAAACTCAAACAGTAAGCATATCTTTTGGGTTGGAGGCAAGGAAAACTCTCTAAAATGCATTTTTCAAACATTTGTGATTAAGTTAGAAGAATTAGCTCTCCTTAAAATTTGACTTGAGAATGCCTCTTTTCTGTGCCTGTAATTAACATGTTCTCCATGAAAACAACACTTCTCTCCATGCATAATTAGAGTACATTCTGCCATCCTTGCATAATGTTTTGATCTTTCTTTCCTTTTACCCTAGATTTTCTAAACCTCTTTTACCTCTTGGGACAGGCCAACTTCTCCAAATTATGATGACATTCCAGACACACATAATAAAGAATTCTAAGAGCCAACATTATTTAAAGTGAAGTAAGCTAGAGATAGAAAATAAACACTGCATATTCTCAATCTTGTATGCAAAAAGTGATTTCAAGTTCTCAAGTTCATGAAGAGTAGATAGGAAAGGCTGCAATCCCTGAAGTACAGTATTGTTTCCTATTATAAGGAAATGATAAGTGTTTAAAGAGATTGGAAATTAATTTACCCTTATCTGGTCATTGTACAATGTCTACATATACTGAATCATCATAATGCATATATAACCATTATTATTCGTCAATTAAAATAATGGAAAAAGTTGTGTAGTAGTTAATAATTCAACAATGATTCCTGATAATGAGATTTACTATAAATTACATAATTCTTATTATTACAGAATTATTTTTGCCATCAATTATCCCTTTTGTACAATGTGAAATACGGTGTCACACACCTTGGGAAATAACCTGGCAAGTTCCTGCAGACATCCAAAGATCTAAGAGTTTCCTGTTCTCATCTCTTAGACTCTTGCAACTATGACACCATGCAATACTATTCTATCATGCAGGTATGTGAGAACCACTATAGAATTGTAAGTGCCTACGCTCACCCAGTAGTGCTTACTCTCTTTTAAATTATAAAATGTTTATATATATATAAATATATATATAAAATCTATTTACAGTCATTTGATTAAACTACAAGACTGAGTCTGAGGAAATGAGCCAAATACTACCCTGCAAACCCATAGAGTCATGAGATAACATATGTACCTAACCTTATTATACAGTTCTTAGGGTGTGATTTTTATTAGTAATGGATAGAAGCAGACAGTTTGTGAAAAATGAAACAGGAGAAGAGGAATTAATTTTTGCTCTCATCTACTTAGCACTTGTAAATGTTTACTTTTGTCTTTCTCATCAATGGTCAATTGTTGCATACTGCAATTTTATTGCAACTCTTAGGAAGAAACTGTATTATTTGTGCTTTAAGTTGTTGGTTCATTCATTTTCTTTATCTAATTCTGACATATATTAAACAACTTACAATCATTTATTCAGAGAAGACTACCTCAGATCTTTGTAAAAATTCTTTTCTCTATTGTACCATATGCATGACAGTATGACTCTATATGGACCCCTTGCCTAGTACTTTCTTACAGTGTAAGGGTATGCCATCAACAATCTATCTATCTATCTATCTATCTATCTATCTATCTATCTATCTATCTATCAAGCTCTGTGACTATTTTTCAAGATTTAAGTGTATGCATGTTTTGCTTGCATGTATGTACATTCACCACATGGTATTTGGTGCCATGGAGGCCAGAAGCGGGCATGGGATATCCTGGAACTGAAGTTAGAAATGTGGTGATGAGAACTAAAACCATGTCCTCTGGAAAAGCACCAAGTACATGCCAAGCCACCTCTTTAGCCCTGTGAGAATACTTTTAATGTAGTTTGGGTAATATTACTTGTAGCACAAATCTTAAAAGGTCTTAATAAAAACAAACCTGGAGCTGGGGTGAATGCTGGAAGATCAGAGAAGCAGAACAAGCCACAGCTTTCTCACCTTGCCAACTCCTCAGCTGATCTTGTTTGCTCAGACTGGAAGCCTCTGAGTCCTCATCCAGAACGAATCTCAGCTAAACTGCTGCTCAAAAGCCTAAAAGCTTAACCAGCTCTAGTTCCTGGTTTTCACGCCTTATATACCTTTTTGCTTTCTGCAGTCACTTCCTGGGATTAAAGGCTCTTGTTACCACGCCTAGCTGTTTCCAGGGTGGCTTCGAACTCACAGAGATCCAGACGGATCTCTGCCTCTGAAATGCTAGGACTAAAGGCATGTGCTACCATTGCCTAACCCCTATGTTTAATATTGTGGCTGTTCTGTTCTCTGACCCCAGATAAGTTTATTAGGGTGTATAATATTTTGGGGAACACAAGCAGGTTTAACTGCTATGCTTCATAATATTCTAACAATATAAAAGGTAACTTTACTCACCAGTGTTTGTTTTGTAAAGAATTTATAGCTGTTTTTACATTCTTATTCACTATGCAAGTTTTGTTGTTGTTGTTTTTTAGAACGATTCCACTTTGGTTGCTCTAAATAAATGCAGAACTTGAAGAAGCAAACTCTGGTGAAACTAGTTATATTTGAACATAAAACATGTAGAGTGTGTTAATCTCTTTTAATCGGTAAGCTGAAGAGAAGTATCTGAGTTTTCTTGCAGTGACTCTGAAGGTGAATGCATTACTATAAATGGACCTTGGATGACAAAACGGCAAACATGCTCATCTTTCCGTCAAGAAAAAACAGTGACAAATTCTCCACACTGCTTCTTTTAATGTTCTTCAATTTAATGATTCTGTCATGGCCATAGCTCACAGTAGCTGATATGATCCTGTGGGGATTTCTTAATTGCCCAACTTAATCCAAAAATAGATTTAAAAGACACCTAATGAGTATATGGACAGGATGCCCTTCCGGCTATGCTCCATAAATATTTTCCTTACATTGGCTTTTTTAAAAAAAAAATTGAGAAATAGTGAAGTGTTATTTTTTAGTATGTTCCCCTACTGACATGTACTTGGGTTCTTGACGTGTTTTTTTTTTTTTCCCAATGAAGTCCAGGCTATTAAAAGCAGCAATTTTGGGACATATATTCAAAAGTGAGTGGCTGTATTGTGAGATATGTCAATAATGAGAAAGGGTCAGAAAATCTTCAAAAAAAAATGAAGAAACTTCAAATAATGGATAAAAATTTAAACAGAAGTTATGACAAAATTGTGGTACATGTACCCACGAAGGAAAAGCTTAAAATTTTAACTCAAACTTACAAGACATCATATTTAATTTGAAAAAGTAAACTGTAAATGTTAAATTATACAAATATTGTAAAAAAAAATTCCAAAGTACTTCAATGGCATACAAACTTCAACCTTCAAAAAAATTGATTTTATTAAAAGAAATTTTACCAGATACATTAAATGGGATGTTTTTCATCAATGTTGGCCATTTATATTTATCTTATTTTTATTTTTAAGATGCCCCACATTTAAATTTATAACAATGCAAAATTTGATGACATCTAGTTCAGGACATTGTACTTTAACTTAAAGCTTAAAAACTCCACAGTAGATTATATGGAGAAGAGGCATGAGGAAAGTCCAGCAAATAATAAACGAAAGTATAGATCATAGATCCCTATAATGCAGGTATTTATAACATGAAACCCACTTTAGCCAGTGGATTTAAGTAATGTACTTTGTTGTACTCTGATTCCACCTATGTTTTTCAAACTATTGCAAACATTTCTTCACTATTTCATACCATCTCACTGTTTTGGACTTAACAGACTCCAGAATCCATACCATAGATTTCATACTCTGTGGGAGGGAAACAAAACACTGTAAACGGAATCAGGAATTTTAAACTTGAAAATAACTTTCACAACTTCAGAGAGGAATTTTTACTTTATATTATCGAAAGCAAAGATACAATTGGGTCATAATATGTGTGTGCTTAATTGCTTCCTGCAGCTAATATTAAGGCAAAGAGTTAACAGCATAAAGCCATGTGGACATCCAACAGGTAGCTATTAAAACATTGCCATTTACAATAAGTAATATCATGTTCATAAGGTACCCAGAGACTTCCTGATAATGATGCAATTTTACTGTCACTCTATTGCTTTCCATATTCTATTTGTGATTGTTTTCAGATGACATTTGTTCTTCCTGTAGCTGTTTGCTATTTCAATTTAACAAAACAATATAATCGAAACACATAGTTTATTAATTTTATAGTCAATTGAATCGCTTCTTAGTTTAAGAATTTGATCACAGAAGATATTTACATATTCATAATAAGTGTTAAGACTGAAATATACTCATACTTAGCCTAATGGAGAGATGAAAGAGTAGGGAGGTCAGTCAATATCCGTTGGCCTATCGACGAGAACGCATTGCTGCTATTTATACTATAGAACTTTGATAAATGTCTTCAGAATCATACATCTTAGAAGAAGCAAAATATAAAGAATGCATATTGCTGCCCACTCTCTCCTCTCCCCAAATATTACAGATTTTCAAAAGCATCACTCTTTAGCTGAATATGCTTATAACCTTGGACTGTTTCTCCCCTTAATGCTCTAAGCAGCTACTAGCAATCAACAAGAATTGGCACTGGAGTTCAATACAATCAGATTTTCTATTTCTCTTTTCAAGCAGTCATAAATAGCTAGACGTTGACCCTGAAATACTAGCACGAATGCGGGAGATGGCTAAAAGCTTGGCTGATATTTTCTGTAAACTAAATGACTTACTGAGTCCTAAGACTACCCAATAGCCCAAAGTGCATCTAATACATGGAGATGAAAACATTCTTTTAGTTATCCTTGGTCTACTCAAAACCCGTTGTTCAATACATTTAGAAAGTCCATGTCATTTATAACCAATACAAACTAAATGTTATCTAGATCCCCACAG
The DNA here is from genome assembly GCF_949786415.1 of Peromyscus eremicus. Taxonomy (NCBI): domain Eukaryota; kingdom Metazoa; phylum Chordata; class Mammalia; order Rodentia; family Cricetidae; genus Peromyscus; species Peromyscus eremicus. The sequence goes on from NC_081431.1 coordinate 46,740,432, forward strand.
CTGAAAGTTTTCTTTTTTCAATGTGGGAGACATTAAACAACCCTTAAACAAATAAATGAAAATGCTTTAAAGAGGAAAAAGGGAAGTCAATACTAATATCAAAGGAGAGTAAAAGAGTATGCAGAATCATGACAGTCCTTATGAAAGCCTAATAGCTGAGAAAAAGGAATAATGGAGGATAAACTCTATTTATTGATGCCTAAATTTTTGTCATGCTGCTGAGAACCCTATTTTCAACCACTTGTTAATATTATCAGGGAGTGAATTCTTTCATTGAAAGCAGGAGAAAGAAGGAATTTATGGAAATGAAAAGAGTATGTGGAGAAGCCCTGGATCAGAAATGGTACAAGGAATATTCTTATGTGTTAATTATCAATAATAATCAGTAAACAAAAGTTTCAATCATCTACAACTTTTTTGATGTATTGGCTCAGAAGAAATTGCTGGCCATATAGACTGGAATGTACTGTGTTGTTCATTTTCCTCAACATAACTGGGCTGAATCAGTCTGTCAACTTGACACAAGCTAAACTTGTGTGAGATGAGGGAACCTCACTTAAGAAAATGCCTCAATGAGATCAGGCTTTCAGAGAGTGTGTAGGTCATTTTCTTAATTAGTGATTGGTTAGGGAAGTACCATCCCATTGTGGATGGTGATACCCTGGGCTGGTGGTCCTGAGCTCTATAAGAAAGCAGACTGAGAAAGTCAGAGGGAAAATTCCAGGTACCAGCAGCACTCCATGACCTCTGCATCACCTGGTGCCTCTAGGTTCCTTTCCTGTTTGAGTTCTTTTTTTTTTTTTTAGTTTCAAAAAATAAAGACTTTAAAGAGAAAGTAAAACTAATATAAAAAATAAGCCACATAAAGATGGATATCAAACAGAAAATCTGAATTTCATCATAACTTTCTTAACAAAGTCATGATACTAATTACATATGATTGAGAAAACCATAGGTCACATATTATTTTTAATGAGTCATAGTGATTGCTTTTAATATTACAATAAACATTAACTTTTATTAGTATCATACAGGTTAGTCCAATTTACATTCTATATTTTATAAATTCATCAGTATTGGGTTGGAAACATGTCTCAGTAAATTACTCTGAAAACATGAGGAACTGAGTTTAGACCCACAGAATAAGCTGTCATCATTAGTGCAAGCCTATAACAGTTGGTGTGAGGGTAAGAAACAGGTAAAGGCCAAGGTGTCACTTGGCAGTCAGTTCTTATCCTGACTTCTTTTGATAATGAACAGTGGTGTGGCAATGTAATCCCTATAAACATTTTTCTCCCAAAGTTACTTTGGTCATGGTGTTTCACCACAGCAATGATAACCCTCACTAGGACAGTAATTATTCAAATGATTAGGGAGGAAGGTATTCATTCATCAATAAAATCTAGTCTTTCATTATTCTCCATTATTTGTATCGCCATATGTATTGAAAAAAAAATAAAACATTATTCTGTTGACTAAAAACTTTTCAGATTGGCTCAAAGTTATTAAATATCAAATAATTTTATAATAATTTCAGTGAATATTTAACAAAAAGACATTGGTAAAATCCTAATTTGCATGATGGTTTAAAGCATTAACCAACAAAGTCAGACATACAGGCCAGTTCTGGCCAGCTGCCTGCTCTGATACCTATAGTCTATTTGGAACACTGCCAAAGTCCTATATTTCCATGTTGGCTGGAACTACATTTTTGCTGTAACAAAATTCACATGTCCTGCAAGACTAACAGTCCACTTTCTGATGCTTTACAGAAATAGCTTCCAAGCACCTTATTTAAAGAATGTCAGGGAAGCTGAAGGACAATTAAAATGCCAGCGTGTTCTATCAGAGTCTTCAGTAATCATGTAGTTCTTTAATCATGCTCACCCTTAATTTCATCTACTCTCATCCCTAAATTTCATTGGAGCTAATTAAATTAACCTGTTTAACTTCCACACAAATGAGTCCTTTAAAGTTTTATTTTTCTGTAAATAATATTTACTTCATTTCATATGCTAACGTGCTAGTGCCTTTTTTTTTTTGCCTAGTATGATTTCTTGCCATTTTTTTTAGCTTTTGTATAGTATATGGGAATGGTATTCATTTATAGGGTATAGTTGTGGCATATTTCTATAGGTTTACTTATAGAGTGAGTATATAATATAATTAATATATTCACTATTTCATATGTTTGTTATCATTTACATGCTGATAACATTTAAAATCTACCGTTTCCACAATTTTAAAGCAGACTATATGCAATTATTAACCATGGTTGCCATCTTCTTTTATATGTTGAAACAATTATAGTTCCCATCTGAGCTTGGAACTATGCTTACAGGGATTATTTCTCTTCATCTATTCTCTGGAATGCTTTTAGAAATGTTTTGTACTTGATACACTACAATGTTTCTGAAGATAAATTTTGATAACCAACATGGAAGAAAAGTCTTGGCTTAGTGAAAAATGCAGTTTTTTCCCCAGCCAAAAGCTAGGAATCTTATCAAATTAAGTAGAAGCCATCTGTGGTCAGAAATCATGCTGCAGTGATCTATTGACAGTTTTTAAGTGGCTTGTTTCAATACATAATTTCTGGAAAAAAAAAAAAAAAGCAAATGTGGATCCTGTTCATGTACCACTGTAAAGGTTCAACTTTGGTAAGATTGATAGTAGGAGACAGTATTCAGGACTGGGCTTCACTTTCTGATTGGTCCCTGTACTTCAATTCACTATTTAAGATGTTTTAACACTCCAGAAGCAGTATACTAGAGTAAGAAATCCTTTACCTTTATAACATTCACAAAATAAATGATTTTTTTCCCAAATAATTTATTTTAAAAATTGCTTCCACTGATACTTGTGCAATCATTGAAGTCACTTTCTTTGTTACCTTAACAAACTAATGCGAAGATGAGGTCTTATAATACGCAAAAATGTTCTGCAAGCAAGGAAATAGCATACCAATACATATGGCAGTGTATCACTTAGGAACATTGGGAGGCTCTGAGAAATCCATCATTAGGTAATCCTGTCATTGTGTGGACATTGTTGAGAGTACTCACAGGAACTAGTTCATACATAATCTAATTCACACATATGGCTATGTCCTGTAACATGTTCCTCCTAGCAAATCTATATGACATGTTACTATTCTTAACAGATTAGGCAAGTGTTCTAAACATAGAAAAGGCACAGTAAAAACTTTTTTTTATAAGAAAACTGGGTTCTGTTGCCTAAGTCACTTACTATGACTCAGGTTTGTGGGACTGTGAGTAGCTGTGTCATGCTGGACAGTGACACTAGACATTTAGGGTGCAATAAGTTTATTTTAAAAGTTCTTAAAATGTAAATTAACATTAGTCTACCATATTCTGTAGACTTTTATTTTAATGCATTGTCTCATGTTCAAGGCCAAAATGTTATATGACCATTCAGATTCTTCCTCATAGCCTTATGTGTTATCATTACTTTAATTAAAAATAAATTATTGTTTACTTTATTTAATCTATTTTTTGTGAGAAAACCAATATGCAAACACACACAACAACAACAACAACAAACAGACACATGTTAACCTAGAAACACACAAGTTCAAAGTCATCAATATAATTTTTTCTAATAATTTTCCGTTTTGTCCACTGCACAGTTCTAGAGTATTTATCTCCTTTGGCGATAGCACCTCCTTTTGCAGTACCTACAGAAGGACCTGCACTATTTTCAGAAATATGTTCACATTATTAGATTGTCTCATTTGTTCATCACAGATTTTGTTTTAAGCAGATAATGTTCCATTGTCTAGTGAAAAACTTTCAGTACTGGGATCCCTATTGCAAACTTCTAAGTAGCCTATTGCAAGCTGTGAAAACTATGGAGTTCTTCACTGTGAGTTTTCTTGAGGGTCTTATGATTCTTTTCCCATGGTTTATTTTAGTTTTCCTTTTTTTTAGCTATAAATTGTCACCAGTTTCAATCTTTCCAATTGTGTAACTCCTCAAGAGCCACCCTTGGGAACTCCTGAATATTACCAACATCCACAAAGAACTTATAGTTGTCATTTTGCTCATAGACTTTTTGGAATTTCCAACTTCATCTTTGAAAAAAATCTTTTAAAGTTATAAACAAACTTCTATTTGTTTCCTACAAAATATGACTCATATATTTCTAGGTGGCATTATTCTAAGTGTAAGTAGATTTCTTGATGCAAGAATACTTTCAGAATTGCAGCATCCTCTTCCTCTGTTGCAACACCAGCCTTTGCATACATTCTTTTTGTTTTTTGTTTTTTTGTTTTTGAGAATTTGAAAGTTGTAACTCCTTGAGCCACTGCTTGGAACAAAGAGATTTTGATGAAAGAAGGTGTTAGGATAATGGTATTAATAAAAACACAATGAATAAGAGTATTAGAAAAACTTAAAACAAAAGGCATGTTTTTATTCAAATGGCATTTGTTAATTCCTCGTCCATAGCAATATAGGTGGCATCTTAGAAAAGGAGCTGGGTCAGTCATGACTACTTACTGCAGTGATTCTCAGCCTTCCTAATGTTATGACATTTTAATACAGTTCCTTACATTGTGGTGACCCCCAACATTAAAATTATTTTTATTGCTACTTCATAACTATAATTTTGCTAGTTATAATCATGATGTAAATATATGTGTTTTCGACGGTCTTAGGCAAGCCCTGTGAAAGGGCTGTTCATCTCCCAAAAGGGTTGTGATTCACAGGTAGAGAACCGCTGACCTACTGCTTCTGAGGTACAGGGACAGGATGGCACTTACAGATACATCCTTGAAGGTCCTCACACTATGCTAAGTCACAGTGTTTCAATTTGTAGCTGCAACACCTTCCCCAAGTAGAATTTTCCTTTAGCTGTAAAGTATCTTATACCTACAGAGATATATTTCTGATCCCTAGTGATCAGTCAAGATCATTAGAAAACATTGCGTATCTAATATATATTTATTCAAACACTTGTTAGCATGGCTTTCAATAAAGCAGATTCTTTAACAAATTTCTTGACTTGTTCTTCAAAGCAATCACTGTGGTGACATGGGACAAATCTGATTGATGTGAAAAAACATCTGTGAAATTCCACTTTCCTTGTGTCCTTAATTATTATAATTATATTTTCAGGTCAATCACTCAATGTATTATTTTATGGCCCTGTTTTTCCTTAATCAGATATTATAATGAGACAAAAAAATGGACTAGACAAGTACTCAGAAACATCTCAATATTCTTTCAAATACTGTAAATAAAATGAGTAATATGATAGTAATTGAGACTATGGTAAGCATTAATGTTTAGATGTGTGTTTAAGGAAGGTACTGAGAATATAGCATTTAGCACTAATAATTTAATGATAAATTAACTCAGCTGTGATAAAAAGGAAGAACATGTAGAAGCATTCTGTATACACCATAATAAGCCTGGACTGGTAATAACAAAGAAATAAGCAAATACAAAAGGAAACTGTAGAAGTTGGACAATAAAAGAAAGCTACATTAGACATTATGAGAAATGTTGCCAAAAGTCTGATCATGCCAGCTCTTGTGTGCCACAGCAGAAGACTTGAATTGTATTTTTAATGGAATAACAACCTACTAGAAAATTTTTAGTGTAGGATTGAAAAATTGAGTTTCTAGTGTTAAAGGGTTTTTCCAGTTACCTTAGCTAGGAAGGACTTGGGGAGCACAAAAGAGAAACAACCACTTAGGAAAACCCTGTATTTGTCCTGTGAGTAAAGAAGATTATTTGAGCTAGAGGATCATACATGACTGTGGAACGTGGTTATACTATAGATGGAGAGTTCACAGGACCTGATTATGAAATGTAAAAAAGTGAAGGGAAATGGGAGAATTTAAAAGCTGAGGATTTTGTTCAAGAAAAAAGGGGTGCTAGTTCAAATTACTGAGAAACAGGAGGTTGAAAGGGGAAGGCATAGATGGGTACAGCTGCCCAATTACACATCATAGCATCTGGCTGTTTGCTTCACTTAATTTGACCTGCTACACAATACACCATAATGAGCCTGGATCAGTTTTCATATAAACAAGAAATAAGCAAATACAAAAGGAAATTGTGGAAGTTGGACTTGATAATGCATGAACACACACACACACACACACACACACACACACACACCACTACCATCACTGCCTCAACTGTTCATTGATATTTATAACTTTGAACTATGTATCTGTAATTTCCTTAAATAGTGCGATCTTATCAATATTCAAGTTTTGAAAACTCAAATTACAGCATGGTACCTCATTCCATTAATTCCTTTGGGTTAAGAATGTTATATATTCTTTTTTATTGAAGAGAAATAGATTTATTTGGTAATTACTGCTGTTTCAAAACAAGCATTGCTCATCAATATTTCTAGTAAAAAGCACCTCTTCTTCAACTGTAATAGATTCCCTACAATTTCTACTTCTAAGATAAATCATAACAGTTTTGATATATTGTCCTCTAAAAAGTAATCTAGAGCACCTGAAAAATGATAGCATAATGTTACTAATTCTTTGCTTCCCATTAATATTAAAAGCTATCTGATTCTACATAATGATTGTGAGATGAAATCTCTAGGTTGCAGCTCATAAATGGACCTAGCATCATTGTGAAGTACACTTCCCCATTTGTGCTACTGGAATGTAGATATAAAAGCATGCCACTTATCTGGTTTTATTTTTGAGATATTCGTATGCTGTGAAATTGTCTTAAGTACAAACTGAATGATTAAAATTTGGAATATTCAAAGAAAATGTACAGAGACCATTTTGTATTTTAGCCTCAATAAAAACATGTCAAAGCCGGGCGGTGGTGGCGCACGCCTTTAATCCCAGCACTCGGGAGGCAAAGCCAGGCGGATCTCTGTGAGTTCGAGGCCAACCTGGGCTACCATGTGAGTTCCAGGAAAGGCGCAAAGCTACACAGAGAAACCCTGTCTCGAAAAACCAAAAAAAAAAAAAAAAAAAAAAAAAAAAAAAGTTTTAAAAAAAATGTCAAAACTATCTAAATAAAAAGCAAAGGCTTAAAGGCCTGAGATTATGTTCCTTACCCCCCGCCCCCCTCAGCTCCAAAGAAGATATAGCAGGCATATGAACTTGAGTCAACAGAAAACAGCTTTATTATACTCAGCACAATCAGAAGCTCAATTAACATCATTGCCTCCACTCTCAAACTCAAAATTGAACTATCATAGTAGAGAAATGGAAAAAAATACTCTAAAATATTATCTCATTCGACAAAAAATATTATCCCAACTACCAAAGAGACAAAAGATCAGAGAGTTTCCTTGTAAGAAAAAGAAAATCTTGACATTGTACATCGCTTGGAATGTGACACTGGGTTCCCAAAGAGGTAAGGGAACTTGCTGTTGGTATAGTCATTAGCTTGATTACTGTGCAGCCCATTTGTTTTCCATCTATGGAAAACATAAAATGTATCCAGGGAAAATGGAAGCAAATAGACTCTACCAATGCTGTACTCAATTCCCGTCTTCCAATGCAGAATGGGAAATTTCAGAGGATCTATAGGATTTATAACTGCTGAGAGAGGATTAATTCATCTCTCCCTGGGTAAGTCCCCTAACTGTTTATCTAATACAAAGTAGGAAGAAGCCATGATCTCATATACACACAAACAACACCAAATGGACTCAGCAGATTGTATATACAACTATCAAATGAAAAGAGGCCATCAGTTTGAGAAGATATAGGAAGGACCATAGGGAATGGACACAGGGGGGAGGAATAAAGGAAAGAGAAGGTGGGAAGTGATGTAATTAGATTTTAATTAAAATTTTAACGAGTGGAAAAAAGACTTTGGGTTCCTCTGATCCTTGTATGATATTTAATAAATATATTTTTTATTCTGACATCATCCTAATTCCCTTACTTTTAAGTGAGAACTTTGTTTAATATAAACAGGAGCCTGTAAGATAAATAAAATAACTTCATGATTCATTTTGAATAATGGGATATTCAAATGATTACAAGGTAAAAATTAAGATATCAAAGGCACAGTTCACCAAGGCATGGTTTTGGGGAACTGCAAGTGACTCATTTGCATTCACTGGCTCTGAAGAGAGTGCTAACAGTGTAGTGATATAGCACATTTTTCAGTTCAACTTACAAGTGCATGGAAATATTTATCTTGAATACTTGTTGAATATTGCTCTTCTCTTCCAGACAGTATACCTGAGATTACATCTGAAGACAAGACTTCTTATACAGTCCTCAAAGTTGAAGTCTCCTCAGTTGTTTTTATGTAAAAGTGATCTAAGTACATCTTTACTTTCTTTTGCAAAGAAATCAGTGGACAGAGTCAGTTCCCTGTGGTGCCCTGTCTGTTGTTATTTCAAGGATTTGACCTACTGTTGTACTTTTTCGTACAGAACTGCTTTAGCAAACACTTGGGAATCATTTACAAATATTTGAAGATTCTGTGGGAGCAAGATATAAAAACCTGAGCTTCATCATGATAGTTGCCTTCACCCCTCACATTTGGTGAATATAATTCAATAAGAATAAAATGTGAAGTTACACTTTAATGTTTTTTATTTCTTATTGTCTATTATAAGCATGGTATTCATTTTATGAAATTGAGAAAAAATTCTTATAGTAAGTTTAGAAATAATACACAAACAAAAAACAAAATTTATTAATCATGTCCTAACTACTTAAAAATATTGACTATGCATAACACTGTTTACAATATTTCTAAGGTATCTGTTATATATGTGGACATAAAAACACAAAATAGCCGGGCGGTGGTGGCGCACGCCTTTAATCCCAGCACTCAGGAGGCAAAGCCAGGCGGATCTCTGTGAGTTCGAGGCCAGCCTGGGCTCCCAAGTGAGTTCCAGGAGAGGCACAAAGCTACACAGAGAAACCCTGTCTCAAAAAACCAAAACAAAACCAAAAAAAATCCACAAAATACATGCTGTACTTGTATCTGTTATATAGTTTTATAATTCAGCTCAGAACTGAACCATGTTTCATTTCATTACATTTTATCTCACGAAACACTATAACATTCTTCAAAAAACATACTCATCTAGCCAGAATTTATAGCAAGTTTTACTTCAATTAATATTAATTTGCATATAAACATCATATTTTGATGAAAGCATTAATCTTCACTCGGGATTTTTTCTTATACTATTTTATTTCATCACTAGGTAAAAGTTTTCTTTCTTACAACAGTATAACTCAATGAACATTCATTTATATAACTAATTGCTTAGATTTTAATTATTTTCTTAGTTTACATATCTAAAGTGTGTCTATCAAGGGATCTGTATGTTACAAGAAATCCCAATAAATGTTGAAAGATTACCCTGGGCAGACAGTGTTTTATTTTACCTTGCTAACACTGAGTAATAAAACCTGACATTTTATTACACCTTTGTGAACACAACATGCTATCTCTAAAACATTTTCTCCATTTGAAAAGATAAATATGCCATTTGGGATGAGTTATAATTTATGAGAAAGCCATTTTATGTAAATTATAATGTGTTTTGATTAATGACAATTTCTCTTCTGGTTCTATGCTTTTGGCTGTTGCTGTGTCTCTCTTCTGGTTTCTTTGGTCATTAACTTTACCATAGGTAAATTGGAATGTTATCATTGTTTAACAGAGTTATATAGGACATTAGAGTCTCTTGTGGTTATAGATCATGATTTATCAATTTGACACTCGCATTTTAAAATTTTATTTTTATAAAGCTTGATATACAGAATTCGGTGAAATATAAATCATTTAGTTTTTTTTTTTGGTGACATTTTTAACTCTTTGGTGTATTAAAGAATCACCATATTCCTGGAAGTAAAGAGATGACTTAAGGCTCAAAAGCACTCACTGCTCTTGCAAAAGAACCAGGACCAGTTCCCAGCACCCCATGGTGGCTTACAACTGTCCTTAATTCCAGGTCTCAGAGATCTGAATCCTTCTATCCTCTGTGGGAACCAGAAAGTCATGTGATACATATACATAGTCAGGCAAAATGCTCATGTAGAAAACAAATAAATCTTAAGAAAAAAATTACTCCTGAGATTAACACATTTTCCATTCATTCACACTGTTTTGTCCTATGCTCAAGCAGTGAAACCTGAAGCCTGGCTCTGTCTCTCTCTCTCTCTCTCTCTCTCTCTCTCTCTCTCTCTCTCTCTCTCTCTCTCTCTCTCTCTCTCTCTGTGTGTGTGTGTGTGTGTGTGTGTGTGTGTGTGTGTGTATACTTTTCCTTTTTCTCTGGTCAATTTTGGAGTTTTATCTGTTTTTATCATAATTTGTAATGTTTGAAGCTTCTTTATAATACTTTTTGGATCTTAAGGAACTCTTTATATTAGGGTATTTGTTTTTACACAATTTGCCATTAACCTGAGATCTAGCATCTTACATAGGAAAGATAAGGTTTTTAAAAATATTGTAAAGTAAGTTTTCATTACTTTTTCTTATATGTCAAAATAAGTCCATTATCATTCTTCTGTATAACATAATATTAAATATTTTTGTAATCTTCTAACAATAATGCTTACTAAAATGAAAGAAGTTGCAGTGTGTTATGAGAAAACACTTTGTGATATAGTTTTTTATTATACAAAAATGAGAATTCTTTTAAATTCATCTTTGTTTCTTTAAACTGTTTTGGCATTTTAATTTTAATTTATTTCATATCATTTTGTTGTTTCCATCATAATAGAGTCAAAAATAATTTAGGCTAATGATTATTTATTGTATACAGGAAAATAATTGATAGTGCAATATGAGGGTTATCCTAGTAACACTTTTCACAGTCCTAATTATATCCTTTGCTTTTCAGTACTGTTAATAGTTAGCTGTTGTTAGGAGTAGAAAATTCACACACAAGACATCATTAGCTATTAATACTAACAGAAAGGGTTGTGATGTAGCTTAGTAGCAAAGCATCTATCTAGCAAAGCTCTGGGCTCAAACTTTGCTTCTGGATGAAAACAGCAACACACCCCTACTAGCATTACCAGTATCAGTGCACCTTAAAAATACATGCACCACAGACAATACACCAACATACACAAACCCCATTTTTCGTCTATTTTCCTTTCATGTTGCTAATACATTTGTTTAAATTTAAAAGAATAGCTAAGAGTAATTTTCCTCATATCACTGATAATTAATATTACTACAGAATTTCCTCTCTCTTCATTGGTGATTTAAAGAAAGTAATTAACTTCTTGTATGCCCTGGGTTTCTGGTATTTTGTCATTGTTTTTAAAATCTTTTATTAGCTTTTTTTTTGAGAATTTCAAATTAGTAATACCACTGCAAATATTGGCAACTTTATTTGCTCTTTCTCAGCATGTACAGGTTTTGCTTTGCTTTGTGTTATTACATTAAAAAGATGAGCAGACAATGTGGGACAGGCATGGAGAACAACATCATAAGCCAACTGAGTTCTAGCTTTGCTATTGGCTTGTGAATGAAATTAAAGGAATTTCTCTAGTTTTGATTAATAAAGTTTTTATCATGAATGAGACCTCAGATATTCAATGCTGTCTTTAATCAACTGTGATAGTCATATATTTTTATATAATATTTATTATATGGGTTGATTGTTTTTTAATACTAAACCATTATCACAGGAATAGAAATAAAACACATTGACCATCATTACTTCAAATATGTCTTAACATCCACTATCTTTTTTTTTCTTCTTTGTTCCCATCAGGTAGGTGATGTATGATAGTTTGTTTGTGTTCTGACAAATAAAGCTTGCCTGGAGATAAGAGGGTGGAGCTAGGCACTAGTTAACCATGGAGTCCTGGAGGTCTGTACAGAGAAGAGACAGGAAGTGACAAGGTGGGGCAGAGACAAGAAGTGATAAGGCAAGGCAGAGACAGGATCTTGGCCTTTTTGGTTGAAGGGTCCGGAGAGGTAAGAAGTCACTGGTGGCTGCTCCTCTACTTCTGTGATCTTTCAGGTTTTGCCCTGATATCTGACTCACAGAGATCCACCTGGTTCTTCCTCCCAAGTGCTGGGATGACTCCTGGTTTTTATTGATAAGATTAATTAGGTTTACACTTCAGGAAGGTTGTGAGTTTTGAAATTATCTCACAAGTTTTAGGTGTTCTGTTTATTTTATTTTATTCTTTTAAGATTTTGTTTTGACTTGAAATTTAATTGTGTATGTGTTACATAGAGGATACACATGCATGATGGTACCAAGGGGTGTTAGAAAAGGCTGTTTGTTAGTTTCTAGGGAGCAGGAATTACAGGAAGTTGTAAACTGGCTAAAGTGGATGGTATCAACCAAACTTGGATACTCTGGAAGATAAGGAAGCACTTAACTGCTGTACCATGTCTCCACCACCAACCACTGACCTGTTGCTTTTATCTAAGTTGTTCTAATTACCAATAAAGACTTAAGAGTAAGATGTTGAAGTGAAAACCTGTTAGATCAAAGAAGCTCTAAAGTAACCAGCTGACCTCTGTATCTGGCCAAAGACCCAGCAAGAGAACATCTCTCCACAACATCCCATACCAAAATCGCCTGTTTGTCTCTAAGTCCCTCTCAACTCCTTTCTGTGAGGCTTTCTATCCATTTTTCCAGGTCCTCCATATTCTATGGCCAATTCTTGTCAACTAGTCACTGGTTTCAACTGCTGATCCAATGTTAATTTTAGTACCACAGCCTTGGAGTTTCATAGTACAATCAAATATCCTGCAACACTGACCCACAATCCCCAATTCAGATTTTTATTTGCAACTTATTTTCAGAAGTCTCTATTCTTATATCTTCAAACTAGAGAGGAGTCTCTGTTTTTGTTACAAAGACTCTGTATCCACTGTTTTGTTTTTCCTTATTTCTTTCACATATCATCTATCTCTCTGCTTACATCAACCACTTTTTCTTCAATATTCTTTACCCTGAGTGTCCACAGAGGACATACCTGCATGACCATAGACTGAGAAGAACTTTAGAGATAGTTCAGATGTTGGAATATTGTAACCTCAGGACCTAATTACAAATTACCTTTGTCTTTTCAGTAGCCAATGTCCTCCTCTGTGTGTGAGCTTGTATTCTCCTGACTGACTTTTTGGATTGTCATAACAGACCACCAGCTCTCACTCAGCAGAAGCTTAGAATGTCCCCAGGTACTATCTGAGACCCACAACAGAGGATTCCCCTCTTTGTCACAACCTTGCTACTCAATGTAATTTGCTCACCGGTGCATTTGGAAATTGTCTTGGTTTATGAATTCTTTTGTTCTTTCACAATAAAACATCATGAAACTGCTAGTGTTTGGAACATAAAATTTGAAGTAATGTAGGTCTGTGTTCTGGGTCTATGGGGAACTCATAATAAGTTCCATAATAAAGTATCCCCTAGACCCTTTCAAGATGAGAGTTGTGTTTTACATTGACAATATTTACTTTTAATTTTTACTTAAATTTTCCATGCAATATATTTTGATCATATTCTTTGCCCTCCCCCAAGTGCTCACAGATTCTATATATGTTCCTACTCACTCAAATTCCTGCTCTCTCTCCTCTCTGTCTATATCTGTCTCTGTCTCTCTCTACCTCTCCCTTCCTCCCTCCTTCTCTCTCTCAATAATCACTTAAACAGACACACACATGAAAAGAAAAAATGCTCAAAAAATGAAAATCAAATCAAACAAAGTTTTTAAAAAAATCAGTAAAGCAAAATATATGACAAGCAAACAAAACAACAAAAATCATAAATATAACTATGAAAGCTCTCTTTTGTTGACCAGCTAACCCTGGGCCTGGGTCCTGTCCTGAAGGCAAAAGATGGTAAGAGCAGAGGTTGTGGATGACTCCAGGGAAACAGCATCTTCTACATACAACAAGACTGTCACAGAGACTGTGACAGCCCACACAAGACCCACAGGTTCAAACCAGATGAATCCCAGCATTGAGAAGAGCAAGTGGACACCAAGTCCCAGCCCAAATCAAGAAGTTATTAGCAATTGATATCTGCTGAGAAACAGAAAATCAGTTTTCTCCAATGGAGTGTCTCTAGATGTGTCAACCACACTCCAGGAGGTTGATACAGGCATCACAACTAGGGCTGAGTGCTCTGAAGTCCATCACACTCTACACATCATCGTGTTTTGAATCTCTGAATTAATTACCAAGAAAGAGCTTCTCTGATGAGGATGGAGCAAGGCTTTGACCTATGCATATAGCAATATGCTATTATGTGTCATTCTGACAATATTTCTTTTGAAAATTACAAATTCTCAATCACATGAAACTATGTTCTTAGGTTTGCTTTGTCTATTCAAGATTTATTTTTCTTGCTTTTCAAACAGTTTATTATGTTTGATTGCAAATATATTAATTGACATGTTCTGAGATAATAAAACTTCAGTTAGGGATCAGTAGCAGTCAGGTAGCATTACATTTATTTTACGTATGAAATTTTCAATAAAATTCTTCTTTGCTAATATAAAATTATAAAACTGTTTTTTGCTATTTTGAAAATTTAAAAATAACAATAATTTGGAAAAATATTTAACAACTACAGAAAATTTAGAAATAAGTTCTTATAAATAGTTTTAATTGGGAGTTCACTGGGTAAAAAGAAATTATGAGAGGGTAGAATTGTTGTGTTTGAAGACATTAAAATGTGTAAGAAAAAAAGGTTAAGCAACTTCTCATTTTGATCCATGTGGCAAAGCATTTAGCAGATGTTAGAAGGCTTGCAATTTCCAATTAGAGTTTTTTCAGCACATAAAGAGGATAACAAGTTTTGTTTTTAATTAGTTTGAAAGCCATTATTTTGGTTGAGTTGGTTTGCTTTGTATAACTTTAAAGGCAAGCCATCCTGTGCAGCTTGCTCAAGTGTCTTTTCCTCCATTACTAGTTCTGTTCCAAATTTAATGATAGAAAGAGATATTTTTTGAACAGACACGTTTTTACTGGGTTTCTCATATCTCTTTGTAATGCCTCACCTATTTAAAAACTATCTCTATCCATCCCCTATTCACCAGGAAATAATTGCTACTTGGCTTTGGGCCATTGTCTATTTATTTCATATATCCAGTGCATTAAAATACTGTTCTCATTTCCATAAATACTTTTGTTCTGCCTAATCCTGCCCAATTCCTACCTCTCCTTAGCTTCAGGGAAGTAGCTCTCCTGCAGTAGAGAAACATTAGTTTCCAGTGGTTGCTTATGAATGCATTTGTTTGTATGAGATGCAAGGGTCTTCCAAAGTACAGAGTTACTTTGAAAAGATTCAGTTGTTTTACCCAACTTAATGATCTATTTTCACCAAGTAAAGGAACATATTTCTTAAACCATGAAGAAACTGGCATTACTCTATTTTTTTAAATGGTTTTCTTTGTTCTTTTTCCTCAATAGACTGGTTTTTGCTACTTTTTAAAGTTTGGAAGAATTTGGTTCTTTGCAAACAAAATCCAGAAAACTGTATTTGATTAAACTGAGTTAAACATAGGGAGATTGTGTGTGCTTTCTTGAAAAGAGAAATATACTCAGCTTACTACTCACCAATTTCTTGTTGCCATACTTAGGTTTAACCTAATAAATAATATTATAACTTCTGCGTTCTCATATGTGAGATGTAATTTATTATTATTATTATTATTAAAGATAGATTGTTCAAAATTTCTTGCATTTTAACTCTCACTTATGTAATATTAAATATTATTTGAATTAATATTGAGAAAGGAAATTATGATACATACCTCTCTATTTAAAAATTTAAGAAAATGTTCTTAGTGGTCTTTGATTGACTTAGATGATCTTAGATCGACTTAATGTATCCAGCTAGTGAGAGATTCCATCATCATCATCAGTTTAAGTTCAGATCATACATGAAGGCAAATATTTCCCCATTTATAAGAAATCTCCAGGAGACTCATCCTTATGTCCCTTCCAAAAGACTTCACTTTCAATAGGCTGTAAAATCTATCTCTACCCTTTAATATTCATAAGACTTCTTAAAGTTAAATGATTATTTTTTCCAGAGAAACCAATCTTTGAAAATTAGCCATCCAAGAAGATAGCTATCTTTCCTCTAGTCACCATAGACTTGGGAGCTTAAATTTGGCAAAAATCTCACTCTAGTACTGTGTTTCGTGGTAAAATATGGCAAAATAATTTTTTGTCTTAATTTAGTTAGTTCACCTAGAAAATCAATCCTATTGTCAATTTAATTCAGGATGAACTATGCCTGACAAATATCACTGTCAAGTTGACAGTTAGTCATTGTTTACCTGGAGAGGATGTATGAAGTGGATTGTGTCTACTGGATTCTATAAGGAGGGGAAATTCATCTTTCTCTTTTCAATTATGGGATTATGAGGAACATCACATATGGTGATATTTTGTTTTGTACTAAAATGTTATTTGTATGTTAATAAATAAAGTTGTCTGGGGGTCAGAGCTATTAGCAAGCCATAGGAAAGCCGGGTGGTGGTGGCACACGCCTTTAATCCCAGCACTTGGTAGGCAAAGCTAGGTAGATCTCTGTGTGTTCAGGGATACAGCCAGCATTGGAGATGCACGCCTTTAATCTTAATACCAACCATAGAAGACCTGGAGGTCTGTATAGACAGGCAGTGATGAGGCGGTTATGTGGTTGGGTTTACAACCAATGACAAGGCAGAACCAAAAGTCTTTATAAAGACTTTAACACAGGAAGTAGCTCTCTTTTGGGGAGGTAGGACCAACGCAGGAGGAAGGGTAAAGTTTTACCTCTTAGCTCTGACCTCTTGGCTTTCTTCTTTGCATTGGTTCTGTGTTTCTTATTTAATAAGACGGTTGGTTACATCTACAATCATATTCCAGATTAAGAGATGTTTCAAGTGAAAACCTTGAGGTTCTCTAAGAGAAGTTTTGCCCTGAAGTGTTTTTCCCAGCAGCACTTAAAATCAATACCCTCGAGGTAAATCTTTATTTGAGCCTTGAACTTCCAAAATAAGCAAGAATTGGTAAGAAATGTTTGCATAATTTACCATTCTTGGGCTGGCTGACCGAGACCATAGTGTACTGTGTATGGAAACAAGTTTGATTCCATTCTTCTTCATGATTTATGCCACCCACAGATAAAATCTGAAACTGTCCTTACATAATAACCCAATGGCCTCTTCACTTCCCCACACATTCTTAGGTAATTAGAGATTTTGTCATTATAATGTGCCAAGTGGAATCATCTCTTTAATGATTCAGTGTTTTATACTTAGCAATAGTAATCTTTTCACCCATACAATAGTTTACTTTACCTTTTTTTATTTCATGTTGTCAATAAATTTGTTGATGATGTAAGCCAGAGTCGAGTGTGAATTCTGGGGATCTCAACAGACCACTTCTGATCACTCGCCTCAAACTAACTGAAAAAAAGTAACAGTGAAAACAAAGAAATTTATTCATTACAGCATATCTATCCTGAGAAATGGGGAAGGGTGAGGGAGGGAGAGCTTGCATTCAGAGCCCTGTCTTCTGGGAGACACTGAGAAGAGATTCAGGTTTAAGTCGGTATGAAAAAGAATTTGGGCAGGACATATCCATAGCTAAGCCAACTTGGCTCCATGGTGGTTTTGATCCTTATCACAGGTCTGCTTCTGTGAACTGCGAGCCCCTGCTGCTTTTCAGCTACACTGGAGGGGTCAATTGGGTTCTCATCATGAAACAATTGCTCCTGTGTAGGGGGCAGCCTCATTACACACCACTGGATAGGTGATCCTACTGGGAGCCATTCCCATCATGGGGTAATCTACCTTCAAGGCTCCCTGTTCTTGGAATTCTGAATATATCTTAGTTCATCTTATCTTGTGGTCTACACCTTAAAATGAGAAGGATTATCAAGTTCAGTGAATACTTTCTAAACCAATAACATGTTTACAGAGAATTGAACAGGAATTTGACAAAAAAAAAAAAAAAAAAAAAACAACTCTGATATAGCAAAGAAGAAAGATAACACCATGATGACACGGATGACAGATTTTACTCTGATTTCAGTTACCCTATAGACACCTGCCATCTCAGGGGTAGCAGCAGCACTTTTTATTGAGAGTAAAATTCCTGTTCTGTTTTTCACCTTCTATTATTGGATTTTATAGTATCTTGCAGGTTTGTTTTCCATTTATAATTATTTTAGTTGACTATTAGATGTATGTGAAATGGAAATAATCATACAGTATGTAACCAAACCTTAAATTTCCCTATCATTACTCTTTTCCAATTTCTACGAGTTGTAGACATAACCAAAGGCCACTCAGATAAGGACAAATAAAGGTTACCTTTTCAGACTGGGTGACAATCGAACTACCACCATTTGTACTGACAGAATCCAAAGCAGTTAGAGCAACAAGACAAAAAAAGGATTCTGTGTGCCTTGCTAGGGGCTATTTTGGTGGGAAGGATGGAGAAAAGCTGACTAGAAGGGGCTTATCCTATTTGATCCTTTCAGAGGTTGTATAATATTTCAGTTAATTCTAATTTGAGTGAACCACCAGCATCCTGTCAACCTTCCATGATTCCTGACCATGTGTGACATATTGACAAGTGGATATATATATATATATATATATATATATATATATATATATATATGTTGTGTATATATGTATATATGTATGCATATACTGTTATTAAACATACAATGTTTAAATTTAATGAATCCTCCTCTATCTATCACAGCATCTCTTTTCTGATGGCATGGTTTTCAGTTCTGTCAACAGAAGTTTGTTATATTCATGGAACATTAAATTAATAGATGACATTTATTAAATGAACACTGCCAAGGAAAATGAATTAAATTAGACTGTCTCATTTACTTTTTCCCTTTTCTGGTCATGTGCAAGTTTTTTTATTGCTGAATCATATGTGTAATTCATGTGGACTTCTAATTTTTGAAATAATGATGCTTTTTCTTATAATTTCTCTGTAATTTGCTGACAGCTATATTTTTAGAAAAAAATAGTTCTAACTATATAAAACATTTTCCCAAATAGTCCAGCAATAATTATGAGCCAATAATTACAATGATGCCTTGCAGTGATGCTATTCCATTTCTGGGATTCTTGGAGTCAGAGGTGCCTGCTCTGAGGCATTCCTCCACAGCTTCCTGTCAGTCATCCCAAGGCCACTATTGAGAGCTGAGAGTCTTGCTGCTGCTGTAGCAAAGAAAGGGCAGCTGCCATGCTGGCTGTACTCAGAAGCACCCCAGGAGCAGCGCCCTCACCCTAGCAAGGTTCCATTTAACAAATTACTCTGGAAGTGAGCTTTGTCTCATCACAATGTCCTCAGTCTTGAAAAATAAATTCAAAATGCACCTGTAAAATGTTTGTCACAAACAGATGGTTGTTTAGCTTACTCACCCACTTAAAAAGCTTATAATATTTTGCCTTGTATTTTGGCAAAATAATTCAAAATTCAGTTTTGTTTATTTTGATACAAGATCTGTCTATACTGCTCTCCAGCTTATGCCTCTGTGCTGGGGCTAGAGGCATGTACCACTGTCCATTGAGTCCAGCATTATTGACAATTTATACTACCAATATTGTTTTTGCTGAATAAGAATAAAAATTTGTGCAAATGAACCTGGGGAAAATCATATGCTGAAATAATTGCTTTTTTTTTCCTTATAAATTGGAAAAGAGGTATGATTTCTATCTAAAAATACCAAGGAGAAAAAGACCCCATACCTAGAGGTGAAGACACTGACATCTGTCCTTTCACAAGACTATCTGAGGACATACCAGCTATCCATTGTGACCCAGATGAACTGAAAAGTGTGAATGTGGTAGGAGATGAATTAAATTAATCAATTAAATCAATATTTATGAAATAGTACAATGCTTATGTGAAGGAACCCCAGCCTCCAATGTGAGGATCACCACTGAGGTACCACAATCAAAACAAGGTAGAAACTAATTGCTGCTTTTTATTTAGGGTAAATGCATTTAGAGTCATCTCTCCACTTCCAGACATTTTACTTAGTATAATATATAACATATTGGCTCTAAATAGTTCTATATTTAATCTGGTAAATTGATCATATTTGTGATTAGCTCATTATAGCAATGTCCATGAGACTTTTTAGTCTGTCAAGACATAATAAAAATTCCAAAGAAAAAGTGATTATAATAACAGTACCTGCTCCAAGCTCTCCTGTGGTGATACCTTTGTGTCAACAAGCTATTACCTAGGTTCTCCTTTGAGTTTGAACACTTTCCAATTCCATTTTAAAATCTACCCTGTTGTTGACTGTTCTTTTCAATGAAAAGAAACCAAATACAGACAAAGAAGAAATATTCAAGTCAAAATATTTTCATTACTTTGTAAAAATAAGGTCTTCAAAATGCTTTTCTCAGTGCGAAACATTGGAACCTGAAGCCTGGGAGAGTGATGGAGAACTTATGTCAGTTTGAAGCCCATAACCATGGGCCAAGCTTTTGGTGTTGAAAAAGAGAGTGAAAAGGCAGAAATAAAATATCTTGGCCTGTGTTGAACACAGACGTGGGTTCTGCTGCTGATGCTTAATCCTTGGTGTCACTTGACTGGATTTAGTAGAGCATGGAAGGCATGCTTTTGAGAGTTTCTGTGAGGATGATTCAGACTGGTTTAATTGAGGAGGAAAGGCACCAGTTAATGGGGTGGGGTCCCCAAATTTATTCAAGGTAAATGATGGAAAGGAGAAAGCAAACCTAACACCGGCACTTGCCTCTGTCAGCTTCCTGGCTGTGGATGAAATACGACCAGCTGCCTCATGCTCCTGCTGTAAGACAAATGGCTAAACGGTCTTATTAATAAAAAATCCGGAGCCAGATATTGGGGTGAAAACTGAGAGATCAGAGGAATAGGACAAGCCACAGCCAAACTCACATGACCAACTCCTCAGCTTCCAAAAAGACCTACTTCCATTGTGTATATGTACCACATTTTGTTTATCCATTCTTCAGTTGAAGGGCATCTAGGTTGTTTCCATGTTCTGGCTATTACAAACAATGCTGATATGAACATAGCTGAACAAGTGCTCTTGTGGTGTGGTTGAGCATTCCTTGGGTATATGCCCAAAAGTGGTATAGCTGGATCTTGGGGGAGATGGATTCCCAATTTTCTAAGAAAGCGCCATATTGATTTCCAAAGTGGTTGTACAAGCTTGCATTCCCACCAGCAGTTGGAATACTACTCAGCAGAGAAAAACAATGACATAAAGAGGTTTGCAGACAAATGGATGGATCTAGAGAAAATCATCCTAAGTGAGGTATCCCAGACTCAGAAAGACAAACATGGTATGTACTCACTCATAGCAGGATACTAGATGTGGAACAAGGATGACTGGACTGCTACTCACATCACCAGGGAGGCTACCTGGAAAACAGGACCCTAATAAAGACACGGGGATCGCCCAATGACAGAGAAATGGATGACATCTACATGAACAATCTGGACATGAGTGGGGGTAATGAAGGATGAGAGTCGAGGGAAAGAGAGCTTGGGGGAGCGGGAGATCCCAGCTGGATCAACAACAGAGAGGGAGAACAAGGAATAGGAGACCATGGTAAATGAAGACCACATGAGAATAGGAAGAAGCAAAGTGCTAGAGAGGCCCACAGAAATCCACAAAGATACCCCCACAACAGACTGCTGGCAATGGTCGAGTGACAGTCCGAACTGACCTACTCTGGTGATGGGATGGCCAAACACCCTAATTGTCGAGCTAGAAACCTCATCCAACTACTGAGGGATCTGGATGCAGAGATCCATGACTAGGCCCCGGGTGGATCTCTGGGAGTCCAATTTGCGAGAATGAGGAGGGTTTATATGAGCAAGAATTGGTGAGATCAAGGTTGGATAAAGCACAGGGACAAATAGCCAAACGAATGGAAACACATGAACTATGAACCAATGGCTGAGGGGTCACCAACTGGATCAGGCCCTCTGAGTGGGTGAGACAGTTGATTGGCCTGATCTGTTTGGGAGGCATTCAGGCAGTGGGACCGGGTCCTGTGCTCATTGCATGAGTTGGCTGTTTGAAACCTGGGGCCTATGCAGGGTCGCTTGGCTCGGCCTGGGAGGAGGGGACTGGACCTACCTGGACTGAGTCTACCAGGTTGATCTCAGTCTGCGGGGAAGGCTTTGCCCTTGAGAAGATGGGAATGGGCGGCGGGCTGGGGGGAAGGTGAGGGGGGCGGGAGGGGGGAGAACAAGGGAATCCGTGGTCTATATGTAGAACTGAATTATATTGCAAAATAAAAATTAAAAAAAAGAAAAAAAAAGACCTACTTCCTGTATACCACGCCTTTATGCCTTTCTGTTCTTGCCATCTCACTTCCTCTCTCTACTCAGCTACATCACTTCCTCTTTCTGCCCAGCTCTGTCACTTCCTGTCTGTCTGTACAGACCTCCAGACCTTTATGGTTAACTAGTGTTAGAATTTAAAGGTGTGTGCCACCATGCCTGGCTCTGTTCCCAGTGTGGCCTTGAACTTAGAGAGATCAGGATGAACCTCTGCCTCCTGAATGCTAGGATTAAAGTTGTGTGCTACCACTGCCTGACCTCTATGTTTAATATAGTGGCTACCTTTGTCCTCTGATCCCCAGGCATGCTTTATTTGTTAGAGCACAAATAAAATATCATTTTGTAATAATCCTTAAGAATTCCTCCTGTTAGAAATCTAAGCATATTTAATTACCATTGAATAATTTTGATACAGATTCCTACATTTGTCCATAGGATAGTTATTTGCAAGCTATGGTTTAAACAATGCCATTAAGTACAAATATTTTACATATTTACTACTTGAGTAACATTCAAGAGATTTTCAAACCAGTGAAAGATACACAAACCTGAATTTAAATTTACTCTAAAGAGGTAGTTTTCACTGTTAATATTATATAAAACTATTGTTTATATGGTGATAATGCATATAAACCATTTATGATATCCAAAAGAAGATGTCTATGTTCCACAATAAGATGGTTACTAAAACTAAGCCACATATTTTCTGACAGAAAACCTCTGTTCATAGTTTCAAACTCAATATATATTTTACTCTATTCATACACAAAGACATATACACACAAACACACACAGTACAGTTTATTACTCTTGTTCATTTGATAAATGCAAGTAAAAACTTCTAAATGAAAATGAGGAGATTCCAAATCATGTAAACAAAAACATGTTTTTAATATGTGTTTGTTCTACAAACACAACTTAATGTTGAGTCAGGTTTTTCTTTAATTTTGAGAACACAATACAGAATAAAATAACATATGATCATATCTATCTCCCACTTCCTCATTCTTATTTGTTAAGTTTTCCCATTAGTATTTTGTAGGCATCTTAATACACATAGAATATATATTTAAATAAGCATAAAATAGTGATTTCATAAAATTATTTTCTCAAGGCTCAATTTTCAGTTTGTTTTGAGACAGGCTTTCACTGTGCTGCCCAGGCTAGCCTTGATTCTTCTATCTCTAACCTCTTCAGTGCAACTTCCTGTCATAGATTTTTTTTTAATTGCCCCAAAATGCCCACATTTGGGCATAAGCATGATGAGCTATCAGTTTACTGAATGTGTTTAATTCAGACTAAGTTCCAAACATTTTACAGTACCATTACCCACATTCTAAGAAACTGAAAATACTCAAATTTCACTCGTAATTTTATTTTTAATAAGAATGTGGATTTTTTTTAACTTTGAAATGTAGAAAGGAGATTAATGAATGGGTATTTCATGATCTTTAAAATTTTGTACTACTTTTAAATACTTTAGCTTGAGATTCATAGATTTGAGGAAGTGATTCAAAGTTTGTGAGGGAAGTAATCAATCCCTCCTGATATGGAGTATGAAACGTTAAGATGAAGAAAATATATTCTGAAAACTATCTTTAAGCAGCTAACATAGCCTTTTTACTTAGAAATTGTACAGAATTACATGTAGATATTATGATAAACAGCACCTTCTATTCCATTTCACATTTCCCAGTGACACATACCATTTTTCTTCTCATTTGCTAGTACTTCAGTCTAAGAACATAGTGGTATTTATATGCTTTAATCACATCAGATTCATATCTGAATTTCACTGTCAGGGAGTTCATGTGTTTCAAATTCAAAATTCTCCACAACTACTAATTTTCTCTCAATTTGTGTGAGAGTGACTCTTTTTTACTGTTTTTAGTTGAAATAGAACTGCACCACATTCTCCACTTCCTCCCCTCTCTCTAGCCCTTTCCAGGGATTCTCTAGTCAACCCTTCTACATTCCTGCCCCACTTGCACATTGATAGCCTATTTTTTTTTTTTTTTACTAACACCAGCCTACTCATAATTCTCAGTAGACTTTAAGCGTAATAATTGTGGAGGTTTCAGATTTATTCATTCACTCTTTAAACTTTCTCCATTATAAGATGCTTTATACTTCCAGGTCAATTTCTCCAAAGCCATTCCTTATGGAAATGCATTGGTAAAGAAAATGCAGAAAATTTAATTTCTGAATTAAACGAAAAGATTTGTTTGTTTTATTTATGTGCATGACTATTTTGCCTATGTGTACATCTGTGCATCACCTGAGTATCTGTGCTCTCAGAGTTCAGAAGAGAGCATTGGTTCCCCTATAAGTGGAGTTACAGACAGTTCTGAGCTGCCATGTTTGTTCTAGAAACTGAAACCCAGTGCTCTGCAAGAACAGGAAGTTCACTTATGTCATAGACATCTCTCCAAGCCTGTCCTGCATTTTCTGAGAAAAACAAACATGTGAAACTTATCATTTCTGGTGAGAGAAAATATCATTCACCAGAGAAGATTCCCCCAATTGGTTATCCATCACCAAGTAGTCAGCCCTGAAATTGTATACATATATACAAACCAGTAACAACATATAGACTGTACAGATTACATTTACATAGTGCTGTGTGCAAAACAAAACTTAAACAAAATAAGCCATAGTCCATGAATTTGAGAGAGAGAAAGGGGGGAATGTATAGGAGGACCTGTGCAGAGGAAAAGCAAAGGAAAAAATGACATAATTATAATTTTTTTTTTTTTTGCTAACCATGTTATTGATCTTGAGCAGGTCAAAGACATTGGGATTATTTCATTATTCTTACTTAATGACTTTTGTAATATTCCTTTATTTATGTATGGGGGCTTGAATATGACCTGGTGTGTGTGTGTGTGTATGTGTGTGTGTGTGTGTGTGTGTTTGTATAAAGGACAGAAAAACACGTGAAAGCTTAAGTTCTGTCTTTTTTTTTCTTTCTTCCATTTCTTTATTAAGAAATTTTCTACTCACTCCACATAGTATCCACAGATCCCCCCTCCTCCCTCCTCCCACCCCCAGCCCTCTTTCCAAAGGCACCCCATATCCCCACATCCCCCAAATCGAAGTCTCATATGGGGAGTCAGCAGAGCCCAGCACACTGAGCCTAGGCAGGTCCAAGCTCCTTCCCACTGCACCAAGGCTGTACAAGGTGTCACATCACAGGCATCAGATTCCAGAAGCCTGCCCATACACCAGGGACAGATCCCGATCCCCCTGATTGAGTGTCCCCCAAACAGTTTGAGCCAAACAACTGTCTTCCATATCCAGAGGGCCTAGTCCAGCCCCATGGGGCTCCATAGTCCACAGTTCATGGGCTTCCACTAGTGTGGCCAGTCATCTCTGCATGTCCTCTCTTCATGATCTCGACGTCCCTCGCCTGCAGTATCTCTCCTCTCTCTTATCAATTGGATTCCCAGAGGTCAGCTTGGTGCCTGGCCGTGGACCTCTGCATCTGCCTCCATCAGTCACTGGACAAAGGCTCTATGATGACGGCTAGGTTATTTGCTAGGCCGGTCACCAGAGTAGACTGGTCCAGGCACCCTCTGGACCACTGCCAGCAGACCAAGGTGGGGTCAAACTTGTGGATTCCTGAGAGTCTCCCTAGCACGCTAGCTCTTCCTATTCCTATGTTGTCCTCATCTATCATGGTATCTTCCTCCCTGCCCTCCCACTCTGTCTCTATTCCAGCTTGACCCTCCCATTTCCCTATGTTCTGATCCCCCACTCTTTGCCCTCTGCCACCTCCCCCATACCCAGTCCACTCATGTAGCTCTCATCCACTTCTACTTCACAGGGTCATCCATGTGTCCCTCCTAGGGTCTTTTCCTGTTAGCTAGCCTCTCTGGAGTTATGGGTTGCAGTCTGGTCATCCCTTCCCTCACATCTAGTATTCACTTATGAGTGAGTACATACTATGTTTGTCCTTCTGAGTCTGGGTTACCTCACTCAGGATGATATTTTCTAGTTCCATCCATTTGCCTGCAAATTTCATGATATCATTTTTTTTTACTGTTGAGTAGTACTCCATTGTGTATATGTGCCATATTTTCTTTATCCATTGTTTAGTCAAGGGGCATATAGGTTGTTTCCAGGTTCTTGCTATTATGAATAATGCTGATATGAACATAGTTGACCATGTGTCCTTGTGGTAAGATTGAGTATTCCTTGGCTATATGCCCAAGAGTGGTATAGTGAGGTCTTGAGGAAGACTTATTCCTCATTTTCTGAGAAACTGCCATACTGATTTCCAGAGTGGTTGTACAAGTTTGCATTCCCACCAACAGTGGAGGAGTGTTCCCCTTGCTTTACATCCTATCCAACATAAGCTGTCTTCAGTGTTTTTGATCTTAGCCATTCTGACAGGTGTATGATGGTATCTCAGAGTTGTTTTGATTTGCATTTCCCTGATGACTAAGGATGTTGAGCCATTCCTTAAATGCCTTTCAGCCATTTGAGATTCTTCTCCTGAGAATTATCTGTTAAGTTCTGTAGCTAATTTTTTAATTGGATTGTTCATTATTTTGATGTCTAGCTTTTTGAGTTCTTTATATATTTTGGAGATCAGCCCTCTGTCAGATGTGGGGTTGATGAAGATCTTTTCCCACTCTTTAGGCTGTCGTTTGGTTTTATTTATCATGTCATTTGCTCTACAAAAGCTTCTCAGTTTCAGGAGGTCCCATTTATTAATTGTCGCTCTCAGTGTCTATGCTACTGGTGTTATATTTAGGAAGTGGTCTCCTGTGCCAATTCCTTCCAGATTACTTCCTACTTTCTCTTCTATCAAGTTCAGTGTAACTGGATTTATGTTGAGGTCTTTGATCCACTTGGACTGGAGTTTTGTGCATGGTGACAGATATGGATCTATTTGCAATCTTCTGCATGTTGACATCCAGTTATGCCAGCACCATTTGTTGAAGATGCTTTCTTTTTTCCATGGTACAGTTTTGGCTTCTTTGTCGAAAATCATATGTTCATAGGTGTGTGGATTAATGTCAGGGTCTTCAATTTGATTCCTTTGGTCCACATGTCAGTTTTTATGCCAGTACCAAGCTATTTTTATTACTATAGCTGTATAGTAGAGCTTGAGGTCAGGGATCATGATACCTCCAGAGGTTGCTTTATTTTACAGAATTCTTTTAGCTATCCTAGGTTTTTTTGTTATTATTGTTGTTTTTCCATATAAAGTTATATATTGTTCTTTCCAAGTCTGTGAAGAATTGTGTTGGGATTTTGATGGGGATTGCATTGAATCTGTATATTGCTTTTGGTAAGATTGTCATTTTTACTATGCTGATTCTACCTATCCATGAGCATGGGAGATCTTTCCATTTTCTGATATCTTCTTCAAGTTCTTTCTTCAGAGACTTAAAGTTCTGATCTTACAGGTCATTCACTTGCTTAGTTAGAGTTACCCCAAGGTATTTTATATTATTTGTGGCTATTGTAAAGGGTGATGTTTCTCTGATTTCTTTCTCAGCCCCTTTTTCATTTGTATATAGGAGGGCTGCTGATACTTTTGAGTTAATCTTGTATCCTGACATCTTATTGAAGGAGTTTATCAGCTGTAGGAGTTCCCTGGGGTCACTTTTGTATACTATCATATCGTCTGCAAATAATAGAAGTTTGACTTCTTCCTTTCCAGTTTGTATCCCCTTGATCTCCTTATGTTGTCTTATTGCTCTAGCTAAAACTTCAAGTACTATATTGAATAAGTATGGGGAGCGTGGACAGTGTGTGTGTGTGTGTGTGTGTGTGTGTGTGTGTGTGTGTGTGTGCTTGTATAAAGGACATGAAAAACACATGAAAGCTTAAGTTCCATCTTTGAAGCTTGGGAGTTCTAGGGGGCAAATTCAGGTTGTCAGGCTTGGTGACCAATGCCTTTCCTCAATGTTTCATTTAGCAGGCCCTTGAAAAATGTTTAATTGCCTCAGTTCTCATAGGATAAAACCAGAATAAATGCTTATTTATGTCTTGTATGTGATCTGATTGTTGAAACCCTTGAACTTAGAAATATAATTAGACTATAACTAGACATATAAGAATCCCTAATCAATTTAATTATTATGAACTAATGCCATGTATCCACAATACTTTCTTTTCTCTTAATCTTTCCAAATAAATTCTAAACTATTTATAAATTCTTTATTCTCTAGTCTTTCTATTCTCAGCATGCAGATGCATTATCACTTTAATTGTCAACTTCAGAAACTTAGTTTTTCTCCTAATTACATCTCATCTCATTCTGCTCATATTATATTCTATCAATTTTGAGTCTTATGAAGTCCAAGATATATCTAAAACATATCTACTTTTCCTATATTCATTATTCTTTCAGTACTACAAATTACACTTATCTTTTAAGTACTTCAATAACATGTCTACCCACTTATGTTTTATGTTAAAGCCTATTCTTACCCCAGTGGAGAGAATCTACACTTAAATGCATTAATCAGCAGTAATAGATAAGATAGAACAAGAATAACACAGCCTTCTCTCCCAGTGAATGCTATTACAAAACTTGGGGGAATGTAATAGGCAGATACTTGAAGATACTAGAAATGAAGCAGCAGCAGCCTAGTTCTGTGAAGGAGATGATGTCACAGGTGATTCTGTGATGCTGAAACATCTTCTTCTCTGTATGTAAATAATCTGAACCTCAGAAGTGGACATCAGTGTGTCAACAGAAGGAAATGGGAATGCAGTCTCTTCTCCATGATAGCGATGGCATCAAGGACCTATAAAAGCATGAAATGCAAAGGAAGAGAACTTCCTCACTCAGTGCAGGTAGAGTAACCCAGAGCTGTAATTTGACATCCTGCAACAGGGTCTGGAAGGGAATTCAATAACCAGAAGTGTATGCCAGAGCAGGTTAAAATAATCCTTGAGCTTTTTAGGAATAAAAAGGAGGTGGGGAGATCCTTCAGGAAATAAAATACTGAGATTGTGAAGGAAGCATAGCTTGTTCAGTGATTGTGAATTTGCTCACAAACTTCTGGGCTCCTCTCCAGCATCAAGAAGTGTATACTAAAAATATTACAAAGAATTTTAGATACAGGTTTAAAATAGATGTCATTTCCCAGGGCCTTTGCTGGATGTTGTGTATTTGAACCCACACAATATACAACACACACACACACACACACACACACACACACACACACACACACATAAACACACACTCCCAGATAGGATTATAATTACTTGAAACATGAAAAAATGTAATTTCAGCACTATTAATATTTGGCAACTTCAGTAAACATGGATTCTAGAAATACATGACACAGATGTATTTCTAGATGTATTTTTAGGGACTACAGTAGTCCCTAAAACCAGTTTTCAGTCATTATTTCTTCACTTTACCCTACACTGTTTTTCTTGTCTTCCTGGGACTCCAATGAAATGTATATATATATATATATATATATATATATATATATATATCCCTGGCTGGCCTTTAACTCACTCTGTAATCCAAGCTAGCCTTGAACACATGCCAATCTTCCTGCCTCAGTTTTCCAAATGCTATATTACAAGCATGAGCCCCCATAGCAGCTTGGTGAGGTTTGAAACAAAGGCAGATGTTACACAAAAGGCAACTGTAACCCAAAGGAGGGAGAAGAATGCGCCTATGTGGTGATATAACTTCTATATTATGCTTGAAGTAACATATTGATATTTAAGTAAACTTTAGAAAAATCATATATTTGATTTTAATCATTACAATGAACATTACAAATAAAACTGTATAAATAACAATAAAAAATGTTGACTAAGTAAAAAAGAAGGTATTGAAATAGCCTCAACAAAGAAAGCAAGAAAGCCAAAAAAAAAAAAGACCACTTCAAATAACCAAAACTAAAATAACAATCAAAACACCCAAACACCCAGAGGGATAAAAAGAGAAATCAATAACAAAGGAGACATAATCTTAGCATAGTAATTATATGTTGAAATACAACTGCAGTACACATAAAACACATCAAATAAAAATGGATCATCAGGAGAGATAAAAATTCTAACTATATGTTGCTTGTGAAGAACTCACTTTTAATATAAGGATGTTTGTAGGTTAAAAGTAAATGCGTAAAAATAATTGTAGATATCATGCAAAAGCTATTCAGAAGAATGAAGGGATAGCTGTATCAGTGTCAGACAAAGTCAACATTAGAACATAGCTTGGACATAAATCACATCAAATTACTTCCTTTCTGCAACCATTAAGTAGTTTCTAATTACTCATAGAACAACACCATGTTTCATTTTGTCCTAATAAAATCTAAGAGCTATATCTCTCTACCACCCAGGTTTCCTTCATCTACTTAAGAATAACTTCATTTATCTCCCTAAACTATCAAGCAGCCCTATGTGTTATTTGTTTTTCCCTACTATGACAAAAGTTTCAAAGAAGTGCCCCTGATTCTCTTCTTCTCTCTGGTGTCCTTGATGTCTACAAAGAGTGTCTGATTTATAATATACAATTTATTAATAACTTCTGCCTACAGATACACAATTTCTTTCTCTGCATTCTCCTATAAATTGCATTCTGTCCAAATATGATAATTTCAAAGGATCAAAGTTACCCACAAAAATAATTGTTATGGCACTTCTGGATTTGGAATTCATTAAGAGTTCTGTTTCCCAAGCATCTTCTGTAATCAAGTACTTCTTGCATGACCTTCAGGAAAAAAAAAAAAAAGAATACTACTGCACCTAAAAAGGTCTCTGGCTTGAGAATAAAACTTGCAGAGACACTTGTTTGAACTAAAATTGTTAACTGCAAAAAGTTTTGATTGTAAAACGTCTCTTCATATTTGGAAGTGAAAGCCTGATACCAGAATTTACTTTTTTGAACTTTATAAACTTAAAGAGATAAAACTATAAAGATTTTTGTTATGGATTTCTTCAAATTTGGAAGGCTGATACCAGAATTTATTATCTGAATTTTGGGACTTAAGAAATGAATTGAACAATAGAGATTTCATTGCAATGGGACAATTTTGAGTTTACTTATAGTAATGACCTTGGAACTGGTTTCTGGAATTGGGTTAGAAATGGAACTGCTTTAATGAAGAAATTTATTGTTTCTACCTAGACTAAAGATGCAGTTTTGTGTATGCATATATGCTTTATTCACTGGTAATTCATATATTGTTTTATGGAACTGTTTTATGTAAAAATGGAATTAGTTATGAAACTGGTTTTGTGTTACAAATGGAACTGTTTAAATGGAAAAGTTTGGGTTTTCTAACTAATCTTGAAATTTTATTGAAAAAAATTTATAAAGAAAAGGGAGTTAATATTCTTTAGTCTACTTAATTTAAAAAATGGTTGTTTGAGTGGATTAATGTCATGTTTTGTTAGTAAGAAATGCAAATGGGTATACTAAGAGACTACTTTTAAAGTGTAAAGAGTTTTAATAAGAAACTGCTAGCCGGGCGGTGGTGGCGCATGCCTTTAATCCCAGCACTCGGGAGGCAGAGCCAGGCGGATCTCTGTGAGTTCGAGGCCAGGCTGGGCTACCAAGTGAGTCCCAGGAAAGGCGCAAAGCTACACAGAGAAACCCTGTCTCGAAAAACCAAAAAAAAAAAAAAAAAAAAAAAAAAAAGAAACTGCTTTTGGATGTTTTGCTAAAAGTTTTCAAAGTGTTAATGGTTTGATTGAGAATATTGCTTTTCTATATGGGTTTGTAGGAATTGTATAAGTTTGAGTTTTTTCTAACTAGGTTAGAGATTTTGTTTTAAAAAATTATAAAGAAAAAGAGGAGTTATGAGTGAATTAAGGTTGAATGTATGTTTGCAGAAATTATGTTTAACCTATTGATATTAATGCCCGCTGGTTTTGTGGAGTTAAATATTTAGGTTTGATGTGAATACATGGAAGTTTTTCCTATGCTAGCAAGAAAATTCAAATGACTCTATTAAGACTTAAAGTTGTAAGACTGAGAAAATTGTTAACTATATATAGCACCATATATGTTAATTCAGATGGTTCTGTTAAGAGTTTGCTTGGAGTTGTAAGATTGGGAGAATTGTGACTATGTATAGCGATATCAATGTTAACCTGTTAATGGTAATGATGAAGCTAAGGGATTCTTAAAAAAAAAAAAAAGAATCTGTATGAAGAACTGGAAAGATGGCACAGTAGATAAGACCTATTGCTGCTCTTTCAGAGGGCCCAGGTCACAATCCTTCAACTGATATGGCAGGATACAACTCCCTGTCACCCATGATTAATTGGTATCCAAAGACCTTTTCTGGCTCCTATAGGCACTGTATGCACACCCTGGATGTATGTACATATAGGCAAAGTATGTATTATACACATCAAACAAAAATTTTCAAGAGAGAATGTCTATGGACAAAGCTAGTATACTTGTATCTTGATTTTCCCCCTCTGGCAAGTTCTTCACATTATCTGAGTCTGAATTTCCCACAGATTAATCAGAGAAAAATCAAACAAGCTTTCCTTCTCCTTAATATCATAATGCATGCCAAATTTTGTTAATTGGTAAATTCCAAGAAAATGCACTCCAACTGATCCAGAGTGATTAAATAAAGAGAGAGAAACAAAAAGAGGACAAAAAGTCAAATAAGGAGAAACAGAGGACAAAAATAAATTAAAGTGACTTTTTCCAGGCATCTGGACAAGTGTATAGTCTGGCATGGACAGGAGCTTAACGATCAATATTAACTTTATCCAGTTGAAGTCAATTCAGTAAATACACAAAAATATGGTTTAAGACCAAAAGCCTTGAACAATTAAAGATAATGATTATCAAAGGGCTGTTCAGCAAAGAATGAGCATGCAGATCAAGCTGGCATCCAGAGCAGGTGGCATACAAGTGTGTCAGACGGAACAGTGTTTACAATCCTGTAAATATTTGCAAAATGGATGAAAAGTGAACTACAGACCTTCTGAAGGCCATTACACCATGCACCCAGCACTGATACTTTTTATCTTTCCTTATAAGGGTATTCTTCCAGTTCTCTTAGCTAAATACAAGGCCAGGGGCAGGTCAATGATAATTATGTACTTCAAATGTACACTGTGCCTTCCCTAGGGAGGACTGCATATTCCACATTAATCAAGTCAAGAATTTGCAACAGAAATGTTTCATTTTGTACTTGAACAGAAAAATTCTGTAATCTGTTTTGATTTTGTGGTTGTTGTTTATATACAAACGTTGAAACTTTGACTTCTCCATTACATGCT
The DNA here is from genome assembly GCF_949786415.1 of Peromyscus eremicus. Lineage (NCBI taxonomy): Eukaryota > Metazoa > Chordata > Mammalia > Rodentia > Cricetidae > Peromyscus > Peromyscus eremicus. The sequence goes on from NC_081431.1 coordinate 46,773,965, forward strand.
GACCATCAGAGAATAAGCATGGAGTTTACAAACAAACTAAAGGTCTGCATGCTGAATTACCCATTTTCACAATTCCTTTTTTTTTCATCTTGCAAAATAACTATAACACATGTAACTGAGGAACCCTATGTCCTCTTACACTGGAAGATAGAATAAGATTCACTGTAATATGCCCATTAGTGTGTATGTCTTGTACTGACTGTATCCATAAATCCTCTGCTTTATCCCTATCCCATTTTCTTTTCCACTGTCCCTGATCATTCCTGCAGACCCTGATATTTGATTATCTCAGATTACGTTTTTTGTTTGTTTGTTTGTTTGTTTCATGCATAAAAGAAAATGATACTGGATGTACATGTTTCCTCTGCTCCTGCTTTATTTGTTTAACTGTTCTGTGGTGATATTTTATTTGTGCTTTAATAAATAAAGCTTGCCTGGAGATCAGAAGGAACAGCAAGCCATTTTAAGTAAGCAAAGAAGTCAGGCAGTGGTATTACACACCCTTAATCCTATCACTTATCAGGTAGGATCTCTTTGTGTTCAAGGCCACACTGGGAAACAGAGCCAAATGTAGTGACACACACATTTAATCCCAGTACCAACCATAGAGGTCTGGAGGTGTGTACAGACATAAAGAAAGTGACAGAGCTGTGTAGGAAGAGGAAGTGATGTGGCTGGGCTAAGAAAGCCAATGAGAGAACAGAACAGAAAAGGCATATGAACATGAGTATACAGGAAGAAGCTCTCCTTGGAATCTGCAGAGTTGGTGAGGTGAGGTTAGCTCATGATTTGTCCTATTCCTCTGATCTTTCTCTCGGACTTTAACCCAAATTTCTGGCTTCCTGTTTTTTGTTTGTTAAGACCATTTAGAAATTCGATTACACAGTTTCCTCTATTTTCTTATGACAGGAGTTCAATAATTTCAATAGCCTAATAAGACTCTATTTTCATATATGCGATATTTTAAAATCCATTTTTGTTGATTTATACTTTTATGGTTATTTTAAAATGTCAACTTGCCACAAATTATAATCACCATAGTAGGAGCCTCACCTGAGGACTGTGATGGCATCTTCCATTTCCCTTTTTTTCCCCTTTAATTAAAAATAAACTCTTTTCTCATATATGTGATGATATTGTGCTCCCCAAAATATTGTGCACCCTAATAAACTTATCTGGGGTTAGAGAACAGAACAGCCACTAGATATAGAGGCCAGAAAATGGTGGCACTCACACCTTTAATCCTAGCATTCCAAAGGCAGAGATCCATCCGGATCTCTGTGAGTTCAAAGCCACACTGGAAACAGCCAGGCATGGTGACTCACACCTTTAATCCAAGGAAGTGATGGCAGGAAGCAGAGAGGTATATAAGGTAAGAACCAGGAACTAGGAGCCTGGTTAAGCTTGTAGGCTTTTAACAGCAGTTCAGTTAAGATTCATTCTGGATGAGGACTCAGAGGCTTCCAGTCTGAGGAAACAGGATCAGCTGAGGAATTGGCGAGGTGAGGTTAGCTGTGGCTTGTTCTGCTTCTCTGATCTTCCAACATTCACCCCAATACCTGGTTCCAGGCTTGTTTTTATTAATAAGACCTTTTAAGATTCATGCTACACATATTTTATATTCCAATTGTTTTCTCTGTCTACTACTCCCAGCTGCTTTCCACCCCCTTCCAGATCCACTCCCCTTCTCCCTTCTCTCTCTCTCTCCCTTTCTCTTCCCTTTCTCTCTCTCTCTCTCTCTCTCTCTCTCTCTCTCTCTCTCTCTCTCTCTCTCTCTCTCTCTCTCTCATTAGCAAAGAGACTTCTAAGAGATAACAACCAAACATGACAAAATAAAATAGAAAAACTATCATATGAAAGTAGGACATGGCAACCCAACAGGAGGAAAAGAGTCCCAAGATTAGACACAAGAGTCATAAACCCACTCTTTCTCAAAGTCAGGAGTCCCACAAAAATATTAAGCCATAAGCTATAGGTCATGGATAGGGGATCTGGTGCAGACCCATGTAGACCTTGTGTTTGCTGCTTCAGTCTCTGTGAGCTCATATGCACCTTGCTTAGTAGATTCAGAGGCCTTGTTCTCCTGATGCCTTCTATCCCCTCTGACTCTTAGACTCTTTCTGTCTCCTCTTCCATGGGATTCCCTGTGCTCTAAGGGAGAGATTTGATGAAGACATCCTGTTTAAACACTCTCTTAGCTAATGTATGGCTGTAGGTCTCTTCATCTGTCCCCATCTGCTGCCAGAGAAAGCCTCTCTGATGATGAGTGGATAAGGCACTGATCTATGAGTACAACAGAATACTAATAGGAATCATTTTATTGATACTTAAAAAAAATATTATTTGTTTAGACCAGTAGTGTTTGTTTTTACCCTCAGTCTACAGGTTATCTAATCTCTGGTTCTTGGTTATCTTAGCAGTGGCAGGTATGGGTCCTTTTCATGGAATGTGTCTTAAGTCAGACATTAGTCAGCTATTCCCATAAGTTTTGTGCCGTCCCTGCTCTACCACATTTTTGCAGCAATACAGATTTGTAGGTTAAAGATTTGGTGGCTGGGTTGTTGTTTATGTCTCTCCCTTGACAGCCTGCAGCGTACATTCCCACCCAAAAGAGACTTATGGGGTGAAGGCTCCATGTAGGCACCAGCTGGATTTCTCCACATTCTGTGAGTTGTATGGGTGCTGTCCTTGGCAATGGGCCTTGCTATCAGTTTGTGGAGAGCAACTCATTGTTTTAGCAACAGCCAGGGATGTTTGAGGATTTCCATGGAATCCTTTTGGCCAACAATTTGGTGGAATGCAACCCAGTCCTGCTATTGACAGCTTTATTCGGTGATATGAAATGGCTAGTTTAGATTCCATATCCTACATTATCAGGGGACCACATTAGGATCATACATTTTAGAAAGTTTCCACCATACTAGGTTTCCATGTCATCCCTCAAATGCCCCTCAATTCCAGCTGTCTCTCCTGTCATTCTCTCCCTTTACCATAACCTCTCTTCTCCCTCCTAACCTGATCCAGCTCCCATTACCACATGGCCCCAGTTAGCCTGTAAAATCTATTCTATTTTATGCTCCCAGGGAGATATATATGTGCCCCTGGATGCTTCCTCTCTACCTAAACTCTCTGGGTCTATGGATTTAGCTTGGTTAACATGCATTTGACAGCAAATATTCACTTATAAGTGAGTACATACCATATTTCTTTCTTTCTTTTTCTTTTGTTTTGTTGTTTTTTTGTTTTTTCGAGACAGAGTTTCTCTGCTGTGTAGTTTCATTTCCTGTCCTTGATCTCACTCTGTAGACCAGGCTGGCCTTGAACTCACAGAGATACGCCTGGCTCTGTCTCCCTAGTGCTGGGATTAAAGGTGTGCACCACCGCAGCCGGGCCATACCATATTCGAATCTGGACTGCCACCTTATGCTCCCACACAGCAGATGGAGGGAAATGCAGTGCTGCTGGGAGCTCAGGGATAGGACAGTTTTTAAAGGAAAAAAAAACAAAAAAACAAAACAAAAATGCATGTCAGGAGTTACAAATGTTATTTATTAAGCAGTGCTGTTTACCATCTGAGCGAAGCCAGTATAAGAGCTTATTAAGGCAAGGGGTGTGCATAGGCCTACGGAATGATCATGCAGGAAGTGGGGGAGGTATAGGTGTCTGTCCGTCGTCCCCCCGTCCCCCCGTCCGTCCGTCCGTCCGTCCCCCCTCCCCCTCGCACCATGCACATATGGGGCTTATGTAGCTGTGCCATGCATGCACATAGATCATGTGATCACACAGTGCACAGATGATGTAGGATATAAGGCCCTGGGATGACTAAGCATCTTACCTGGCTACTGGACAATGAACTCATGGTCATGTAGCTGGGAGGAGTGGCTAGCAATTCTAAGAACATGCCTTAGCGTTTTGGGATTGGGTAAAGGGATATGGAGCAAGGTGATTTTTTTGAAACTGTTGGTTAAATTTTCAGCGCAAAACCACAACTTGCTAACAGGATATCTGGATATCTGCAAGGGCCATAACTGTCTGTAGGAACATCTGGATCTCATTAAACTTCATTGCACGGTTTCTTAATTGGCTGCTTCTAGGGTATCTGTTTGAATTTCGTTATCATGGCACACTCCTGAGGTTCTTCCTAGAACTGAGTATAGCCCCAGTCATCAGATGGTCTAACATGGCAGCCCTTCCCTAAGACAGAGTCTGTAAGTCAAGTCTAGGCCTTCATACTGCCTTCACATTCTATCTTGTCATCCTAAAGTTATGATTTTTATTAATGTTTTTCTATAAATATCTCTTAATTCAGAAAAAAAACTTGCATAATTATTTTAAATAATGATTGGTATTTTACCAATGTTCAGCTGGAATCTCTATCTCAGCCCCATTTGTCTCTCTCAAACCCTGTCCTCTCAGAAAAACTACCAAAAAGCTCAGTTCCACATTCTTAGCGATGGTTCCTCCCCTGAAGCTGCCAGGTGCCCAGTCATCGCCTAAAGTGTTAAAATTGGGCACAAACCCAGCATGTGGCAGATAAGTCATCACCCTGCACCTTTAGGGTGTTTAAGCTCCCTCCTTTAGATCAGCCGTGTGATTTTCTCCTGCCCCTTTCTCCTATCTTGATCTCTGGGGGCTGGAGGGTCACCAGGGATTTGCATTGCCCAAATAAATCTGGTCTTTTACTTTTTAATTTGGCTTGTTTTGGTTTACTGCATCGGTGAAGAAATCTATTATCGGAGTACAGAAAACCTATTAACCAATATTAACTATATACTTATAGTTGTCTATACTGCTCTTAAAGCAATCTTTGAGTATTTGGAAGTCAAAGACAAACTTGAATACCAAGGGGGGGATCAAGTTTCTATTCTCCACATTATTTTACATTTATAGATTTAAAGAATACCTCATCTTCTTTTATTTCTGTATCTTATTTCTGTATCTGGCCTAACATTCTTTGACTATCAGAACATTTGAAATGCATTAGCTTAGCAAACCACTGGCTTCCTCCAACCCAAAATGCAAGAATGTCATTAAACAACATCTCAGACTTGTAGCAGAGATCCCTAAGCTTCACTGTAACCTTCTGTGCTCACAAACATGCTTGGCAAATGCAGCTTTTTGAGTGTCATTTGTTCTGTGACTATGAAAATTCATGTAACCGGTCCCATGTCAGAACACATCGTTCACCACAAACGGAGTACCTGTTTCTTGGCAGTGATCAGATCTATTTGGCTCAGAAACTGTTTCATTCCCATTGAGATACATCTCATACAAAACCTCCTTTAATTAAGCAGGAAGGGTATTTTACTTTTTGTTAATTCTTGTGTTTTGAAATCATTTGTTTGTACACTTTAGGTTACTCTATCTTTCAACAATGCAACTACATCTAATTTAGAAATTTCTAACTTCCTTCGTCTTGAATGCATCAAGACTTACATTTTAATGGCAGCTTCTTTAGAGGCAGTGTTTCTGAAGTGCTAGATATTACGATTATAGATGGGTTTTGTACCAACCCCTGTTAAGCTTTTATGTTCTGTCTCTCTCTCTCTCCACTTTATTTTGAGAAATCTTTACTCTGTGTACTTCAAGAACCTGATATGGTAGTAGATATGCATTCATTTTTTTTTCATGTTATGGTGAAGTAAGAACAAATTTCCAGTTGATAGTTTTTGAAGGCTTTTCCTTTTGATTGACACTTTTTCCTTAATGATTTTGTAGGGGTCAGGATGTACTGCCCTAAAACTTTATGTTTGGTGACCTAAGGCATGTGTGTTAACACAATGCTAATTTTAACAGAGTGTGTGTGTGTGTGTGTGTGTGTGTGTGTGAGAGAGAGAGAGAGAGAGAGAGAGAGAGAGAGAGAGAGAGAGAGAGAGAGAGAGAGAGACTGCATTTGTTAGGGTCGAGGAATCCCAGAATAGCCCACAGGAAGACCAGGTTCAAGCAAACAGAAAATTTATTGAAAAAGGCTGATATATCAGGGAGGCAGCTGGTGCCAGGATCTGAGCTGCATTCCCGGAGGTGGAGGAGAGCAAGTACTTTAAAGAAAAAAACAAAACAAACAAAACCAAGGGGGCAAAGCTGAAACTTCAACCAGTCATAACAGAACATGGGGAGACACAGGAGCTTTCCCGGGTGGTGGTGGAACCCCAGCCTACTAGGGAGCCTTTGGAGTTTGTGGTTCTGCCCCAGCTTAGTACCAATCAGGGGAGGGTGGAACTTTTGTGGTTAGGTTGTTTCCTAGGATTTTGGGTCAGATCATTTCCTAAACATCTGAGGAGAAATAGATTTTAGGAGGAATAGTCATCTCCCTCTATTGAAATCTCAGGCTAAGTAAAAATGGAGCCCCTGTTGCTAAGTTGGACTCAACATGTTGAGTAGCTAGAGGTTGACTGTGGGTTTCTTCCTCAAACACTTCCACCTTATTTTTAAAGACAGGGTCTATTACTGAATCTGAAATTCACTCATTTGGTTAAACTGTCTATCCATTGAACCTTAGGCATGCTCCTTTCTCGGCCTCTACAGCTCTGAATGCCAGGTGCCACAGCCATGCCTGGTCCTTAATTTGAGTGCTAGATGTTATATTTCAGAGCCCTGTGCAGCCACGGCAAACACTTTCCCAACTGATGCACCATCCCAGCTCATCTGATCATTTTAAAATTGCCACTGTGACAAGCCAAAAATCTTTCCGACTCTGTATAATTTTCAAAAATGAATGGATGTTAAAAGACGTCTTGTGCACTCATGTAGCTGGTTACAGTTATTATGCACCACAATCACTTGAATATTTATCCAGTGCTATTGTTTGGATCAAATAGTCTGATGCCCTCAGCCAAGCATCTCATTGCCCGGAGGATTATCCAAACTCATTTTCTGCTTCTCAAAATACATTACCTTTAAATTCTCAATGGTATTTCTAGAGTATGTAGTGTACAGGTATTAGGTAAATTGTGTGTTTTATATTATTGATCTCTCAAACAGGAGACAGATGCTCTGTGATTTATTACACTCTGATCTTTTTTTTTTCAATAGACATACACATACTGAAGTAGGAACTATTACTTTTGCCTATCTATAGCTAAAAAACCAGAAGCCTAACCAGGCAAAGTAAATAGGGCAAATCACTAAAAACAGTTTTGTTCACTTTGATCACAACATGAGGAAAGCAGGCTTGGTGTGCTCTGCAGTTTGTTGTAGAAATTGCACATCTGACTATTGACAGCAGGTTCTCATAAGTCCTGTGATGTTCAGCAGGATTCTGGTGTCAGGTGGACACAAAGCTCTCTAGATGCAGGATCAGTTTCAACAGAATGCCAAGAATAAATGAAAATGATATACATGTTACTGGTTTGAAGTAATTATGGAGGTTGCATGGACAAGTTGCATATATGTTCTTGACCAAATTGCATATGTGTTCTTGATCTAACTAATATTTCCTATTTTGCTCTAGACTTGTACCTGTGGATCACGGTAATGTTCCTTTCCTGGGATCCATGAGGAAGAAAGAAAAAATAAACAAGTGTGTTGGACCTGTTTTTATACAAATATTCTGACAAGTCTCTCTCTGTGTGTGATGGGGGTTTGGCATGTGTGTATTGCAGGTGCCTATTTGTAGATATGCTTACATGTGGAGACTACAAAAAAATCCTGGGAGTCATATCACTAGTGCTATCCACTCTTTTTGTGTGTTTCTTATTTATTTATTTATTTGGTTTGATAGTGTTTCTCCCTGGTTGGTAACTCACCTGAGTTCAATGAGGCCAGGCTGGCCAGTATGACCTGGCTAACGGTCTCTCTTTGCCTCTTTAGTGTTTATATTACACCAGGGGGCCATAATACTGGGCATTTTCTAAAGTAGGTTCTTGGAGTGTAACTCAGGTCCTACTTCTTCTAAGCCAATAAATCACTTTACAGATATCCATCACCTCAGCGCCATGCTTGTATTTCATGAAAGAAGATAGGTGTGTTATTATATGCCTTTACATGGTGGCCCCCAAAGGCCATGGTAAGAGATTTGAGTAGACCACCTTGATGTTCCTTGTGTTAACACTCGGGAGAAAAAAAAAAGATTTACACTTAGTGGTAACAGCAGCTATTATTTTAGGTAAGAAAAAAAGTCATTAAAAATTAATAGAGATTAGGAATGTCTATTTGTATATTTGTCTGAATGGACAGAGTAGTAAACAACTTTGGAGTCATAGGAATGCTCAGTGGAGAGGAAATAAAGAAGAGTAAACTCATAATATTCATGGGGAGAGACTAAATGTGCGGTGACTATCACCTTATCTGTTCCTTGTTGTATGAATTCATGAATTCATGAACGGAGTAATGTGATACTGGCCTTGGAAGTTTTGCATGAATTAATCAACATCACTAAGCTCTTCTCAAACTGCCAATGGCCCCCAAGATGGCATCGTTCCACACGAAATTTGGAGAAAGGCATCCAAGGGAGGAGTAATGGAGTAGACTCTCCGAATACAGATTTGCCTTTCCTATTAGTCATGCTTTTGCACAAATCACCATCTGTGATACTTACTCATTATCATGTTACTTCATATCACATTGCATTTTAGTGAGTGATTTGTGTTAGAACAAATCATGTGTGGAAATTGACTCACAGTGATGGATCTGAGTGATCTTACCACTTCCCATTCTAGCCTGAAAAAAGAATGGCATGACTTTTTATTAAAGTGTTTGATTTTAGATTTTACTGCAGCTCAGTGGCAGTACCTTGAGAGACTGTGATAATGTCCTCCTGGCTCATGGAAAAATTATGAGTTGGAACTCAAGGTCAGTTATATCATATAATTTCATTCATTGGCAGGACTCAGGTAAGGAATCAAAGTGTTCCCACCTTCAGTGGTTAATACTGGTAAGTATTTCATCCCTTTCATGTGAATTTTTTTCCTTCCTATTTACAAATCTTGGTATTATTGATTTAGGTGTTTTAGTTTTTAAGAAGAATGTTTCAGTAAGGAACCAACCTTGAGATATAAATTTGAAGGAAAAAAAATAAAGAAAGGAAAAAACAGATCTCAGAAGAAACAAAAAATAACTACAATAAAAACGAGAAACAGAGAAGAGAAGGGAGGAGAGGAGGATGAAAGGAGGGAGGAGGGAGACTTCAGGTAAAGTGCAGCAGATTTTGTCTTACTGGGCTAGGTTCAGACACGAGATTGTTTGTGTGCTTGTGGTTTTTCATGATTACTTCATATGACCAGGTTAGGGGCCTTTGCTGAAGACATTCACCATGTTCCCACTCCTACCACAGACCAAGTATGGTTTCATGATGCAAAATCTAGGTCAGTTCAGGTTTGCCTAAATAATTTGAAGTTTTCCTAGAAAAATATATGGTTAGAAATTGTTGCATTTTCTTAATTGGCTGTTAATTAACAGGCTGTCATTAGTTTCTGCTAACCCTATCCCCAAAGTGCCATCCATTAACTACTACCATCTCTGCATGAGGCTTACTTATTTAACTTTTGTTTGAGTTCTGTAAAAACATCATGGTTATGTTTCACTAAATTCACCTTTGTCATTGTTTGATGGAGATTACTTAAAATAAGGACAAATATTGTCCACAGAATTTAGAAACATGAACATTATCACAATCCATGAGAAAAAGGGGCTTAGCTTTTTCCATGAGATGTGAACCACAGATAGCAGAATTGGAGAGTGATTCTCATTTGAAAAATTGACTTAGAAGATTCATGTGAATTTTGAAGATAATCTGGTTTCATGAAAAAGTATAATTCTTCATTTTTTTCCAGGGGAAAACATTGCATTAAGTTTTAATATTAATGCTTACTTTTATTAATTAATTTTGAATCATGAATCTCACAAGTTTAAAACAAACTAAAGGTATTTATAAACATACACAGCTCAAGTTATTATTTATGAATCAAACACATTTTAACATTTACTATTAAGGGGCTCTAGCTAGAGCTAGTTCCAATTTTATATTTAGACCAAAATTCTGAATTCATTTAACAGGGCTGTACTGGGTTTGGTATTCATTTATACTGAGGAAGTTGCATTTTATTTCCGTGGCCTTGGCCACTGTGTTGCTGGATTGAGCAGCCTTCTCCTTGAAATGTTCAAGGTCAGCTCACTACCACACTGTTGAACACAGTTCAACAATTCTTTCCTCCTGCTTGCCTGAAGAAGCTGAGAAGTGGATGATATGAAGGTAATAACATCAAAAACTAATAAATGGGACCTCCTGAAACTGAGAAGCTTTTGTAGGGCTAAGGACACGGTCAATAAAAAAAAAACAACAGCCTACAGAATGAGAAAAGATCTTCAACAACCCCACATCCAACCAAGGGTTGATCTCCAAAATATATAACTTAAGAAACTAGATGCAAAAAACAAAATGATCAGATTTAAAAGTGGGATAAAGATCCTCACGGAGAATTCTTAACAGAAGAATCTCAAATGGGTGAAATGCACTTAAGTGTTCATCATCCTTAGCTACAAGACAAATGTAAATCAAAGCACTCTGAAAATCCATCTTATATCTGTCTGAATGTCTAAGATTGAAAACACAAGTGACTCCCCATGCTGGCAAGGAAGTGTCAGATGTTTAGCAAGGAAAATACTCTTGTTGTGGAATATTGTTTTAACTAGGCCAAGATGTGTTACATTTGCTTATGCCATGGACTATTACCTTAACTGTGTAAAGGTGTGTTACATTTATTTCTGCTGCCTTTGTTAATGATATAAAGATGTGTTACTTTTGTTCATGCTGCATTTGTTTAATGATACAAAGATGTGTTGCATTTGCTTCAACTTGTCTATCTAATGCACCTGATTGGTCTAAAAAAAAAACCTGGACGGCCAATAGCTAGGCAGGAGAGGGATAGACAGGGTGGCATGCAGAGAGAATAAATAGGAGGAAGAATCTAAAGAGAAGAAAAAAAAACAAGAGGAATGGGGCAAGAAGGAGGAGGAGAAAATGTGGGATATACCTGGGGTATATCAGAAGCCAGGTAGCTTCCAGCCAGAAGACACAAGAAACAGTGAAAATAAGACATACAGAAACAAAGAAAAGTAAAAATCCCTGAGGCAAAAGGTACATGAAGAGAATCTGGTTAATTTAAGTTAAAAGAGGTAGCCAGAAATGAGTCTAATCAAGGCTAAGCATTCAAAGCTAACAATATGTCTCTGTGTCATGATTTGGGAACTGGTTGGTTGTCAAAAAGAAAAAGCCTGGTACACATTCCTTAATAGCTAGTGGGAGTACAAACTTGTACAGCCACTTTGGAAATCAATATGGCAGATTTTCAGAAAATTGGGAATCAATCTACCTCAAGACTCAGCTATAACACTTTGGAACACATACCCAAAGGACATTCTATCCTACCACAAAGACTCTTACTCATTCATGTTCATTGTGGCTACTTAATAGCCAAAACCTGGAAACAACCTAGATGCCCCTAAATCCAGAATGGATAAAGAAAATTGAGCCACGCAGTGGTGGTGCACACCTTTAATCCCAGCACTGGGAGTCAGAGCCAGGCAGATCTCTGTGAGTTCGATGTCAGCCTGGTCTACAGAGCAAGGTCTAGGACAGGTGCCAAAACTACACAGAGAAATCTGTCTCAAAAAACAAAAACAAAAAAACAGAAAGAAAGAAAGAGAATGTGGTACATTTATACAATGCAGCATTACTTAGCTGCTAAAAACAATGAAATTTGAAGGCAAATGAATGGAACTAGCAAAAAGCATCCTGAGTGACGTAATTCAGTCCCTTAAAGACAAACATGGTATATACTCAAGTATAAGTGGATATTAGCTATAAAGTAAAGGATAGCCATGCTATAATCCACAGATGCAGAGTCTGGGTAACAAGGAGGGTGCAAGGGGAGAAACACATGCATCTCCTGGGTAAAGAGAAATAGAAGAGATCATATGGGTAGGCTGAGGTCAGGTGGAGATGGGAACAAAAGGGATCAGGCTGGGGGTGGATGTAAGGGGAGAGTACTGAAAGAGATGACTGCAAAGGGGGTGAGATTTCAGGGTCAAGTAGAAATGTGTTGCAAAGGAAACTCTCAGGAATCTACAAGGATGACCCCAGCGAAGACTCCTAGCAATGAAAGATGTGTAGCCTGAACTGGCCATCTCATGTAACTTGGTAGGACTTCTGGTGGAGGAATTGGGATCCTGGCCAAGTCATACAACTTTTTTTTTTTAACTTTAAACACCAGTGTTTATTATCATTTAAAACAGGCAGCTATTGATAGTCAACTATGAGGTGCTACTTGAATCTATTTAGGCAGGAACATACACAGCTATTACAATATAGCTACAAGTGGCTGGGGAGATAGCTCAGCCTGCAAAGTGCTTGGCAAGTGGCACTCATGCCAAGCATGAGAGCCTGAGTTAGACCCATAACCCAGCCTAACTGCCCTGCTTCAGAACAATGACATATATTGGCTTAAAAAAACAAACAAACAAACAAAAAACTAAAAACCAAAAGAACTCCTGAGGGATCACTCACACACATGCACACATATACATTCGTATGAACTTGCACATGCACATTTCCCCATATGCACATATATACATACACATGTGACTGCAGAAACATGGCTACACAACTTTTGGCCTACAGTCTGTCCTGCCTATGGGATGTTTTGTGGTGGGGAGAGGTAAGGGTGGTGCACAGATTGTGAGAGTGGCCAACCTGTGAATGCTCTAGCCTCAGACACATACCATAAGAGTGAACCTACCCCTGACACTGTATGAAGTGCCAGGACCCAGAGGCTGGGTGGCCCAAAGACCTAGGATAGAACCAATCATGATTAGAGAAATAAAAATGGCAACAGAATGATGCCTAACAATATTCTGCTATACTCATACAGAAGGGTGACTACCCTTGGTGCCATCAGAGAGCCTTCATCCAGTAGCTGATAGAAACAGATGCAGAGATCCACAGCCAAGCATTGGGCTGAGCTCAGGGAATCCTGCTGAAGAGAGGGAGAAAGGATTATATGGGGTGGGGGAAGAGTCATAAGGATATAACAAGGGAACCCACAGAAACCATTAACCTGAGCTTATAGGAGCTCACAAAGTCTGGAACAATAGCCAGGGAGGCTGCATGGGGTGTGACACAGGACCTCTACATCTCCCTAGCTGTGGGAGGAGGGGCTATCCCTATAGCTCAAATTCTAATTGGTCTTAATAATAAAAACCTGGCGTCAGATATAGGGGTAAATGCTGAAAGATCATAGAGACAAAGGAGCAAGCCACAGCCACCACTTCTTACCTCTCCAACTCCTCAGCCTGACAGAGACTGAACTCCTGTCTCCTCCCACCTTATATTCCTCTCTCTGCACAGCCATATTACTTCCTGTCTCTACCTCCTTAGTGCTAGATTAAGGGTAGAGCTAGCCCCTAGTAACCATAGAGGCCAGGCAGTGGTGGCACACACCTTTAATCTCAGCATTGTAAAGAGGAAGCAGGAAGATCAGGAGTTCAAAGCCACCCTGGGCTACACAAGATTGAGAAACACAAGTCTAAAAGAGGAACAAGTCTAAAAGAGCTAGGCAGTGCTGGCACATACACCTTTATCCAGAACTTGGGATCTAATACCTTTAATCCCAGCACTAGGGAAGTGGAGACAGGAAGTGATATGACTGCACAGAGAGAGAAATATAAGGCGGGAGGAGATAGGAGCTCAGTCTCTTTCAGGCTGGGGAGTAGGCAAGGTAAGAAGTCTCTCCAGTCGCTGATTCCTTTACTGATCTTTCAGCATTTAACCCAATATCTGGCTCTGGGTTTTTGTTATTAATACCAACTAGGATTTGTGCTACATGTCCCTAACATTTTAGCTGGGTTTTGGGAACCTAGTCCTCATACTGGGTTGCCTTGCCCAGCACTAATATAAAGGGATGACCTTAGTCCTAAAGTGACTTGATAGATCATGTTTTGTTGATACCCATGGGAGTCCTGTCCCTTTTTGAACAATTTGAGCAGTTGACAGAGGTGGGGCAGGAGGGAATGAGAAGAGAAGAGGAAATCTGCCATCAGGATGTTAAATAAATGTATAAATTTATTTAATAATAGAAACACCTGTATAAACAGAACTTATAAATAACCAGCATCTGAGGCAATAAACATTGTGCTATAGGACACAGAAGCCTGAGGATTAATTATTCTTTCCAGTTCCCACATGGACTAGGCATAGTCAGGTCAAATACCCTTAAATTCTAAATATTTTCTGTTTTCCATTGGCTCTTTTTTGGGGGGAGGGGGCCCACCACGCAGCTCCCAAATAAATCACACACAGAGGCTTATACTTAATTACGAATGCCTGGCCTTAACTTGGCTTTGTTTCTAGCCAGTTTTCCTTAACTTAAATTGCCCTGACTATCTTATTCCTCTGGGATTTTCCCATTCTCTTACTTCTGTAAATCTTAGTCTTACTCCGTGGCTGGCTGGGTAGCTGGGTGGCTGGCCCCTGGAGTCCTCTTCCTCCTTCTCTGGCTCCTAGATCTTAGAACCCTTTTCCCAGATCTCCTTCTATTTATACTCTCTGCCTGCCAGCCCCACCTATCCTTTCTCCTGCCTTGCTATTGGCCAGTTCTTTATTAGACCAAAGGTGTTTTACACGGGCACAGAGTTCACAGAGTTAAACAAATGCAGCATAAGCAAATGTAGCACACCTTAAAATAATATTCTGCTACAGTTTTCTGTTTCGTAGATTCTACCAGCTAGAGCCTAATTAGAAGCATTTCAAATGAAGATTGTGTCTGTAATGAACATATATGCACATTTTTATACATCTTTAGTTGTCTAAACAATACAGTATAACAACTTTTAAGTTTTTATTTTTGATTTTCTTTTTTATTGAAAATAGATTCTCCTCTCAAACAATACAACCCAACCACAGTTTTCCCTCCCTCCACTTGTTCCAGTACCCCCCCACCTTCACTCCCCCCGCCAGATAAATTCCCCTTCCATTACCTTCGTAAAAGAGCAGACCTCCCAGAGACAGCAAGCAAACACACACACACACACACACACACACACACACACACACACACACACACAAAGATACAATAAGACAAGGCAAAAGCCCTCATTTTGAGGCTAGGCAAGGCAACCCAATATAAGTAAGAGTCTAAAAAAGCAAGCAAAAGAGTCAGTGATATACCTGTTCCCACTTTTAAGAGTTCCACAAAAACCACCAAACTAACAGTCATAACATATATGCCGAGGACCAGGTGCAGACCCTGCAATGCCCTGTGCTTGTCTTCTCAGTGTCTGTGAGTCCACATGAGCCCTGCTTAGTCAGTTCAGTCATCTGTGTTCTAGTGTTCTCTATTTTCTCTACTGCAATCTTTCCTCCCCTCTTCCATAGGGTTCCCTAGAGCTACAAAAAAAGAGACTTGATGGACACCTCCAATTTAGACTCTCTGCATAAAGTCTGGCTGTGAATCTCTGAACCCACTCCCATCTGCTGCCAAAATAAGCCTCTCTGTTGATAACTGGACAAGACATGGATCTATGTTATTCTGTAGCAGAATAACATAAGGAGTTCTTTCATTGGTTTGGATTATTTTTCTTTTTATCCTTCATTTGTTCTTCTATCTTTTTCTTTTGTGACCAGTTGGGTTTGGTCTCTGGGCTATCCAGTTTCTAGTACCTGGCCATCTAGGCAGTGTAGGGCATGGACTCCCAATCATGGTATGAGCCTCAAGTTAAACCAGACTTTAGTGGCCACACCCACAAGTTATGATCCACCATTGCCCCAGCACATTCTTGCTGGCAGGACAGATTGTAGGTCCAGGGTTTTGTGGCTGAGTTGGTGTCCAGATTTCTCTTTATAGCCTGAAGAGTACCTCCCTGCACCAAAAAGACTAGAACATAGGGATGAAGGCTCCGTGGAAGCACTAGCTCAAACTCTATGTTCAGTGACCTGTTTGGATGTTGTCCTAGGCAACCCTTTGTTCTAGCATCAGCCTGGGTTGTTTAGGGATTAAAAAGGAAAACCCTTGGCCAACAATTCAAACAAATGCCCCTTATTCTCATCACTGGAAGCCTTGCCTGGTTACAGAAGGTGGGCAATTCAGACTCAGTATCCTCTGTTGCTAGGAGTCCTCACCAGGGTCACCCTCAAAGATTACAGGAAGTTTCTACTGCACTAGTTTTTCACACCACCCCCAAAGAGTCCCCCAGTTCCAGGTGTCTCTCCCCATACTCTCTCTCTCTCCTTCATTTCTCCATAAAATGATCCCTCCTGCTCTTGCCTTCCTGCAAACCCCCCAGTCTACCTGTAAAAATCTATTCTATATCCCTTCTCATGGAGAGCCATGTGTGGCCTCTAAAGCCCCCTGTAACATGAAACTTAAAATGGTCTTTCAGTAAAAACCCCCACAGCCAGATATTGGAATAAATGCTGAAAGATCAGAGAGACAAAGGAACAAGCCAATGCCACATCTCACCTCGTCAACTCCTCAGCCTGAAATGGCCTCAGCCAGCAGGCCTCTCACCGAATGAGCTTCCTCAGCCGAAAAGTCTTCAGCCAAAAAAGCCTCTAGCTGAAAGAGATGCTTCTGCTGAAAAGGCTTTAGTTCCTGTCTCCTCACACCTTATATATACCTTTCTCCACCTAGCCATCACTTCCTGGGATTAAAGGCATGTGTGCTTCCAAGTACTGGGATTAAAGTTGTGTGCCACCACTGCCTAGCAATGGGGAGTCCATCTCATGTAGTCCAGGGTGGCTTTGAACTCACAGAGATCCAGAAAAATCTCTGCTTCCTGAGTGCTAGGATTAAAGGTATGTGCCACCACTGCCTGGCTCTGTGTTCTCCCCTAGACTGAGTCCATCTCATATAGTCCAGGGTGGCTTTGAACTCACAGAGATCCAGACAAATTTCTGCTTCCTGAGTGCTGGGATTAAAGGTGTGTGCCACCACTGCCTGGCCTCTATGTTTAATTTAGTGGCTTGTTCTGTTCTCTGATCTTCAGGCAAATTTTATTTTATATCACCCCCCCCTTATCTAACCTCTCTGGCTCTGTGGATTGTAGCTTGAATATCATTTAATTAGCAGATAATATACACTTATAAGTTAATACATAGAACTTTTCTGTGTCTGGGTGACATCACCCAGGAAGATTTTTTTTTCTATTTGCATCTAATTGACTTCAAATTTCATGGTGTCATTTTTTTCTAACAGCTGAGTAGTACATTTTTTATCCATTCTTTGGTTTAGTGACATCTAGGTTGTTTCCAGCTCATGGCTATTATGAATAAAGTCCCATAAACATAGTTGAGTAAGTGTCCTTGTGGTAAGATGGAGCATTCTTTGGGTAAAAAATATGCCCAAGAGTGGTATAGCTGGATCTTGATGTAAATTGATTCCCACTTTTCTAAGGAACCACCATATTGATTTCTACAGCAACTGTACAAGTTTGCACTCCCACCAGCAGTAGAGGGCTATTTACTTTACTCCATACCAAAAAGCTTTAGGCAAAGGACACTGTCAACTGGACAAAGCAGCAACTGACAGAACAGGAAGAGACTTTTTATTAACTCTGCATCAGATAGAGCTCTAATATCCAAAATATATAAAGAACTCAAGAAACTGACATAAAAAACCAACTAATACAGTTAAAAAAATGGCCTACAGATCTAATGAGAGAATTCTTCATAGAGGAATGTCAACTGGCTGAGAAACACTTTGAGATTCCATCTTATACTTGTCAGAATGGCTAAGATCAATAACAACTTTTTATGTTTGGTTATAATTAGTAATCTAAAAATGACTTCATATGTACAGGAAGATATATCTAGGTTTAATAAATATTACTATGATTTATTTGACACTTGGGCACACACAGCTTCTAGTATCTACCAGGCTTCCTATTAGGTGTCTTTTAAGTTCTGAGAGGTAATCACCATTCTACATGACCTCATTTAGCAAGTTAAGACAATTGTCATTATTTTTCTCTTTTCCTATCTCGGTTCTTTATTCTCTTTCTTCTTCTTCAATATCAGTGATATGCAGGGTAGTTTGAATGTAGTTGGCCCCCATAAACTCATAGGTAGTAGTACTATTAGGAGGCATGGCTCTTTTCCAATAGGTATGACCTTGTTGGGGGAAGTGTGTCACTGTGAGGGTGGGCTTTGAGGCCATATATGCTCAAGCCATGCTCAATGAGACATACCACTTCCTGTTGCCGACAGATCAAGATGTGTTAACTCAGCTCCTTCTCCAGCACAATGTCTGCCTGCAAACCACCATGTTGCACCAAAATGATTACAGACTAAACCTCTGAAGATGTAAGCTTCCCCAATTAGATGTTTTTCCTTTATAAGATTTGCTGTGATCATGGTGTCTTTTCATAGCAATAGAAACTCTAACTAAGAGTGCTGAGTCAGTTTAGTGTTGCTTATATGTGCATAACTTCATGTCTGACCTTTTGGTATTGTATAAACAACTAGAGGACTTACCCATGAGGAAGAATAACTTTCTACCAAGTTTCTACTCAGTAGTCAGTTGTCTGTATATCTTTGTCTATGGGTGGTTCCCTTGAGATTTCCAGTTTCCAAGTTAACATGCCTATTGGTATTGGCATTATTCTGATCACATTGTCACAACCATATTGTTGCAATATTATGGGAGTAGTTTCTTTGATATTCCTGAAAGACAAAGTCACACAGCAGACTTCCCAGTCCTATAGCTCTTAGAGTCTTCCCATCCTCTCTCCTGAGATGTTCCCCAAGACATAGACGTAAGAGTTGTGTTCTTGATATAGCCACTGGGGCTGGAACCTCCACGGTTGTTCTCCTTAGTTTGAGTAGATGTGGTTTTCTGTGGTGGTCTCCATATGCTTCAAGGAGAAATTTCTTAAGGAGGGAAGAGAGCTACAGTTATCTTTGGGTATAGCAATACGTTTTAGAATATAGTAAGAAACTCTGCTGGTCAAGGAAAGTGGTGGTGGTAGGTTATCCTGTAAGATCCATAGCTCTAAGCAGTTTGCTAGATTTCCAGTACCAGGCATGATTTCCTTCCTGTTGAGTCTAATTAGAGAGCTAGTCGTAACTACCAAGACATAAGTGCCACTATTGCATCTTTAGGGATACCTTGCAGAGTTTATCATTGTTGTTCATAGGTATCACAACTGGATAAGATTATTGATTGCTTCGATGACGTTTTGGATCTTTCATAGCACCTTCTGCTACTAAAAAGCTAAATTTCTGGAAAGGGCTTTCATGTCAGATCAGATCCAGCTGTAATCTTCCAAGTCCTGTGTCCATAGTAAAAGGTGTTTCCAGCAATAGGGACTTATCCAGACTGATTTATTTCTCCATCTAATCAATGTTTATATGCTTATTATATTTTTCTGAGCATATAACTTATATAGCCACTAGACAAATCACTTTTACCATCACACTTTGGAGAATATCACCTGTATAATGTTACTTTTGTATTTTTTTCTTTTGAACATGGAAAGTTTCTTTAAAACTGCTTTGCACTGGGTGGTGGTGGTGGTGGTGGTGGTGGTGGTGGTGGTGGTGGTGGTGATGATGGAGCACACCTTTAATCCCAGCACTTGGGAGGCAGAGCCAGGAGGATCTCTGTGAGTTTGAGGCCAGCCTGGGCTACAGAGTGAGATCCAGACAGGTACCAAAACTACACAGAGAAACCATGTCTCGGAAAAAAAAAAAAAACCTGCTTTGCATAATGAATATTTTAAATTTATTCTGTGACAATTTTATACATGTCTGCAATGTATCCTGATCACATCCATTCCCCAACTCCCTTTCCCACCCCTAGGTACCCCAATACATCCCTGTCCCTCCTTCATGACCTCTTTATTCCATAGCTTACTAAATTCAGTCACTGGTGCCAACGTACCCGTGAGTATGGGACAATCTCCTGGAATATGAGTAAACTACCAGAAGCCATACCTGTAAAGAAAAATGACTCCCTCTCCTCCAATAGACATCAACCAACAGCTCCCAAGCTAAGGGTGTGATTTCATAGACTCTTCTCCATTAGTGCTAGGATTTTGTCAGACTTGCGTTTGCGTAGTTCTTATATAGATAACCATAACTGTAGGTTTATTACTGCAATGGTTGTGGCATATATAGAAGACAGAATTTTTCAGCACTTCTCTCTATCTCTGAATCTCACATTCTTTCCACATGGTTTTCTAGAATGTTCCCTGAGCCTTGGGGACTGGACATGAATGTATGGTTTAAGGTTGTGTACTCAACAGTTACCTATTCTCAGCACACTGAACAGTTATGAGTCTCTACCCACTGGGGAAAGAAAAGGTTAACTACATCAAGGCTGAGAACATCACTGATTTATAGTATTTACGTAAATAGTCAGTAGTAGCTTGAAAACATGTTTATATAGCAAAATAACACAATAACCTTTGACTAAGGTTACAATACCAGGCATGAATTCTTCTCCTACAACACACATTCAATTCAATCAGAGAGTGGATGGTTAACTCATAAAAATCATACCTGTGTTGCATTAGGATTAACATATTGCCTGGAAGGTCATGATTATAGAATATGAAGTCTACCACTGAGTAAACCTATTAATGACTTTTCTCCTCCATGAGTTTGCGCAGCATATTTCAACACCGTGGAATTTAGTCCTCAGGGAAGAAGTGTCAAGGCTAGTTCTAGTTTGAGATCTCAATGTCCTGAAAGCTGTGTTTGCTATGAAGACTTTTAATGACTGAGTGAAAGATTGAGTCTGACATGTAGCACTGTTCAGATTGCCCAAATTTATAACACAATATAATTTTTGTAAAGTAGAAAGATAGCCACATAGTCTGTGAATCTTTGTATCACATAGATTTAGTATTTTCTACTCATCAATGATGTTACAAATTCAAGAATAGTGTGGGTTTTTTTGTAGCTTCAGATTTTCCTAGGCTTTCTTTTTAGCTCAAGGATTGTTACTGTTGAAAGAAATACTTGTTCCAATTTTATTGAGTCATAGCCATAAAATGTAAGTCCAAGAGTCTCATTCATCTTTGATTATATGTTTCTATATTTCTAAAAAAAAAATACTCATCCAGAGTTAATAGAAATCACTTAGAACAACTGCTGGGATATAGATTTCTAGACCTTACCATGATATGATTGGGTTGTTTGGGGTTCTTTGCTTCCAATATGATAGAAAGTTTTTCTAGGTGAGGGATAGCTCTTCTGTGTTTGCTTACATAAGACACAAATCATTAAGGATCAGGGTTGTCTAGGTTTGTAGATACAGAGGCTTATAGTCCCATACCCTGACAAACAGAGGTTTAAAGCTTTAAGCTTTAGAAGCTTGATACTTTCAGCAATAGCTACTCATGGTTGGGTCTTACTGCCTTTGGTCTGATCTGGACTCAGTAGCAACTAGCAGCATTTATAATATGTGGTCAATGGCAGCTACAGTTACAACTCTCTATCCTTAGATGTTGGGACACATAGCTTCTAAGAGTGGCAAGTGTTATATCTATTGGTTCTCAAGTAACAAGAACATTAGATTTTACAGCAAATAGTGTTAGTGCACTTGGGTGCTATGACTTGGCCACGGCTCTTAGGGCTTGGCAGTTTCCTAGAACTCTGCAAATGGCTAAAGTTAGGAATCTGTCATCTTTTGCTCTTGGCAGCCTTCTTGTTTTTCTCCATTCCCATTGTTACTTGCCCTACACTTGTAGATCCCATTGTCTCAAACCTGTTCAAAGTCTGGAAATCTTCAGTTGCCTTCTGTAAGGGTAACTGATGCTATTGACACCATCATGTTACTAGCAAGTTCCAGTCTACTAATGGTATTCCAAGAAGTCAAGAGAGATTCAGGAAAAGTCTTTGACTGGGTCTAATGTTACCACAGCATGAGGCAGCACAAAAAGATATCTCCAAAGAGGCTTATTATACAGTCAGTAAAGAGACATAGAATGGGTATGAAATGTGAATGTAATGTTGGAATTTGTACTAATTTACCATGGTTTTCAGATAAACCAATCACTGGCCTTAAATATCTCTCAATCACAGACTCCATATTCCTCCCCTCAGACATTTTGCTAAACCTCTGAGAAAATGTGACTGCTTCCATCAAATCCAAATACTGTTTGCTGGGTCATCTAGATTTCAAGGTCTTTCTTGGATGCAGGCACAGGTTGTCTGGAGAATTTGTAACAAGAACAAAATCTTCCAGGGCAAGAGCCATAGTTTCAGTTGTCATGGGTCCCATAGCTAGACTGAAATGTGCCTTAGAGGAGTAGTGGAAGATTTAAAACTGGCAAGATGCCTTGATGGCAATCTGGCCATTTGACAAGGAACAGCACAGCAGGAAATTCCCAAGTGAGGCAACACAGCATGAGAAGTGATCTGGAAACTTCCATTCAGTAGGCTGTGTGGCCATTTTCCAAGACTGAAACTTATTCAGAAGAAACAAGATAGTATGTATATCAAGACACTAAGAACAGGATAACACTGTAAATGGTACTTTGACAAAGTATTGTTTTCACAATATTTATTATGCTCGTCACCCTGCAAAATGTCTAGAGAGGGTTTGGTCCCTCTATCCTCTCAGTCTGAGAACCTACGGTTCTTAGGAACCTGAATTTCTTGATGTTGTCTTAGGAAATTTGATAATGGACACAGTTCTAGTTGCCTATCTGTTGTGATAGGTACACTTTGAACAAGAACAACTTGGGGAGAGAATGGTTTAACTCAGCTTTTAAAACTCCAGGTTACAGTTCATCATTAAGGGAATTCAAGACAGGAACTCAAGGTGGTACCTTGAAAGCTGCCCTGCATGTTATTCTATATGGCATTACATTTGAACAGTGAACTTGCTTTACAGCCACAGAAGTATAACAGAAATGATAGGCAGTATTATACTTACCCATCTTTCCTATACAGTTCAGAATACCTGCTTTGCGAACGGTACCACACAGAGTGGGTAGGACCCCCTACATCAGTTAACGAACAAGATAATCTAGTACAATCATGTCCTGGGGCCAGTCTGATTGAGGTAATTCCTCAACTGTGATTTTGTTCCCAGTTGATTTCTAGGTTGTATCAATTTAACAATTACATCCAACTAGAACAGATATAAAAATAACATTTTACAAGTGCATAAACAAAATTTCCACTAACATAAAAATAGAGGTAATGTAACAAAAGCAGCAAGATACTTTTGCAAATTGAGTAGGCATAAAAAAACTAACACATGTCTGTACATCGAGTGTTCATCAACAGTGGAGGAGTTCTTCAACACTGCTAGCTGGAAGATTACTTTGAGTGTAATATGGCCAGTCTTTATCATTTACCTGTTCTGTTGAGTACTGATTGATATATTATTGGGGCTTTTCCATGAAATTTTGGTATTTATGCACTGATTTTTTTTTGAATACTTGATTTCACACTTTAAGTCATATTAAGTGAGTACAATAGTTAGAGCTACTAAAAATCCATCAACACATTTAGATATAATACGTTAGGCTTTCTGACAAAGATTGAAATGTAAACACTAAGCAGTGTGTGACAAGCTAGTGGAGGATCCACCCATCATTATGCATACAACTTTCAAATCTTATGTTTGTAAAATGTGAGTTCTATACCAAGTTTAGAGTATTATTTCCTATTAAAGCAGGTGTTCACTTTCATAAAGAAATAATTTAAGCATCTAGAAGGTATTTATGAGTTATAATTTCATGGATGCCTATATTTATACAGTAAGAATTTAATGGTTGGTTTTTAGTCTGTTCTGTTATTTATTTTTTGATGAATTTATTACCTTTATAACACATTGTTAATTTTCAATTTTCTTAAGAATCTACCCAGAGTAAGTGATGTACAAGATACAATACTGAGAATTCCATAACACTAAATTCTCTTGACCTTCATAACAATGGTGTTGAGGTTACACGCACCTTGAAGAGTACTAACTGAGCCAGAGAGATTTGCGGTAAACTGTTAAAGCACTGCCAGTACTAGTAGAGACTGAATTGAGAATTGCATTCTGGCTCCTGAGTCTATAGTCACAACTTTTATGCTGTGTTTCATGTGAATAAGTAACCCTACCATAGATGAGATCAACATCAATAGGAAAGAGTATTACCAGACAAGGAAATCTAAACCAGGTATTCTCACTCCCACTTATGTAGTTTTTAATCATAAATGGAGATCAGAACATATTTTTGTAGTTAAATCCAGATCATCATTAGAAATAAGAATATTCCAGCCACTGTACTTAATATTATATTACTTCATATAATATTTTATAACTGCATTTAATATTTTTTGAATTATGAAGTTAGTATTTTAAATGTTATTGTTTTAGAGATAAGGAGATGATTTTTAAATGAGGTTAGAAATTTACACAGGGTAATATAATTGTATTCAGCGACATATGTAAACAGAAACACTGATTTACTATAGAATCAAAAATCCAAAATTATTAAGCTCTGGGTTTAGGGGTTTAAAAAGGTACACTATCACAAATCGACATGCAAAAATTCCTCTTTTTAAACTGACAATACAACTCCTTTGACACGAATAGATTACAAACAAATTTGCTATAATTTAAGCTCCATGTACTCAAGAGATCTTACTCATTCCAGGGATTTGTCTACTTATCCAACAATCACTTACTGAGTCTTTGCCATTCACTCTCTCATTTATTCATCAACATGCAATTGTTGAGTGCCTGGAATATCCCAAGAATCCTTAAGCACGCTATGGATCTGAGGCAAACAAAAGAGGAAAAGGACTCTGAAGCCCTGGCACTTGTACCACAGTCAGTGGTTTCAGGGTGAAAGCTGGTAAATAAGTAACACCTGAAAGAGCAAGGTAATTTCAGAAAATGGTAGTTACTGCAAACTCAATCAAACAGGATCACGAAATGAAAGTTGTTGCAGCAATTTCTAAGGAAGTCTTTTAAAGAAACCATTTGACAGAGAACACAGACACAAGAAAAGGAGCCAAGCACGTTCAGATCATTCTAGGGTACAGTAATTTGCCCTGTCAAACACAGTGGGGGTGTCTTCTCATTATTATCCTTTGATCTTTCTTATCCCGGGCTTCTTCATCAACTTTTACTATAGTTTCCTAACCGATACTTCTGGCTTCATTCTCTGTGGCTTCTCATTTAACACAGTTCTCCTGAAAGGCTTATGATTTTTGAAGCACAGCTCCTGCCATTTCACTCATTCACTGTAATGATCTCTTTGCATTCTCTCAGTCTATACTAGCTTGCACAAACTCTAAATTGTGCCATTATATCTTTCTCATGGCAGTTCTCCAGCTACAGTTTTCAGTATTTGATTTCCTATAAGCAAGCTTTATTCACGATGATTTATTCAATAATTCTCTCTTCTTTAAAAACTTTTATCCTTCCCTCATACATTGCATCCTGAACTCAGTATCCCCTCCCTCCACTCCTCCCAGTCCCTCCCAGCACTCTATCTCTCCCAGATCAACTCCTTCTCCACTTTCAAGAGAGAGGGAGAAGGGGAGAGGAGGAGAGGAGGAAGAAAGAGAGAGAGAGAGAGAGAGAGAGAGAGAGAGAGAGAGAGAGAGAGAGAGAGAGAGAGAAGAGAGAAGAGAGAGAGAGAGAGAGAGAGAGAGAGAGAGAGAGAGAGAGAGAGAGAGAGAGAGAGAGAGAACAGGTGTAGGTGTCCCGGGGTAACCACCAAACAAGGTGTAATAAGATACATTAAGACTGGACACAAATGATCATATCAAGGCTGGAAGAGTCAACTCAGTAGGAGGTGAAAGGATCCAATCATAGGCAAAAAGAGTCAGAGACACCCCTACTCCCATTGTTGGGAGTCCTACAAGAACACCAAGCTACAGGACCATAAGGGATATGCAGAGGATCTAGCCCAGACCTATACAGAGTCTGTGTTTGTTGTTTCAGTCTCTGTAAGCATTTATGAGCCTTGCTTAGTTGATACTGTTCTGTAATTCTTAATGTTACTTCAGATATGAAATTTTGTTTCAGTTGATCTGTAACCCTAAAATATCTGAAACTTTGAATCCACAAACATCCAAATGTTCCCATGTTTCTTATTCTACCTGTTTTTGGAGTCTCAAAGTAATAATTCTATTCATGCTAAAGATTGTCCAAAAATACTTAATTATTTGAAATCTTCCTCTTATGGTTTCCATATCTAGAAATTAATTATTTTCTTATTACTAATTTTAATCCCTGGAACAGCTGTAAGAGTCTTTTCAAGTTTAAGGTAATACAATTTATTCATACCTTTTATTACTGATATCACAGCTGAAACTTAGAAAAATAACATTTCTATTCTCACAAGAGATTCATCCTATCATTATGTGCACATATTGATATTTGGAATGTATATAATAGTTTCATGCCTTCCTACTCTCCTTTATTTAGAATTGACTCTGAATAACTTGTGATTGTGCCCTCTGTGAAAATGCCTTGAACTCACTTCACTCGCAGGGATTCTGCAGCTTGGATGCCAGGCAACCATATCAGATCACTACTTTTTCTTTGCATTTGGAAAGAGTTCACCATCTCACAGGGTCACTTTGCATTTTTTAAAGCACAAACATTTTCTACAATTACTCCTTTAAGGAAATTGTATTTCTAGTCTTGTGTTCTTGATGATTATGTTCTGTAAGCAATTTGTAATCTATATAGTGTAACTTAGACTTTTCTGTATTATCAACTTCAGAACTCCTCATTTAAATCCATTTTTACTTCTCAGTTGAGTAGAATGGTAGTTGTTTGTTCATTTAACAACAAAAACATCAACTGTATTATTCTTAGAAGTTAAAGTAGGAAAACAATAAAAAAATTCAGGAAAATGTTCACTATTTTACAGTTACTATTTATGTGACTAAATACATAGAAATAACCAAAATAGAAGGTAGGTTTTATGAAATGTAAAAATGATTTTCATTCTAGCAGTGAAGGATGTGTGTGTGTGTGTGTGTGTGTGTGTGTGTGTGTGTGAGAGAGAGAGAGAGAGAGAGAGAGAGAGAGAGAGAGAGAGAGAGAAAGAGAGAAAGAGAAAGAGAGCGAGATATTAAGTTAGTTTCAACAAATTTTAAGTAAAAGAGATCCATATTTATAGAACCTAGCTCATATTGTTTGATTGTACTTTCAAAAACAAACAAAGATTATGGATATAGTATTATATATTTTATACATATATAAAACCTTGGGAAGGGAATGGGGTAATGCTAAGCTTAAGCATTACCAGTTTCACCACATATCACCATTTGTATTGAAGCTACTTCTAAAATCCAGGACAGAGCTGTAGAGCTTAATGCAGCTAAGGAGTTGCTCCTTCCCACAGTGTGTATAGCTAAAGAAAGCCTCAATAAAAGCACTCTATTTACATAATTATTTGAGGGGACTGTTGATATGGTTATTAAATGGTTACAGTTGAATGAAGTAGAAGGGGATAGTTCAGAAGACCGAACTGGAAAGACAAGATAGGAATGAGAGTTTATTTAAACTAGCAATTATAGGTAAGAAGAATGTTGATAATAAAGAAGAGAGTTCTCTGAGGGGGTGAACCACTGAAGTAATAGGAGGATGTGACTGTTAGATGAATGAGAATCAAGGAGCTCTATAACAAAATTATTAAGTAAATAGTTCATGGGCATCCACTAGTGTGGCTGGTCATCTCTGCATGTCTTCCCATCATGACCTTCATGTCCTCCACCTGCAGAATCCCTCCTCTCTCTCATCAATTGGATTCCCAGAGTTCAGCCTGGTGCCTGGCCGTGGATCTCTGCATCTGACTCCATCAGACACTGGACAAAGGCTCTATGATGACAGCTAGGGTATTCACTAGACCAGTCACCAGAGTAGACCAGTCCAGGCACCCTTTCAACTACTGCCAGCAGTCCAAGGTGGGGTCATCCTTGTGGATTCCTGAGAGCCTCCCTGGCACCCTGCCTCTTCTTATTCCCATGATGTCCTCATCTATCATGGTATCTCCCTCCATGCCCTCCCGCTCTGTCCCTGTTCCAGCTTGACCCTCCCATTTCCCTATGTTCTCATCCCCAACTCCTCACCTTCCACCACCCATCACCCACTCCCAGTGTGCTCATGTAGATCTCATCCACTTCTCTTTTGCTGGGCCATCCATGTGTCCCTCTAGGGTCTTTCCCTGTTAGTTAGCCTCTCTGGAGCTGTAGGTTGCAGTCTGGCTATCCCTTCCCTCACATCTAGTATCCACTTAAGAGTGAGTACATACTATGTTTGTCCTTCTGAGTCCGGGTTACCTAACTCAGGATGATATTTTCTAGTTCCATCCATTTGCCTGCAAATTTCATGATATCATTGTTTTTTACTGCTGAGTAGTACTCCATTGTGTATATGTGCCACATTTTCTTTATCCATTTTTCAGTTGAGGGGCATCTAGGTTGTTTCCAGGTTCTTGCTATTATGAATAATGCTGATATGAACATAGCTGAGCATGTGTCCTTGTGGTATGATTGTGCATTCCTTGGCTATATGCCCAAGAGTGGTATAGCTAGGTCTTGAGGAAGACTTATTCCCAACTTTCTGAGAAACTGCCATACTGATTTCCAGAGTGACTGTACAAGTTTGCATTCCTACCAACATTGTGGAGCCCCCATGGGACTGGACTAAGCCCTCTGGATACAGAAGACGGTTGTTTGGCTCAAAATGTTTGGGAGGCACCCAGGCAGGGGAATTGGGATCCACCCCTGGTGCATGGGCAGGCTTTTGGGAGACTGGTGGCTGTGGGGTGACTCCTTGCGCAGTCTTGGTGCAATGGGAAGGGGCTTGGACCTGCCTAGGCTCAGAGTGCCGGGCTCTGCTGACTCCCCATGAGAGAACTTGATTTGGGGATGTGGGGATGTGGGGTGGCTTGGGAGGAAGGGCTGGTGGGTGGGAGGAGGGAGGAGGTGGGATCTGTGGGTGGTATGTAGAGTGAGTAGAAAATTTCTTAATAAAGAAAAAATAAAAAAAGGAAAACATTATTAAGTAAAGTACTTGCACAATTTTTAGATAATTATGATCAAAGGCAACATTAATGTTAGATTAAAGGAAACATAGCCAGGTGCTAAATTTTGTATGAATGATGCATTATGAGTCTACATGGTGGTGGTACAATTGAAACTGTATTGACAGAGGTCTCCCAAGGACATGCAGTTACACACACACACACACACACACACACACACACACACACACACACACTGTCATTTGATTCTTTGTGCATGTTAGCCAAAAAGATTTATAGTGAGTGCATACTCTGCTGTCAAAATTTATATTTGAGGTCATTTAACTAACAGGGATAAAGAATAATACAAAACAAAGAGTGAATACCAAGAACGTTATAAACCCAAATGCAGAATCCTTCTTGAGCAGGTCACTTGGAACAAAGCAATAGTCACCTTAGGGGACTATAAGGAAAGTGGCATTCTCCACAGGAAATAGACCTTCAATTAAACCAACAAACAGCTAAGAGGAATGTCATAAGAAGAGATTTAGACTATAATGTGACTGTAGATAAATACATAGGACTCCCTGAAGATGTCTACAACCATTTCAAAAGTTGGATAGCACCTAAAGAATAAAGAACACAGATCCTTTGAGTTGAATGCCTCTAAGATAATGAGGGATAGGGGACTCCATGTATACTGGCTAGGGTTGGAATATGTTAGAATCAGAGAAAGACTTGTCTTAATGCTGCCAAAGAAGATTAAGAGATATGTAAAGATATATATTTGCTATGTCTGTATAAATATCATACCCAGACATACCTATATATTCACAGTCATGAAGCTTATGCAAGTAGTCAAAGAATATTGTCAACCAAACTTATACACTGTGTAATCAAGATGATATACTTATGCTAACAAATTTGTGTTAATTGCAACATTGCCTTTTTTCCAGTTTTCAATAAATGTTCTTCCAATGAGTCTTCTCTTGCAAAAAGACCTATAAGACCTAAATTTCAGACAACTAACGCATGTGCAAAATCCCTTTATCCCTGGAAGATCACAACAAAATGTGTCATACTTCTTCATTGACATACTGCACACCAAAACTGAAGTGTGTGTGTGACAATTAAATTTTGCTTTTAAATGACATTCTAAGCATAAACAGAAATAATAGGACATTGAAAAAAAACAGAAAATTCAACACAATACACACTTACAATGGCAAAGTTACCTAATGAGTTCTGCCCACATGCAAATCTCATTTTATTGAACAAACACTGAATCAGTGTTCTTCAGATTCAAAAGTTTGAAAGAAAAAGGACCATTCCATAAAAGAATCATGTACTCCTTAATTAAATTATAAATTTCAGTGTAAGTTCATTGTATGACTCATTGGCCTTTATCTCTCTGCTTCTCTAATTTAAATTGAATTCACATAAGCATTCCTAAAAACTCATACTGGTGATTTGTTTGTAAAATGTACTTTACAAAAGGACTTTGTGAATGTTTTCATATCACTTGAAACAAGAAGTAATCCAAGTATTTAAAAAAATTTAGAATAGCTGTCAGCTTCAATAACTACTTCTCATTCATGGACTTCAGTGAAAACTTATTTTATTTCAGGAAAGTAAGAATGTTACAGAGTTGGCACTTTGTAAAAACTTTTAAAGGCTATTGAATTGTCTGTGTTAAAATTCTGAATAGAGGAAGATAGGCCAGAAGGATCACGGTGCACTCAAGTGTGGATTAAAAAACCCCAGGGCATGATGGCATTGAAACTTCACTATGGTTTTATTTTTGACTTCATTTTTTCCCCAGAAATGCTTTCTTAGGTCTACAGGGTGAGGAAGTATTTTTATGATTTTATTGAATTGTTTCGTGTCTTCAGGTAATCTAGATAATAATTTATGTTCCTAAGGATTAGAGCTACCACCTGAAAGAACAAAACCTTTCTAATTGGTAATTAGAGTTCTGACTTTGGAAGAAAGGAGTAGAAAAGGCTTTGTGTTCTGGACTTGCTGTATCAAAAGAAGCAGGGTTCAGGAGACAGAGGTAGAGATGTGTGGTGGAATCTGAGGGATGACAGGCAAAGGTCCTCTTTCTGAGTGAAGCATTATACATCTCACCAGTTTGATCTAAAAAGGCAGCAAGCCCAGGAGATGAGAAAAAGTTCTCAGCTAACAATCATATCTGAGTTGCGAAGGTCCATGGGGAATGGAAAATTTCAGCTCAGCACTACTTTTGGAGTTGATATTGAACACATTTTTTTTTTGGTAGAGTTTTCTTGGTTTTGTTATTGGTAACTATCATCAGCAATCTTTATATTATCCCCAAATGAGGATCCTAATAGTAACTTTGGGTCTTTTAGTTAACTATCAAGAGTCAAAACCCTGGTTACCAAATGGGATGTCTCTCTGCTTTCCACTGGGAGATAGTTCTTCTTATGGTATTGAAATGAATTGGAGAGCAAGTTCTGAACATCATCCTGGTGCTAGGCTAGAAAAACTGAGTTTAACAGAGTTGGGAACCAAACAAAGCAAACAAAATTCATGGAGGTCTGATATTTACATTTCCACTGCCTGTATCAGTTGGAACTACCAAATGACAGATGTTGCATATGAAAAAAAGTCAATGGCAATATTAAATCACCAAGGTATATATAAAGCAGAATATTTATATACCTTAGCTTGTTAAGAAATCCTTCCTTGACTAATAGAGAAGTGTTTAGAGATGTAGACACTCAGATTCTCATGGACCAAGAAAGATGGGAACCTATTTAGGACTGCAGGGAAATGAGAGCGTGAACATTTAACCAAAGTATGATTCTAAATGAAATTTATCATGGAAAAATGCTTTTTACAACCCAGAAATACTGATAGGAACTCAATGAAAAACAGACTTTTAGCTTGTCTTCCACTTCCCTGCATATGGAAGAGTCACATCCTTCTGATGAGACAGGATTGACAGATTCCTCTGTATATGCAAAAGACTTTTCAGACAAGTGTAGATTTGAATCCCTGACTTTATTGCTCCTGGGCTGTGTCACAGGAAAGGCCATTATATATTGTCCATGTCTGTGCATTGTAATGATTATCCTCAGGAAAGGCCTTGGATCATTTTTACCAAAATTAAACAAGAGGAAACAGCCAAGTCACGTGACTCTGTAGATTTCTTTTGCACTACAGAGGAAAGTGACAGTGTAGAGTGACACAACCTCATGGGGGGAAATATTATTATAACTTCCATTCATTTTATAATTCTCAATGGCTCAGAGTCAAACAAGACACATAACAACAAGCCAAATGACAGAAAATTGTCAGGACTTATGGTTCCAAAATTCTAGAATAACAGTATAAACTCAGCCAGATTCTACTGAGATGAGCTGGAAAGAATTTGTTTTCTCATTCACATAGGACAGAGACTGGAGAGAGATGACTGTGATTGCTAAGGGCCCCAAAAAAGTGTCTGGACATCTATTGCAATTCCAATGAATGGAATAACTGAAATTATCAAAGGAACAACTTTAAATTCCCACAATTCACCAGAACTGCAGATTTAAAATCTGAAGATTTTCATAAAAATTCAAAAGAATTTTAACTACTTTAAGGCAAGATGATATGCTGGAAGTTGCTTGCATGTGACCGAGTGAGGAAGCAAGTCAGAATAAGACAAAACAGACTCTGGTTCAAAGCACTGGCAAAAGGAAAAGTTGGAAATTTACAGAGTTAGTTAAAGAGTACCCAATAGGGCTGTGCAAACACGACAATAAACGAAGAAGCAAGCCATGGTTTCAGAGTCTGCCATCTGGGTCCCAGTAGCTGCGCTACTGGCATGGGGAATGGGGCAACAGTAGATGTCTACAGGGTTTTATCTATTCTGAAGATGGGTTCTATAAAACCAGAAGGTTGGAGAGACCCAGAAGGAGTGTCAGATTTGCAACTGGCCAAGTTCCATCACGGAAGGAAAGTTGTCTAGAGTAATTCTGGCTTGGAAGCCTGCCGCCGAAATTCTCAGAGCATCCTAGAGTATAATCTTGGAATCAACAATGGTGGTCACCATTGACTGGATGTGCAACAGCAGGAAAGTGGAAGGAGGGGGTTGGTTTTGAAAGTCTCTGCTGCTAGGAGTGAATATACTCAGACAAGAAAAACAAGCAAATGAACAAACATAAGTAAACATGAAAGAAAGTAGCCTAAAAATCATTTATTTCCAGTCATGAAGAGACCTCCCAACAACAGAAATCAGACAAGAACAAGTGGATCTTCTACTTCCCCAGAGCATCAGTCATGGAAGATTATGCAGAAGGTAAAATCCTAGCACAGCAGACATTAAGGTGCATTTTTACCTCCTTAGGCAGAGTGTCTCAGGCTCAGGAATTTCTGAAGAAAGTCAAGACCGAGTCACAAATTCCTGTCAGCCAAAAATCACCAGTCAAATGAGTTTATTCAGATCACTTAGTCAGGCCAACATCCCCTTACCTACATATAGTAAATGAAAAACAAAAGAACAACAGTAATAAATAAATAAATAAATAAATAAATAAATAAATAAAATAAATAAGACCCATACTCATGATGAAGAGAAAGGTGCTATGTATGTATGATATCAATTAATAAATTAATACACCATGAATTAGAAGGAGAGTGAGAAGGGGTATATTAGAGAGGTTAAAGAGAGGAATGAGAAGGAAGAAATATAATTAAGCTACAATCACAAAAATTAAAAAAAAAATGCTTTAAAAAAAGAAATGTGCTAAGATACGTACACAATTAAAAAGGAATTAGAACACCAAAAAATCTCAGTTTATGTAAAATAATTTATAAGTGATAAAAATTAAAGATCAGTGAAGCAGAAACAGAGAATATGCAATGAAGGATAAAGAGGAAACTTATAGGAAAAAGTATTAAATATAAGAGTGAAGGAGATGGTCCATACAGGAGGGCGAGTTTGTAATTAGTCATTTACATTT
This sequence comes from Peromyscus eremicus, assembly GCF_949786415.1. Classification (NCBI taxonomy): domain Eukaryota; kingdom Metazoa; phylum Chordata; class Mammalia; order Rodentia; family Cricetidae; genus Peromyscus; species Peromyscus eremicus. Next base: position 46,807,867 of record NC_081431.1, read on the forward strand.
AATCTACAAGGGCCGACTATATTTGACTACCACAAAAGATCTTTTCCATGGAGTCACACCTTTTTTGGCTTGCCCCAGGCAGCCTTGATGAGAACTGGGCTGAGTTCCTGCCATTGTTCTGTCTGTACAAATTCAGAAATGCAGCAATTATGGGGGCGATGCTCATAAACTGCCCCTTCCACAGCATCCTTGGACCACTCTATTAGATGCTTCTTTTGCCACAGGCCATCAGCAGGTCTGTGCACGGGTATAGAATATATCCCAGATATTGCAGTGTTTCCTATCAAACACCTCTTAGACTCTGAGACTATGGAAAGTAGCCCAAAAGAAGCAATCTGGACTGGGGGTGTGGTAACAAATAAATAGATGCTGAGAGAGTCTGTGTGCCCTGGCCATATGAACTGACACCTGAGACTCTAATGGTATTCATATTACTCATATTGCTCATATGAAACTCATCTCTGTCTTCCTAGTGGCAGTCAAACCTCTGTTCTCAAATGGACACAAGCTCCACTTCCCTCTGCAGTGCATCCTATAATTCCCACTCTGTGGACCTTTTAGCTCCAGAGCTATATCCAAGTCACAAACTGAAAACCAGGGGAGTATTTTGAGCCTTCAAGATGGAAAATCTCATTCAATATCTGAAAACTTTATAAGATGTTTCTTTTTTTAAATTTATATTTTTCTTAGAATTTCATACATGAGTATTCTGTTTGCATAATCTACACCTCTTCCTTTTCTCTCTTCAACTCCTCATATATCCTCACTCCCTTGCAAATTCATGACCCCTTTTTGATTATTATTATTTTATACACAGAAACACATGTATACACCTATCTATATAGACACAAATCCTTCTGTGTTTACTGTGATTTTATCTGTGTCATTCCGCTGTTGTTCACAGAAGACTCCATTTCACAGCTGACTTCCTGTTTTTTGACTCTTACAATCTTCCTAACACACCTTCCATGTTGTTCTCTGAGTCTTGAATGCAGGGACTCTACTGCAGATGCATCAGTTAGGGTTTTACACCCTAGAGTGGCTTTGGTGGAAATATAAAAAGGAGAATTTAAAGAACTGTTAGCCTTTTGAAATATTGTTTATTTGATACAAATAATCAAAAGGAACAGTAAGTATTTCTAAGAAGTATTTGGAAATGAATTTTCTTTTTTGAAACACACACTAGAGAAAAATTTTTGTCTTTAGATTATCAAATATAATACAAGCAATAACCACTTATATTATTCTTATTTTTATAAGTACAAAATATTGTTTTAGTAGAAATATATCTGCATGTTCATGTATAAACTAACAAACTTGCTCCCTTCTCTTAGAACTTATTTCAATATTACTTATAAAATTCAAAACAGACTAATATGTGAATTACTATTGTTTTAACAGATGTACAGCAAAAACTAATTTAAAATTAATAGTGAACATTATGTAGCAATATTCAAATTAGCAATGTTAATTTAATTTCAACAATAATGTCTTGCTGATACATAATTGCAACAAACATCTGTGCTAGGCATAGTTCAATTTTTAATTCAGCATGCCCATAGATTTGTGTCTTATGATGACTAAATGTTCTCATTGAAATTTCTATTCAAATATTGGTATTAGATTTACTTATTAAAATCATTATTGATAGTGTTTATATTGACTTTGGTGATGTTGTTGCTTCACTGACTCTCATGATGAAACTGTATGGAATCAAATATCTTTCAGCAAATGGAAAGGTCTATCTTCAATGTCAGTGTTCACAGTAAATCAGAATAATAAAATGTGTTACATCAATCTTTAATAACATATCTATTTTATTTTAATACTGTTTATTCAAAGTCCACTTTGATCTGGAGATTCAAATGTGAACTTATCCAACCTTCACAGTCTCACAAAGTTTGCATTCTAATGTAGCGAAATACTTTAATCTAACTTTATTTCTCTATGTATAACTCTACTTATATATGTGTATATTCTAGATTTTTAAAAAAGTATGGTAAAGAGCTGGGGGGGGGGTGGTGGCGCACGCCTTTAATCCCAGCACTTGGGAGGCAGAAGCAGGCAGATCTTTGTGAGTTTGAGGCTAGCCTGGTCTACAGAGGGAGATCCAGGAAAGGAGCAAAGCTACACAGAGAAACCTTGTCTCGAAAAACCAAAAAAAAAAAAAAAAAAAAAAGAAAGAAAAAAGAAAAAAAGAAAAAAGTGTGGTAAAGAATTCTCCTTTCCTACATTATTAGCTAAATAAATACATAGAACCCTGTGGTGCTTTTGTTCTTATGCCCACATATAAATAAATACAGCAGTATTATTTACCATATCATCATTCTCTTAACAGCAAACATAATTATACTAAAGATTGATAACCTTAAGACTAGTCAGATAAATGTCAATAAAATATAACACAGCCATTATTGCAAAGGTGAATCTGTTTTTCAAAAAACAAAATTGAAAAGCCTGTGTGGTACTTCACTAGGCAAATCTTCTGCAATAGAAAATCAAGCTGTCCTCAGGACAGCCTATTTAAGAGCTGTAGCTGCTCTTCCAAATGACCTGAATTTGGTTCCTAACATTCATGTTAGCCTGCTCAAAACTGCTTGTGACTCTAGTTCCTGGAGGTTGGATACACTCTTCTGGTCTCTGTAGGCACAAAAACACATATAGCATACCTATGCACAGACACACAAATAAGCATAAATAAAAAGTAAATCTATAAAACTAAGATAAAGTCTAGCTAGGTTGTTCAAAGGGCAAGCATTCTTGTTACCCAACTTCTTGTTGTGGTGGGTTTGATTCCACGAGGTAGAAAAGAAGAACTAACCTCTGAAGTTGTTCTCTGAACTCATTATGTCACAATGGTATTGGTGCACACACGTGCATGCATACACACACACACACACATGCACACACACACACATACACACACACACACACACACACACACACACACACACACACATGCCTGAATGTGCACCCTATGTACACACACAGCAACAATAACAACTAAATAATGCAATTTAGAAAAAAATAAGATAAAGGCAGGAGTTCATTCCCCAAAGTGGGATGCTAGATGTAAAAACTGCTTAAAATTTTTGAAATGGCTTCAGAATCAACAAGGGAGTAGTAGGTCGGTAGATACTGGAGGAATTCTCAATATAATTTCTTAGAAAGTTATAGAAAATTATGGGTTAACTGGAACAGACTATAGGTAGAAAAGTGAATGTAAGGACAATGTTGGTGGGGACTGCACTAAACAAGGAGGTCCTGAAGAAATCATAAGCTGTCTTTGAGGCAGATTAGTTATCAAGGAAATAGATTATGAAATTTGGACTTTAAGAAACATGTCATTAGAAACTGAAGGAAGAAATGCCAGGTCTCTGTAGTGGCAAATAGTTTCTCTGCTCACACAATGTAAATACCTGGGCTCTAATTCAGGTCTTCAGGCTTGGCAGAAAGCACTTTTACCCTCTGAGCCGCCTTGTTGACCTAGTAGGAGAATCTTAGTAACACTGTGCCCTCTAACGATGTGCAAGGCCAATCTTAAAAGTAATGACTCCAGATATTTATGAAAAGAAATTTCTGAGCAGGATTTCTTCACCTGGTTTTGACAGGAAATAGATAGAGACGATAGGTCTGGATGAGAGAAAAAGTCCGAAGACCAAAGGTAATATTTTGAAAAGTCTCAGCCCTTTTAGATGGCAAGGAAACTAAAAGGTAGAAATAGATTCTGAAGGTTTCAAGGAGAAAAACACATGTGACTGGATAATCTTTTCCTGAAACCATCAGCAGACAGAGAGGTTGAAATCTACAGTTTTGTCTGTGGCATCACCGGTGTTCTTTAAGAGACTCAACTAAACAAGAGCAGTGTTGAGATGAGGTGATGGTTAAAGTTCCCGATCTTAAGCAAGGGAATAATTCAGGAAGAGGTCAATATGTATCTCTGGTTTAATGGACTGAACCAGGGAGATGAATGGAATTTCTTGAGAGATTTACATGTGGAGAAACATTGTCAGGGAGATGAAACAGGGCAGAAAGCATGAGCTCAAAGAGGGGCTAATAGACATCCCCAGTCTTCCTGGCCCCAAACAGCTGATAAAACCACTCTGCTATAGATTTGTGCAACATTCAGAACTAAAAGATGACTTGCTATGCGGAGCAGAAATCCAGTGGGCTACAGCATAGGCCAATGAAGGTAAATTTGAGCCTTTTAAGTTCTATCAGGGAAATATGGATGGTACTTATCTGGATACATTTTTCAGGCCAAATATTTTATTTTATATATTTTAAATGTTTGTGGCAAATGGAAACTGCATTATGCAAAGAAAAATACATGGCAAAGTAAATGCTATTCAGAAACTAATGGCTTTTAAAAGAAAGATTAATGTGTTCCCTGTTTAACAGAGCATCATAAACAGGGTGACTTCTGTCTTTGTTCATTTTAGCTAAATGTTATGCAACATTATTTAAAGAAAATTAAAATTAATACAAAGCTAAAGAAAAATGAGGTCCATTAAAAATACATGTTGAGCTGGGCAGTGGTGGTGCACGCCTATAATCCCAACACTCAGGAAGTAGACCCAGGTGGATCTCTGTGAGTTCAAGGCCATCCTAGTCTACAGAGCAAGATCCAGGACAGGCACCAAAACTACACAGAGAAACCCTGTCTCGAAAAACCAATAAGCAGATAGATAGATAGGTAGATAGATAGATAGATAGATAGATAGATAGATAGATAGATAGATAAAAATTAAAAAAAAAATACATGTTGTCCTTGTTCCTGCTGATAGAATATACTTTACCATGACCTCCTATCCATGCCCATCCCTGGAAAATGAACTAGTTGATGAGACTAGCAATGGATCAGTACTTGCCTAAAATCAACTGTGAAGGATGAGTTTTCTTCTGGAATATTTTTCAGTGTGTTGAATTATGTTGTATGATATAAAATATACCTTTTTAGTACTTTTAGTAACAAAATCTAGGTTTTCAATTAAATATATATATATATACATATATATTTAATTGAAAACCTAGATTTTAGTAACAAATTGCAGGTTTTCAATTAAATATATATGTATATATACACTATATATGCATATATATACATTATATATGTATATATTGTGTATATATACATTATATATATGATATATTGAGTTACATGAAAGTTCTGTAGTGAAAAATATAATCTCTACAAGATATTTAAAATTTAAAGCAAAATTTAAAATGGCAGAAGAGTTCCCGTCATTGTAGATAGTCGAATGTAAATTTCTAGTCTGATGAATATGAAGAAAAAGGAATGGTGCATAAACCAAAATAGTATCTGAGCCAAGGATACAAATATAATACACATATATAAATCCTTAAAAATATAAAAATACAAATAAAATAAGGAAATACAAACATATACATATACCAATGCAGCTAGGAAAAAATTTATGTTTAAATGGATAGATTTAAATTGATACACAATGTATAAATGTACAAAAAAATCACACTATAATCCCATACATTTGTGAAATTATTCTGTGTCAAATAAACAATATATTTGTGGTACTTTGAATAAGAATAGCCCCCCATAGCCTCATGCATTTGAATGCCTTTTTAGGCATTGGCACTTTTTAGGGAGTGACACTATTTGTTGGAGTAGGTATGGCCTTGTTGGAGGAAGTTTCTAAAGCCCAAGCCAAGCCCATTGATTTTCACTCTTCCTGCTGCCTGTGGATCAGGTATATAGAACTCTCAGCTAACTGTTTAACACCATGTCTGCCTGTGTGCCACCATGCTTCCTGCCATAATGATAATGAACTAAACCTCTAAAATTTTAAGTAAGCTCCAGTTAAATGCCTTTTAAATAAATAAGAGTTGCTGAAGTCACTGTGTCTCTTCACAGAAATAGAACACTGAATAAGACAACATTTTCAAAGAAATGAATGCTTGGGCAATGCATTTTGAAAACTAATTTTATTTTCCTCCTGTGGGAATATTTTTTGGTACTTTTTTGATTGTTCCTTTAGTAATTTACTGAGTTTAACTCTGTGTCTTTTCCTTTCCTGATAGAATTTAAATACATATGTCACTAATTAATGCTTTCTAATCTTGTCATTTTATGTTTCTGTTTATACTGGGACTGCAATGACACCATAGACTAGTATTGACTTATTGTTCCTCACACGTGAAATTTAACACTGCAAATTAGTAAGCCTCCTGATGATTTATCTGGATCTGGTGTTGGTAGAATATAAAACAAATTGGATTTTACACCTGATTTCTTATTTCCTTGAAGTGTTCTTCCATCTTCTTTGTCTATGTATGTGGTTTCATAGTTCACACATGGAAGCATGGATATTATTAACCTCCACTCTTATGCAGGATTGCTCAATAATGAATAATTCCAAGACCTGCATGAAACTGGCTGAATAAGGTTAAGTGAGAAATAAAAGAAAATGAACATTGGAGTATACAGATTGGAATGAAAGTAAAATAAATTATTGATTTTAGAAGGCAAATATTTGTACATGTATCTAGTCCACATCTATATAAAAATTGCAATGCATTTTTATGAGTTTAGACATTTTATGTACATATTTTTAAGATGTTTTAAAATATGGATTAACATAAACAAGTCAATAGATTATAGTCAGTGAGATTGTAGCATTTTATATAGGCATGAAAATCATCTCAGTTCAACTTTAGAATTATCATAATATCTAGTTTTCTGCTCTTCAAGAAATAAGCCTGGATGTTTCATAATGAAAAAATAGGTCAATAGTTTTATAATCAGTGTAGAACAAATAAAATTATTTGATAAAATTATAAAAATAAACAATATTAAGCAATTCATGTGAAGTGCAGAGATCTAAGGCAAATAAATGATGTAATGAAACAAACATCATTTAAATATTTATTATTTTCAAAGCATTATGCTGAAAAAGAGAGAGCAGTGTGAAAAGGCCATGGCTAATGGAGTATTTAGTGCAGCCTATTGAAAAAAAGACTGCTCAGCCTGTGCTTATAACGCAAAGATGGGGAGCAGTTTGAAGTTTAGAGAGTAAGCGTAAGCCAGCCATATGAAGAGCCATTCTATTCTAGTGATGAATACTGGGCTGACAGTCATAAATATCAACTAATAAGCTGTTACAAGTGATTCATTATTAACATACTAATAATCAGTACTAAGAATATCATTTTATAAATTATCAGCAGTTATAAGTTTAAAAGTGCCAAGTTCTCAATGGTATTAGATTTGGGCATAATTTCATATAATATTACAAATTATTTACATCATGCTAATACATAAAGAGTGTAAAAATAATTTTCAAAGGAGTTTGTTTCTTAGTCAATATAATATCTATTTTTTTGTACAATAATAGCAATGTAGAATGAAGTCACATAGGTTGAATGAATTGATGACAAGTGAACAGACTTGGCCAAAATAAGCAGCCCTTATATAAATGTATCATATCTCAGATTTATTTTCATCCTTGTATGCATTATCATATCTCAATGAGATACTTTATATGGATATTTTGAAAATGCTTATTTTTATATTTTATTTGAATATTTAAGAAATTTTGATATAGACATCTATATTAAATATGAGTCAGGAAATGGAACTGTAGGCCTTTCTCTTAGTTTCTACTTATTGGTATAAGAGTAATAAGCACCCTTGCACCCTTCCTTGGCTCATAATAATAGGACATAATAATGATAGAACATTGTACTTTGTCTCAGTCAATGTGAATCTTCTGAAAAGTAGGGACTGTAGGCTTCATCACTGAAAATAAAATATAAACTCCAGCATTTCTTATAAAATGAAAAAAAATTGAATGATACCCTCCTCTTCCATTGTTGCATCAAATTTATCGAGATACTCTAAATCCTATAAAAGACATTTTTTAATGGTAAATTTTTTTAATATAAGCTGAAACTCCTGACAGTTTGGAGGATTTGTGTGCTGAAGTGTATGTATGTCTTTAAGGGCCCCTCTTTTGAACATTTTAAGTGTGCATGCACCTGGGTGTATACATTCATGTGTACTGAGTAGATTCAACGCTATCACATAAATTCTCTTATTTCTTGTCACTTTTACACACTTGTCAAAACAACTGCGAAAACATTTATTGGTTCACCTCTGCTTTGCCATTTTCTTTGTAGTTGACATTTACTAACTGGCTATTAGTCATTTATTTTTATCTCTAGAAAGGCCTCCAAATCCAAAGCAATTTACCCTGATCATTTTCCTCAGTGCTAAATTATTTTGAACTTCTGAAGCCCTTTCATGTGAGTTTAGAGAGATAAAATACATCAGACAGAACTGTTTAATAAAACTTCAGTGAAGTGATAAATCAGAGGATTATGGCAAACAATGTGCTGGTAGCACCAAATGATGCAAGAGTCAGATGCAGTATGATGGAGCTCTTTGAAAACCAAACGGATCTCATTCTGTTTAATTCATAAAAACAAACAAACAAATAAGCAAAAAACTCTGATCTTTTAAACTTTATTGTTTGAAGCACAACAGTTTGTTTCCTTTAAGTTGTATTTTGCTCCATGTAATTATCAACAATTATTGGGTTTTCAAACATACTGCATTATCAATTTGAAAACACAGTAACACAGTTTTTTTTGTATTTATAGTTTTTGCTTCATGTGTAATACACACAAATGAAACTCCTCAGTGCTTCCCACATTGTTGACATCATACATGTCAATGTCTAGCATCCCTAGCTACATCAAATTCTTTAATGACAGAGGTTGGTCAAGTAAAGTTATGTAGAGAGCCGTGCACTCACGCACCTCAAAGATGGCGCCGGCGTCCGGCTTCCGCCTTCCAGATGGCAGGTGTTCTCTGGGATAAACAACTCCTTATTTGGCTTGGGCGTGGAATCTGGCTTGCTTGTGTATGTCTGACCCTATCGGCATTGTCCACGTGGCACTATGGGGTTGGTTGCCCAGTGGCTATAAAGGGCGTGGGCTGGCTTTCCCCAGAGTCAGAAGATTGTCTCAAGGTTCCTGAATAAACTGCTTGGAGAAGAGCCTGGTGTTGCGTCTTCCTTGCTGGTGGAGGCAGACGTGACAAAGTTATATACATTCAGCTTTCTCAAATGGGCTTTTTTAAAAATAGTCATTCATCCCTTGGGACTTGTTCAGGCAAAAGGAGGACAATCATTTGATTCAGGAAACCACCATTGGAGCAGTAGAACCACACAATTATCCTTTCCTGGGGATGAAACACACTCAGCTGATGTCCTAGGTGTACTGACCTTCTCTCCTCCTTCTTTCCCATATGTGCCCTGCTAACTGGCTACCATGATTGTGGGAAACCATCAAGTCGACAGAATTCCAGAGCTCTGACCTGAAAAATCTAATCCCTTTTACTTGTTTATTAGAAGAATTTACAACAAAACATGGGAAACACGTGTTTTCAATTGCAACAGACTTTATGCTTTTAGATTTCTTTAGATGTTTATAAAAACACATCCTTTAAGTAATTTTAATTCATAACTCTAGGGAGGACTACTAACTTCTCCTTTCATTAATTTTGTTATTCAAAAAGACTTGCTCTATGTCTATAAGCTTCCATTTTGACATAAATAATAGTGTATGGGCATAAGGGGAGAGTAGAAATGATCAAAATATGTTTTTTACATGTAATCTTAAATAATCATTTTTGTGATTCTAGCAAATAATTATTTTTTTTAAAAATCTAGGCATGGTCTCAGGAATAATTTTCTTGATAATAGTTATAGTAAAAATCTCAGTAGTAAAGAGTTATGAAAGAGAAAGGAGGAGGAGAAAGAACGAGAAAAATTAAAAGAAATCACTCAGGAATTATATTTTAATTCTGTAAATTTGAATATCTGCACTAAATCTCCATAAATTATTCAACTTTTAATACTTTTGCAGTATTTCAGAGTCTATTAAATAACATGACTAATGCAAATTCTTACATCTATTACTTCAACCACAGTTTAAACAAGGAATGTAGATTTTTTAATTAAGTATTATTTGAGAATTTCATACATGAATACTATATTTACAGCATTTAGACTCTTCCTACTCCTCATCCCAGCTCCTCTTGTCCACCACCACTCTCTATGAAATTGATAACCTCATCTCTTTAATTATTAGTGTAGCATTTAAACATTATTGTATCATTGCAAATATGAGGAGTCATTATAATGGCAAATGGGTTGAGCCAAAAGATTTTTCTTGAATTGTTTATCATCTGAGGACTCATAAATCCCTAGGATGACAAACTCCCAGATTCTTTTATTAAATACTAATATTAGCTATAAACTAACATTATGATTTCTAAAAGTAATATTAAATATTGCAGATACATTAAACTATATAAATTATGAAAAATCTCATCCTTATAATTACTGGTTTTCTTTACCATGCTCACATTCACTACTATGCTTGCCTAATCTGAAATTTCTCTTCATAGATTATTCAGTTGAGCTCCAAAGTCTCCTCTTTCATAGCTGTGAATTATCTTAGGATATAGAAAATCTACATAATCTCTATAGGGTAGCCAAAACTTTAATGTTTTAGTGAGATTTTCTTGCTTGTTTGCTTGCTTTTTTTTTTCTTCCTTCCTTCCTTCCTTCCTTCCTTACTTCCTTCCTTCCTGTGGTGATGTACTGTGTCCCCAATATATTGTGCACACTAATAAAGTTTATCTGAGAATCAGAGGAAAAAGACAACCACTGTAGAAAACATAGAAGTCAGAAAATGGTAGCACATGCCTTTAATCCTATCACGCAGGAGGCAGAGGTCCATCTGGATCTCTGTGAGTTCAGGGCCACACTGGGAACAGAGCCAGGAGTGGTGGTACATACCTTAAATCCCAGCACTAATCATAAAGGTCTGCAGGTCTGTACAGACAGACAGGAAGTGACAGAGCTGGGAAGGAAGAGGAAGTGATATAGCTGGATGGAGCGAGAAAATAAGATGGCAGAACAGAAAGGCATATAGGCATGGATATACAAGAAGTATGTCTCTTTGGAGGTTAAGGGCTGGTAAGAACATGGCTGGCTTCTTCCTGCTTTTCTGATCTCTTGGTTTTAACCTCAATATCTGGCTCTGGGATTTTATTAATAAGACTGTTTAGCAATTCATCCTACACCTTCCTTTCTCCCTTCCTCCCTCCCTCCCTCCCTCCCTTCCTCCTTCCCTCCCTCCCTTCCTTATTTCTGTTTCTTTCTTTCTGAAAGGAAGGCAACTTGTAATATTGGGTGATCTTAGATTATTAAAAAATTGCTTCAAAATAATGGCAACCATAAATATAACAACCACCTCTTACATTGATTATTTTGAAAAATATATGCTTAAAACATAGAAAAATGACATACATAGATAACTACATGACAAAGCCATTTGTAAGAATGAAAACCTTTCTAATGTCACTATATTCTCTTCTACCTTTTATAAATGTAGCGTTAGCTTTCCTTCTTACTAACAAGTAGAAGTTTTCGATTATCCAGGAACAGTGGATTTGTAAATAGGAAACAATATCAAATTATAATTTAAAAATTAAACCCTTAGCTACAGTAAAAATGGTTATTTGTAAATTTGATTTTAAAAATCACCTGCTCATATTTAAGCGAAATAAGAATTTTTATCTCAGTGATATAGTCTTTCAGATTTTAAAAAGTAAGATACTCTAATTGCCATATCAGTATAGATTACAGTTCCAGTAACCAAATTGTCTTGTTCTTCATATATTAAAATGTATTTCTATTTTAATTATCATACAAATTATTAGTAATAGATACATTCTGAATATTTTTAAACAAGTATGTATTATTAGATTCTCATTCCACTCATCATCTTCACTGTTCTCCGTGGACTCTTGTAACCAGCCTGAGCCACAAGAAATGCTTTAAGAACATTTATTCAATGTATTTTATACATAAGTGTTTTGCCTGTATATAAGTATGTACATATATACTGCATATTTACCTAATACCTAGAACTGGAGTTAGAGATGATTGTGAGCCATCACGTGGGTGCTGGGAACTGAATCCAGATCTTCTGCAAGAGCAATAAGTGCTTTTAACTGATGATCCATCTCTCTGAAGAGTGTTTTCTTAAGACTATCTTAAATGATGGGTTTGGAGAAGTATTTTAAGATATGATAACCTGAATTTTAAATAACTTATAAAAATATATTCCACCTACAAATAATCAAGATATATTCAATAACACACACATGTATAATAACAGTAGTACACATAGCAATAGTGTAGAATTTGAAAGCTAGAAATTATAAATATTTTCTTTTTTTTACAATATGTTTTAATCCTGGGTTCATTTCTCAGCACCCACATGGTGGCTCACAACCTCCTGTAACTCCAGTTCCAGGTGAACCAGATTCCCTGTTCTGACCTCTGTTGGTATCAGGCCTGCACTGGTACACAGACATACATGCAGACTAAACCCATATACATATAAAATAACTTTTAAAAACTTATTTTAAAAAACAAACAATACGCTTTGATCATACTTTCTTTCCCACAACTTCTTCCAGATCGTCCTTCACCTCCTTACCCATGAAAATAATGTATTAGAAACCTATGACCAATCACAGCAATCATAAAGACTTGTTCATGGTCAGGTTTTACACTATTTTTTCAAATGATATTCTGTTTTCTGTCATAGATGACATTTCAATCTTATGGAGTATTTCATACTATCTCTGCATATGGATGTCTATCAGTGTTTATCATAAACTATAAATATATTTTCTGTATCAGTTACTCTGAATATCATACAATAAACATTATATTCTGAATCTTAAAAACCAATTCTTTTTTCTCAATTTCAGAATTTCTTATAAGTGATACTCATAACACAATAAATAGCTTGCTCAATGATACAGGTCACTCAACTGAATCTGTCTGAATAAGCCTCAGCTGCTTCATCTTTGGCATCATAACATAATGGCACTGCTAATTACTTGTATTTGAGATAACCTTCTGTGTTCCTGATACCTGAAATTATTGTTGGTACAAAATGCCTTTATAAATTATGATATAATGGGTATGAACTGTAATGATTCCTTTAGGTTTATGAGTGCGTCATCATTTTCTGCCACTTCATCATGGTGGAAAAGTTTCCTATCTGCTAATTTATTCCAAGCTATATGACTGTGAGGAGGGCAGGAGTTTTAAGTTCCTGTCAGCCTTTCTCTATACGACAAATATTATTGTTCTAGGAACCAAGTTTCCAGAGTTTCTATCAACTACCAAATATATCCATTCACATTATCTATTTGGAGAGTAGAACAAGTACTGTACGTCCATGTGCAGCTAATGAGCCATGTCTGAGCTAGACTTCCATTTATTACTTAGTCCCATATGCATCCAATACAAAAAGATTTTAGGATAGTATTATTTTCCCAGGTATAAATGGTCACTCAAATTCTTTGTCCAATTCTAAAACACCTTCAGATATTTAACTTTCACAAATTATAGGTGATACAGTAAATGACAATGTGTTACTTTGATAAGAAAACATGTAATTCAGTTTTTATCTGGGGTAGGGAGATGGCTCAGCAGTTAAGAGCATGTGTTGCTTTTACAGAGGACCGAGAAATGGTCTGCAGCACTTACATGGTGACTCAAAACTGTTTGAGATTCTACTTACAGGAGACCTGATGCCATCTTCTGACCTCTCTGGGAAGATATTTCCATACACAAAAGAATGAAATAATCTAAAAACTGTTTAAATGTATTTCATCACATTTAGTGTGTGTGTGTGTGTAAGTGTAAACATGTGTATGATATGCAGGAGTCAATTCTCGTCTTCCACTACATCAGGCCTGGGGATTGAAATCAAGTTGTATTTCTTGTTGTCAAGTGTCTTTGGCAGCTGAGCCATCTTGTCAGCCCACAATTCATAAAATTCTGACCACAGAAACTCAACCCTACTTCATGAGGATCCTACCTTCCCTTGGATGTAAATTTAGGAATTGCTTTGGTTTTAATCACAGTGCAAGTAATCACTAATCACTATGTTTTACTTTGAAGCTACATGAGCCCTCTTTTCATATACCCTTAATTTACTTTATTGTGTAGATTGAGAAATAGTCCTGCTGTGTGTCACTTTGCTTTGCTTCTGAAAAGCTCTTCTTCAATGATCAACTAGAGATTCCACAGATACATTGTTACCAATTATTGTTGTCGTGACAAGTGATAAGCATCTTGGAAATCATATTCCACATAGAAAAGGGTGATTCTTTCTCCTTAGGAAAGAGGGAGTACTAACCTTTAACAGGGTGGATTGGGCTCCTTTTGCAGACCTATGGGCCTCAAAGTATTTTGGAACTTCAAAGTATTCAAGGAATTGATTTAGGTACTCACATAGACACAAAAGAATGGACATGGAAGACTGTTTCTTATCTCATTAATTTTTTACTAAAACTGATGAACCATGAAAACAACAATGATTATTACATCGGTAAAATGTTTGAGGCTCATTTACAAATATGTCTCTATACATACTGTTTAGAAAGTGACATGGACAAGACTCAAACTTTTGATTTTCTTACTTGGTAATTAGCCCTGAGATAGTGAAATTATACCACATCTATATTCCAGAGAATGTTTATGCCAGAAAACAAATAACCATTTATGTTATTGATAAAATTGACATAGTATTGACAACATGCCTTCCTTTGCAAAGTAGTGTTTATTCCTTCCTAACAAAAATCCCTTAAGCATTCTCATTATTTTCCTCTACTCTATTTATTTTGAAGATTTATTTAATTTACATTAAAACAATTCAATTATAACTAGTGAATACTTGCCCACTGTCTTTTTTTTTTTTAATTTCCCTTTAGTTTGTGTGTTTAAACAATTTTCCTACAGCACTACCTGATGATTAACATACTTACTCTAACTAAATTGTTTTTAGAGGTGTTTGAACCTCATTCTCGCTTCCTTTTGTACTGAAAAACAAGAAAAGATTCGAAAACTCAATCCAAATTAATGGCACATTTCTATTCTCCGTCTGAATGTCACTCACTGTGTAAACACAGACATTGTCAACTGAAGCAGCAAAGGCAGAATGTCCATAAAGTGCTATTCCCTGCTGAGCACATTCTTAGAAACACTGAAAGTCTTGAAAGAAAAATGAAGGGAGTCTACTTTGAAATAAGCATGATGCTTCATGCTGAGGCAAATCTCACTCACAGGGTAAGTGAACATTGGAAAATAGAATTGCAAACCAGAAAGAAGAAGCAGTCCTTTGCTAGCTAGAGATTCTGTCTACAAAGAAATAAACACAGAGTTTTAGTGTTTGGATGAGCTTAAAGCAGGAAGTTAAGCAAATGCAACAAAATCATCTGAAATGTTACATACATGACTCCTTTAAAAAAGACCAAATGAGCTTCTGCATTGACTGTCTTAACAAGTGCACACCGTAAAATGTTAGTGCCAAAGTGTAACGGTTGCAAAGTTAATTTGATGAAACAGATGTGAACATGGTGAAAGTCATTTTAGTGAAAACTAGATTAAGCAAGCTGGCTTTTAACACCTCTAATTTCCTCTTTCTGAAGTGTGTCAAAATTCAGTGTATTTGCTATAAAAACATGTAATTCCTATTCCTTTCTAACATTTTTGTTCAATTTTTTTTTTACTTTCCATTTTATATATTTAAATGATAATAGTTTCATAGAAAAAATCTTCCCAGAATTTAATGGAACATCATATATATATATATACATGTATATATATATATGTGTGTGTGTGTATATGTAAATAAATGCATATATATTGCACCTATGTAATCCACATAAAATATGTGTTTCTTAATAACTTGAAAACTTATCAATATATAAATACATTCCACATTGTAATCAAAATTGAAAATAAATGGAAATAATGACGTTTGTCTTCATAAAGCTTCTTATTTGTAGTAAAGTTGATTTTAATACTATTAATACTGTAATATACTAAATGAGCTAAAAGTTAATAAAGTCTGAACACATGTTCAAATACTTTACTATGACAATAAATTTGTGGAGTATTCATTGTAATATTGTGATTTAAATGATGAATTATAATAGTCTTTCTCAGAATGGTTTATTAAAACTACTCAACCTACAGTAAACAAAAATAAAAATAAAAACTGTGGGATACAAACATAATTATGGCTTATATTCAAGTAGGATCCTTTATTCTTCAGTTGAAACATAGCACATTATTGTTATAGCAATTTGAGAACAAAGTGACCAATAGTAAGGGGAAAAAGAATATATTTCTGTTACTAAAAGAGTATAAAGAATGTTTGTATATTATTAGAGTGATAGTAAGGGTGGTACCACCAACATAATTAAATTCTATAAGCATAAATTAAAATAACAAACCTTGCAAAGGAAACAATTTGTTACGATGTTATTTCCTGATAATTGGAGCTTGCTTATTAGTCTAACCTTGATGAAATTTATACTAATTGTAGAAAATATGATATATAAGGTTCATAATTATTTTTAAAGTACTTACTGTAAGAATGACAGAACTTAAAACCTTCTAAATACTATATAATGCTTCATGGATGAGTATATGCTATATTCAAACCATAAATCATTTGGAAAACCAGTGGGGTAATTTAAAGTCAAGTTGTAATGATCATGAACAGCATTTCCAAAAATAAAATGCAGCCAACACAATAGATGTACTAGAACACAAAGAGACATCAAAAGCATGATGAATCTGAGGAGGAGAAAATGGCTACCACAGACCTGAGTATCACATGCCTAAAAAGCAGAAGACAGCTTCTTTGGAAGTATAGAAAACATGAAGGTAGCTAGGCAGCAGTGGTGCACACCTTTAATTCCAGCACTTGGGAGGCAGATTTCTGTGAGTTCCAGGCTAGTCTGATCTACAGAGAAAGTTCCAGGACAGCCAAGGCTACAAAGAAAAACCCTGACTTGTTAAAAGAAGAAGAAGGAGAAGGAGAAGGAGAAGGAGAAGAAGAAGGAGAAGGAGAGGAAGAGGAAGAGGAAGAGGAAGAGGAGGAAGAAGAGGAAGAAGAAGAAAGAAGAAGGAGAAGGAGAAGGAGAAGGAGAAGGAGAAGGAGAAGAAGAAGAAGAAGAAGAAGAAGAAGAAGAAGAAGAAGAAGAAGAAGAAGAAGAAGAAGAAAAGAAAACAAATGAAGGTTAGTAGGAAAGCTTCTGAAATTATAATTCATGCTCTCAAACTTGATTTTCTACATATCAGCTGCCTGACATTGATAGTTCATTATTTCATTTATAATCTTCAAGGTTCATCTTCCGTGCTTGAAATAAAAGAAATGGTAATTTGTAGTTCATGGAAATGTTATAATGCTTACATGAGTTTATACTGTACTTTTTCTCTTGTTTGGTGTTTAGTAAGATACGTGTTGTCATAATTATCCAACTTTCTTTCTTTCTTTCTTTCTTTCTTTCTTTCTTTCTTTCTTTCTTTCTTTCTTTCTTTCTTTCTTTCTTTCTTTTTTTCGAGACAGGGTTTCTCTGTGTAGCTTTGCGCCTTTCCTGAGACTCACTTGGTAGTCCAGGCTGGCCTTGAACTCACAGAGATCCGCCTGGCTCTGCCTGCAGAGTGCTGGTTTTAAAGGCATGCGCCACCACCGCCCGGCAGTTATCCAACATTCTATAATAAATGCTTAAAAACAAAGTGTTTGGGGAGACAAAACTTCATTTATTGGTTGTAGGATGTCTTCTTGAAGTTTTACTTACTTCATATTATAACAAATAGTTGAGTTATCAAATTCAGCTTTTTCCTAACTCTAAAATTTAGCTAAACACTTACAAGTCTTTTAAAAGTTATTTATTTAAGAAATATCTCTGAATGAGAGCACAAATTTATATCTTAATCTGGAATCCTGTCACACCCTCTCCTTGGTTCCGTGGAATCCCTGAAATCCTGCAGTGTCATGAACAAAAAAGCTGCAAAAAGAGCAGCAGTTTAAGAAGCACTGGTAAGTGTGGATGCATTTGGAGTTGCCCCAGCTATTCTATCTCCTCACCTTTCTGCTTCCACCAAACACCTTCTTCTTCCTTACCTTCATGCCTATATTCTGTGTGTGTATGTGTGTGTGTGTGTGCATCTAATTAAAGTTGATAGTCTGCACACACACATACACACACACACACACACACACACACACACACACACACACACACACGAGGGATACTTACTTGGGCAAGTGCCACTAAGCACTGTCTTCACCACTGAGGAATAAGAACCCCCTCACCCAGAGAAATGTCAACTGCCAAAAGCTCCTTAAGGAAAAGTGGAGTCATATGAGACTCTTATGTATGACAGCTTTCCTGGGGAGATACCCTACACACAAACACAGACACATATACACACCCAGGTATATGCATTCGCACATGCAAAGACATGCATACACACACACACACACACACACACACACACACACACACACACACACCTATTCACCTATTCAGTCTGGCCTTTCCATTAACCAATCCAACTAATGATTGCACCAAAGCCCAACTGATGAATCAGTGTCATTTTATTGGGGTTTCTAATCGAATTTAGGTGTGAAGTTTCTTACAGGAGCAAGGATGACTCAAAAATGCATCTCTGAAAAGCATACCCCAACACAGATGATATCACACAAAAACTCCAACCCCAGACCTCTCTGCTCAACTTAGAGATAACTTGATAGATCTTAGGACTCAGTTTGGTGGCTAGGCATCTCCTCCAGAAGCTGCTGTTTACTGATTGTGTAAATCTAGGAAGAGCTGTCCCACAACTTTGCTAGTGTCCACTTTTCTTGACATGTGACATTTTATTTCCCTCATGAGTCTCATGTGCTTCCCCACGTCTCCTGGAAAGTTTCAATTGGGAAGAAACACCTGTACAGCAGCCCCTCCCACATCCTTGGTCCCTGTAATAGTGTTCAGGGAGCCACTGTTGCTGGGAGTTCATGAGTACAAAGGCATGACCTATCCCGGACATTTTTAAAGGGCTTTCTTAAGTTAGGCTCTACTCTGTTGAGGATCCATGCTTCCAACATACTCAGAGTGTTCTATGAGAGGACCAGGAAGCTTTTCCCTTCATTGATGTGAATGCCTTTGTTTCCTGCTTGCAGAGGGAGGCCTTAAACATCAGTCAAAGTGAAGAACTATCTGTCAGTTTCTTCATATTCAAGGATACATATCTGAAAATATGTTCAGTTTCTATGTTTCCTAAAATATGTCTAAGATATTCATATTCTCCTTGAAAACTGAATTTCTAGATATTCCTTTTAAAATATTTGACTATAATTTCAAATTACAGAATTGTTATTGTCCCATTAAAAGCAATAGCAGGTTTTTAAAAATTTGGCTTATCATTTTCAACTGTCACTCTAACCGCTGGGATCTTCTTGTTTAACCAGCTCTAAAGTTGGTCAAATAACAACAGTATTTTCACCTTAGTCATGTTCCAGAACTGTGAGACAAATTAAATTCTTCCATGTGAGTGCTCAAAGAAGCATGATTCCAACAGTCAAAAAATAGACACAGTTGAATACTTAATAAGTAGGGAAATGTAGAGAAATAGAAAGCAAAACACAAGGCACCCTATGTCAGTTAGCAAACTGCTGTTCATAATATGAGCTTCAAGCACATGAAGGGGAAATACATAAAATATGACATGATATAACACACGAATCCAATTGCATGACATGTTCAGAAAAGGAAATTGTACAGAAAGGGATTGGTGATTATCTGGATTAATAGATACGAGGAATTCTATGGGAATCATAATGGGTGAGCCGCTCAACAAAGTACACAAACTTACCAAATCCTTTAATAAAAATAGACAACATTTACAGATCACATTTTATTGCTACCAGAGGCTTTTACTAGAAGTAGATGGTTCTGAATGCAATGTTTTCTTCAGACTGTAATAAAAGCTAAGGGGACAGAAGTCATTAAGAGAAATACAGGTAGTTTTGGAGGCCAAGAAAGAACTTGTTACCAAGAAAATCCTAACAGTTTCATATGAAACCAGGATAGCGAATCCAGTTATTATATGTTACATAATCAAATCACACAGTTGTCCAAAATCTAGACAGTTGTTCCTATGACATATGAGTTAATACGTGTTAGAAAAATATAATTACTTCATACATGCTTATTTGATGAGTACCTACATATACTAACTATCACAAATTATTTTATACAAGTATCAAACAATGCCTACAATTAATATGTGTCTTGACTATGTGGCATTTCTAATCCCTATTTTAAGATAAAAGGAAAACAGCAATCGTGGTTTTAATATAAAAACTGAAATGAGACAAATATAAAAATGCAATAAGTACTACGTATGTTATCTCTGTTTCACAGGGCGTAATTCCAAAGCATCCTTTTCCGACTAACTGGAACATGAGTGGTGGATTAAACTAGGCTGCCTCACTAATTTGCTTACTGAACACTGAACACAAATGTTCAACCTATCACTATTCAGCCAAACCTGAGGAGGCAGAATGAGGCAGGTGAAGACAGTGAGCTAATTCCAGGTGGACTGTAAGTCCAAGGCCCACATCTCTGCTGGTGTCCAGGTGTGAAGGAAGCTTCTCTGGAGCAGGCAGGAATAGCCACAGTGTTGGGATGGCTCTGGCACTGCCCACAGGGGAAATGATGGGATAATAATAAAAGGGAAAACAAGTATTTCTATCTTTTTAAGTGTTAATCTTCTTCGTATGTGGGAAGTTACACTGCCAGGTCATCTTTATGAATGGATAATAAATTGCTTTAGCCAGCAGTTACCGTTTGTTTCTAAAGAGGAAATTGAAGTGATTCTTTTATTCTTGCGATGGTTTTTGCATGACTACTTTATCACCCCCAACTTTCCCATTCTCTAGTAATCACTGTCCCTTTCACTATTTTACAAAGTTGATTATCAGCTATCCACAAATAACTGGCAACATGTCATACTAATCTTATTTTATTCAATATAATGATGGACCACCTCCATTCATGTTGCTGCAGAATATAGGTGAACAATATTTTTACGACTAAATGTAATTTCACTGTATGAATTTATTCTATTTTCTTTAACCATTCACCATTGAAGGGAATCAGTATCTATTATTTATTTTGCCTACAATGAAGAATATTACAATAAAAAGAGATGACAGGTATTTTGTAATATATGCATTTTGTCACCATTGGTTAGACACCTACTAGGGGTATTGCTGGATCACTTGATATCTTTTTTAAAGAGTATTTCTTTCATCTTTTCTGGGTTTTTTTGTTGATTTTTTTCATTTGGGGGGTATTTTTGTTTTGTTTTGTTTTGGTAGTTGGGGTCACATTATGTAGCCTCTGGCTTGTACAGGACTCAAAAAGACCCAGCTACCTGCCTTCCCAGTGCTGTTACAGACATACACTATACCTGGCCTTAGGGTTTTTGTTGTTTTGTTTGTTTTATTTATCTCTATGTGAGCTTCTTTTCAAATTGCTGTGTTCTTGGTTGTTTTTTTCTCTTTTTTGGATGTCTCACCACCCAGCTCCCAAATAAATTACACACAAAGGCTTATTCTTAGTTATGAATGCCAGACCTTAGTTTGGCTTAGTTTCTTGCCAGCCTAACTTAAATTGTGCTGTCTCTCTTGTTGCCTCTGAGCTTTCCCTGTTTTCATACTTCTGTAAATCCTAGACTTTCTCCGAGGCTAGCTGTGTAGCTGAATGACAGGCCCCTGGAGTCCTTCTCCTTCTCTGGCTCCTAGATCTTAGATCCCTCCTCCCAGTTTTCTCCTTTCATACATACTCTTTGCCTGCCAGCCCCACCTATCCTTTCTATGGCCTTGCTATTAGCCAGTTCTTTAGTAGACTATGAGGTGTTTTACACAGGCACAGTAACACAGCTTCATATATGCAATATGCAAAAATGCAATATGAACAAAAGTAACACATCTTAAAATGTCCTACTGCATTGCTGTAGCAAAATACCTGAGCAAAAAAACAACTTAAGAAACGAAAGGTTTGTTTTTGGCTCACAATTTGAGGAGGTGACTGTGTGTCATAGCTAGGAAGTCATGTCAGCTGGTCACATGACATCCACAGTCAGGAAGCAGAGAGTGATAAGTGCAGAATTTCAACTCATAAATGGTGCAGCCCATATTTAGGTGGACTTCCCTGCATAACTAACCAAAGCTAGAAACACCATTTCAGGTATGACCAGAAGTCTATGTCCCAGTTAATTATAGGTCTTGTCAAGTTGACATAATGCAACATCACAGTCTCTATATTACTTACGTTCCAACCAACAATAAATGAATTCCCTCCCCTCTGTATCCTTACTAGAATAGGCTACTGTATTTTGTATTTGTAGCCATTTTGAGTGTAGTGCAATGATATCACATTGTGGTTTTAGCTTGACTTGCATTTCTTTGAATAATTGTGAAGCTTACAAATTTTCATATCATGTAGCCATTTAAGTCTTCTTTTAAGAAGTGTCTAGTTATTTAAACAATTCTTTTTTTCTAGTTCCTATGATTATTATCTTTTCTTTTTCTTCTTCCAATCACTCCTATATACCCTCTCCTTTTCTTACATTGAAATTTTTGATCACTTTTTTAAAATTGGTGAATATATATAATTGCATATATATTACTAAACATATAAATTCAATCTGTTCAGTCTATATAAGGCAATTTTTATGTATATGTTTTAGCACTGACCACTTGGTATGGACAATCAATTGGTGTGCTCTTCCCTGGGAAGACAATTTCTCCCATTCAGCATTTCTTAGCTGTTTTTCATTCTTTGAATGAGGTTGAAGCTTCAAAGGCATTCTCTCTTCCGTGTTAGTACATCGTTGATATCATATTTGTTCAAGCTAAACGTAGGTAGTCGTGTTTGTGAGGCCTGATTTCTCTGACATTCTCTAATTGTTCTTTTTATGTTCAGTTTTCTCTTCGTTATTTATCCCTTGTAGAGGGGTAAAATGGAACAATTTTCATTCCGTTCTTTACACTCTGTCCTAGTTCTGTTGAATATCTCCTTGGCTGTGCAGATGCATCTGGAGTTGGTATTATCCCTTTCATTTTGTTTTATTTTAAATGGCTGTATCTTTGGAACCATATCTAAAATCTTACGTCCTATAAACCTGTGTAGGATGATTTTACCAGTGTTTTGATTGATGCTGTCAGGGTTTCAGTTTTCATTTTTGGGCACTGACTGTGCTTTATGCTGAATTTTGCATGCAGTGAGAGGAGAAGCATCTTTATAAATGGTCTGCTAGCGATTTGTATTGGGCAGACTGTGTATGATCCATGATGCGCTCCTGTCACTCATCAAAAACTAGGTGGCTTCATGGTTGTGCATTAGTTTCTGAGTTCTTTAGACCTCTCATTACTTCATTGGTGTGTGTGTGTGTGTGTGTGTGTGTGTGTGTGTGTGTGTGTGTACATCTCCTCAGTCTTATTCAAAATTTTAAGAAAAATTGTAAAGCAATAAAACTAATTAGAAGAAAAAAGAATATCTTCAAAAGCAATGCTGAGGTTATAGTAATATTTTAGCGTTCTAAAGTAGCTACACTCTCGTTAGATTGCAAAATATATTCTCCCTATTGTTGCACTTAAAGTAGAAATTGTTCAAGCTTACTAACAGAAGCCACTTTATAATGGATCATTTTCTAAATTAGAATAGAGAGTATATTTAATTTTAAGGTTTCATATTCATATACTAGGAAAAAACAAATATTTTAATTTCAATTGTCATAATAACATTATCTACTATCTTATATTGAGTTTTGGTATTTATAAGTCAGTATCACTGAGAAATGATATGTATTAACTGAGTTTACTTTTCTAAACAGCCTTTTGAGGTTTGCATTCTTATTTTTATTTTACAAAAAAAGGAAATAGGCAAAGAACTTTGCTAATAAGTTCAGGAGGTTGAAATCAGACCCTGGTTATTTGGTTGTAAACGTATGCCTGTCCCATCTTGGTTTTCTAAAACTATGGCTGGTTGAACTGATCAAGTGAACAATTGATACAAGAAAAAAAAATACTTGGTTGGAAAATGCTTGAGCTACCATTGTCAAAATAAATTTATACCATCATGTGTAGATATTAAATTTGACAACTTGCTGGTGTTCATAAGACCTTAGTTATTACAAATAATAAGAAGGCAAGTATCTTTGGCTTAGGTGTGTTTGTGTGTGTGTGTGTGTGTGTGTGTGTGTGTGTGTGTATGTGTGTGTGTCCACGTGGGGATCAAACTAGGAGATTCACAGCTGAAAATTTAGTTAGTCTTTTTGTTCTTTTCTTCCTGTCATATAAAAATCACTACTTTCACATGTGGTTATCCTGTACCTTGCCAACCTTTCTTATCATAGAATCTCCCTAAGTTTTATGTTTATAATCCTTTAACAAATGTAATATTTTCATATTTCTGTTCATTTTTATAAAGAACATAATTTTGTCATGTGTTTTTTCCTGCTGGTTTTTGCAGTATAGGTTAAAACAGCCCAGGGCGAGGAGCTGTACAACTTTTACAACTTAAAAGTACAGATAATTTGATTGTTTTCCCAGGAAAGTGGGAAGGCAGCCAAGCCTCACCACTAAAATTAGTCTCCAATTTAGTGTTTGATGTCATTTCACAAGGACTAGAATGAAAAATGAGACATTGGACATGTTAACTCAGAGGAAAATTATCACTTCACCTTGTATAGGGCGTCTTTATGGAATGAAATCAGAACAGATAAATCATCTTGCCCTGTGACAGATATGCCTGTCATTTGGGGAAAGATGTCCTCCCCTGAGAGGGCAGGCACTGTCTGAGTTTCCCTCCGATTATGACTAGATATATTTTATGTCTGAAAATAATGATAGAAAATTTAAAATAGAAACGGTATATGCAGGACACACTTCTCAAGTCAATTTTTTTCCAGTGACAATTTTAAAGTGTATACATAAATATTAGAGTCACACTGGTGAGCTGCATCTAGACTTGAGGTGGTCACTAATGGGAGAAGTTTGTCCCTCAGTTTCCGTTTAGAAAATAGATAATCATTATTTTAAAATTTAATCCTTTGTTGCAAATTTTCTATGAATACTACATTTATATCAGAGCACCACAAACACCATCAGCAAAATCTATCATATACTTAATTTCAAATTTTCAGTTTTGTGGGGGAAAGGCAGATGGCCCAAAATACTAGCACATTACACCACATTTTGGAAAACTTTAAGTGTGATTGTGTAGACACAGTAACCATGGAGATTTTATGACTACAGTATTATGCCCTCACATTTGAGTCTTGGTTAAATTTTTTAAAGCAATTTATAGTAATATTTTAAGGAATTGAGACTTTTTTAAATACACATGTTCATATATAATCAAAAATAATCATACTTAACTTTCTATGAATGGATTTTTGTGATTTAGAAAAAGATGTTTGATAATAGCATAGTATATAGTAGAGAAAGGTTACATTTCAAATATGTTTCAAAAACAGTCTGTAAAACCTACTGGCCAACTCCAAAGCACATCTTATAATGATGGTAATGGTAAAATTTCTTAGATAGTGTAACATTATTTTCTCCACTAACAAAGTTAAAAGTTAAAAAGGTGCTAGTTAACTCCAAATGTTACTATAGACTGGATAAATTGAAAGTATGAAAATTTCTAGAAACTAAAAATTTGCTCTCACTTTATGAAGTTAAAGCTATCCTGTGAAGTTAAAATTGTTCACCTTTTCTAAAACATTCTTAGTTTGATTTTGAAATCTCAGAAATCATCTTGTAAAATAAATCGTCTTATATTTTACATGTGTAAAGAGTACCTAAAGTGTCACTTAAAAATTAATTGATTCTTCAAGCAAAACTTCATTTAATTAATTATAGTAACAACTTCTCCAATGCTGGTTAGTATGTTTATCACTCAGAGGTTTTAAAAATTCTAAATAAACTGGATTAGGCCCTCTGCATGGTGAGACAGTTGTGGAGCTTGATTTGCTTGGGGGGCGGGGGGCTGGCGGTAGAATCAGAATCCACCCCTGGTGCGTGAGGGGGCTTTTTGGAGCCCAATATCTATGATGGGACACCTTGTGCAACCTTGAGGCAGAAGGAAGGGCTTGGATTTGCCTCTGCTGGATGTGCCTCCCCATGGGAGTCCTTGCCTTCTTGTGGGGGAAGTGGGGGGGTAGGTTGGGAGGGGGAGGCTGGGGGGGTGGGAGGGGGGAAGAGGGGGATCTTTGATTGGTGTGTAAAATGAAAGAAAAAAAATTTAATAAAAAAATTCTAAATAAATATTTCATCCACCTTTCCAAGGATATCTTACATATTTTATGCACTTCTCAATAACTTTTATTAATTTTTTTTCTTTCAGAGTAGAACAGATCAAACCTCTCTTTTTTTTTTCATTTACTAGTTTATTCATTATGCATTTATGTGCACATTCTATTGCCTAGTTCCCACACTAGACACTTGAGATCACACAGAAAGTAAAAGCATATATATCCTTTCAGAACCTGAATTCTCGTGGTCACAGATTCAGTTTATAACTGTTTATTGAGACTGTTGGTACTACAATATGATATTTTCATGTTATCTAGACAGAAAGAAGGTAGAGTTTGGGGCCAGTTAAAACCACAAGAATGAAACAAGGGATGAGTGATATTCCACAGCTTAAGCTAGACAGGATATAGACACAGGAAGAACATTGTAACATAAAATATACAGAACTGAGGGACTGTGGTTCAGTGTGTAGGAGAATTTGATTTACTGTTGAGAATAGAATTCAAGAACTGAGCCATAAGTAATCTAAGAGAAAATACGTTTACTGGAGAACATACATTTACTGGCTCTGTTGTCAGAGAGTGAAAAATGTTTATGATTATACCTATTCCTTCAGTCATTCATTCACTTATTCACTTATCAAAAAGTAAAAGTATTCTCTATGTGGCTAGTTTTTTGTCGACGTCATGTGTATAGAACAGTGAAGCAATGAAAAAAAAAACAGTGCCTGTCCAATATGTTTTAAATTTCATTGAATAAGTGAAGATAATAAATATGCCATATATTAAAATTTATATGTGGAGGTTGATTGTACATTAAGCAATCTTTAGGTACACCTCTTTGAATTTCTTACCTCTTTGAATATCTTATCCTTGACAGGAATGTAGAAAGAAAACTAGTTTTTTTTTTTTTTTTTTTTTTAGAAAAAGAAAGCAGGCTTTGAAATGCAAGAATTTGGGAAGTGTTAGAATGTTTGATAAGTGATTCTGACACCAGAGTCAGATTTTTCCACAAGGGTCTTGAAGATGTTTGTTCATGTGTTCCCTGTTGCTCAAACACTCTGTTCTCTTCATCCTTCATGCTTCAATTAAAATAGATTATCTATTTGCATATTATGCTAAACTGTGACTATTTTAAGTGGGCTGTGTTTCAAAACTTATTTAACATGCTACCCCAATCTTCATATTGCTCCTTTTCTCTGGGTAATGATCCCAGCTTTTCCATTATGATGCTCAACATCCTCAGAACACATTCTAGAACCACATTATTTTCTTACTATAAGATTGCTCAAACTTTCTTCTCAATATTGAAGGAAATTAGATTTTAAAATTCCAGGAAATACTTAATTATTGTGGAATATTTCTTTACGCAGTGTGAAGATGTGTTGTTAGGGTCCTGGAAAAGTCATACAAAAGACTACCGTCCACTTATGCAATCTGCAGGAGTGTTTATTATTCCAGCGTGCTGGGGCCATTCATCTTACACAAAGGCAAAATGGTGATGACTGAGAGCTCACAGGCTCCTTTTAAGCACAGCTAAAGGGAGTTCCTAGGGTAGTTAGGTTATCTCAGATATGATTGGCTTAAGTGAGTGGCAATCATATTAGTACATTTTAATTGTCTAGGGCTAGTCAGGGGCTGATTAAGGCTACAGCTTTTCCATTTTGTGGCAGGCCTGGACAAGTCTCAGGCTTTGCCCTTATTTGGTTATTACTTTGAGTTATTGAACTGTGGAGGCTGGCTGGCCTAGTGCGTGCTGACTGTGGGGACCAGCTCAGGCCTGATACAGACTTGGTGTGTGCAGTACAGAAGGAAGATGGGGCCCCACAACAACAACTCTACCCAGTCCAGAATGTCATGGTACTCATCATCATACTGTACTTCTAGCCAGAATTTCAGACAATCCTACCCATTACTCTGAGACTGGCTGCAGAATCTACAGTTAGTCCAACTGAGACTTAACTATCTGAGCTTTCTTACAGAACCCAACAGAGATACCATTGCCCCCTAAACAGCAAGAAACAATTCTAAGAAAGCAATGCCCTTTCTCCCAAAGGTTTCATGTTTCTCAGGGTTTTGGATGATGGTTATAGGGTTGGGGGTAGAAGAAAATACTAGACTCAGTATTCTCCTTAAGAAAAGAAAAAGTGTCTCCAAAAAAAAGTGGAGTAGATAAGTATAAGATATTATGATAGATTATTAGATATACTGGTTAACAAATTTAATAAAATAGTAGCCTTAGATAATTTACACTGTTATGGATTCTTGTATATTGATACAAATGTAAACTATTTTATATTCTTATTTAAGATAATTTGTATATTGATACAAATACACAACTATATTTGTTGTAATATACATATATTTCTACTCTTATTTAAAATATTTTTTATATTGATACAAATATAAATTTATATCTGTCATGCTGTATGTATGTGCTACCTCTGTTTAGGATATTTTTATATTGATATATATTTAGGATTATTGTCATATTACATATTACACTATACATTCCTACCTCTGTGTGTACTGTCACAATTTTGAAGTCATCGTCCTTCACTGTACATTTGCTTACAGACTGTTTACCTTGTTTACATGAAGCCTTAGTCCTTACATTACTTAGGTAGATAAGACTTACAGATTTATAGTCACCTATGCTTGTCATCTCTATAGTTATGCTAGTTAGGTTATTCAGATTTACAGATACATAGGTTGAATGGATAGGTAATCTTCAAACACTTCATGGACCTAGAAAATATGATATTTAAATAACTTAAAATTCTGTTAACGTGAGACACAATTGCTCCTGGCAGCAACAATTTGATCCTGAGAGAATGTTGAGCTTCTAAAACATTTCCATTTAAAAGTTTGTCTTCTTCTGCCGGGCGGTGGTGGCGCATGCCTTTAATCCCAGCACTTGGGAGGCAGAGGCAGGAGAATCATTGTGAGTTCAAGGCCAGCCTGGTCTACAGAACAAGATCCAGGAAAGGCGCAAATCTACACAGAGAAACCCTGTCTCGAAAAACCAAAAAAAAAAAAAAGTTTGTCTTCTTCTTGACACAAAATGGCCTACTGGACAAAAAAACTACTGACAATACAAATGCTCTACTTTCTAGACAAGGGAAACACAAAAAAATGTGACTACTAAATTCTGCCAAGACAGGCTAAGATGGTCTTTCAAAATTCCTGCTTCTGAAAATGGTCTGTCAGATACTTTAGGCCTGTAGCCAATTTGAATACACCAATGATGCTGAAAAAACATTAGATGACTGTCCAGGCTGCCAACTGTCTCTGTCTACTCTCACAAGACTCTCAAAAGTTACTTGCATCCTTCTCCCATTTTTCAGGTATTATTACATTCCTTCTCAGGTCTTTGATGAGATTAAAAACTTAACAATTACAGTTATAATCTTCTATCTTAGTTAAAACATATTAAGTATTAGATTCAAGTTCTTCAGGATAGGGCACTTTTTAAAACGATCTCTGTAACGTGCCATCTACCCATGCTCCAGAATTCTCTGGATCTTAGTATGTGTCTCTTGTTTGATATTGTTTGTGTTGCTTGTAGTTCCATCTTGTCTAGGTTATTATTCCTTATTCCTCCTAAGCAATATTTGATAATCATTCCTATTGTGTATAGTTTTGTATTAGGTTAAAACTTTCTTATTTAGACAAAAGTGGCAGATGTAGTGAGTTGCTGTTCCAGCTTGGACCTGGAAGTACTACCCCCATTGAAGCTTCCAGTAACTGTCACACCTATGAGGCAGGGTCAAGACAGGAGCCTTTAAGACCTGAGATAAGGATGTGCCAGCTCTCTTGGTTCCTGGATACTGGACGCTGGAGGTAGACTGAGCAGAGTTCTCCAGAGAACACCACTGGACTGCACTATACCTTTCACGGACCCTGTAACCTATCCCTTTACTTGTAAGTTACCCCCAAAAATAAACCTCCCTTTTAACTACGTAGAGTTGCCTTAATACTTCCACCAATAGTACCAGGCCTCCTTGTCCTTGCTGTTGAGGGTGTTGGAAATTGATTGTCCTTTGTTTGTGGCTTTTCCTCAGAAATTGACTGCTCAGTTCCAAGAAGTAGGGGCCAAGGCTTAATTCTTAACTGAATTATTAAGGAAGATATCATGATATTTGTCTGGCCCTCTCAGTGTCACTGTGATTGATTAATGAAAGCTAAATGGTCAATAGCCCGGCAGGATGTATAAGCATGACTTCTAGATAGAGAGAGCTCTGGGAAAAAGAAAGGCAGAGTCATCAATCAGATGTGGAATAATCAGGATGGGCATAATGGAGATGAGTTGAGTGTGTAAAAGAATGTAGATTTAAAAATATGGGTTAATTTAAGTTATAAGAGTTAGAAACAATTTTAAGCTAATTCTGAATTTTCATAATTAATAATAAGTCTCTGGGTCATTTTTTTGTGAGCTGGAGGCCTGAAAAGAAAATTCCATCTGTATATGATGCCAGAGGTTCAGGTACGTATATCCACATGGGGTCTGAGAAAGTTAAAAAAAAGGTTAAACCACAGAGTCAAACTAGGCTTCCCTGTGACCAAGGTCTCTCAGGTACGGTTGGTATAGAGAGACTGCCTGCAGGCTGGAGCCAGCTGCCAGTGCCATGTGCTGAGCTGAGCTGCTCCAGTGGCTGACATGGAAGTTGAAGATTTGTCTCATAGAATCAAAGAACCCTACAAATGCTTAGTAAAGCAAGATATAGACAGAAAAAAAAAATCTCTAAACAGATTACAATGTGCTTTAAAAAATGTGTGTATGTTTAAAAAAGACAAGAAAATGGATATAGTCTTTTTTTTTTTTTTTTTTTTTCGAGACAGGGTTTCTCTGTGTAGCTTTGCGCCTGTCCTGGAACTCACTTGGTAGCCCAGGCTGGCCTCGAACTCACAGAGATCCACCTGGCTCTGCCTCCTGAGTGCTGGGATTAAAGGCGTGCGCCACCACCGCCCAGCTGAAAATGGATATAGTCTTAAAAAGAGTTTATAAATAATAAGATAATGTCTTTAAAAAATAAAATAATGTAAAGAGGGCAAACTATGTAAAGATGGAAAATACACAGTCTGCATCCTGTATGGTGTCTTTATTAACTGTAAATTTTTTAATTGCTGATGAGCAAACAATAGCTGCTGAGCGACACTGGATTATAAAAACTACTAAATTAAACCAACTATTTAAAAAAAGTCTTAACTTCAAAATGGAAGTAAAATCATATGTTACATCAGGGAAGAGGTTATGCTTTTATTTCCACAGAAAATGAAAGGCTGTGGATTCATTAAAGATTGATAGAGATCAGACTTGATTGGGGAAGACCCCCACCCTGAAAATCCTGGCTACAGACATAAAGAAATAAATCTAGAAAAACTACAAGACTTATATTTTACCTGCTCAAACATAAAACAAAAAAAATTATCTTTGGCTGGCTTATGTACAACTCACAGTCCATACTTGTGTTAATGCAGATATGTATGTTACCTTTCAGAGAGTGGACACCAATGGACGTAGGTGGCCCAAGTGGTCCAGCCCCTCAGAGTGCCTCTGCTGCAGTTTCCTCCGAGTTCTACATCCCAAACAGCTTCAAGGCTGCTGCTGAGTTGGTTCAGCCTCACAGACTACTCTAACCAGGACTACAGATAAGACATGCATTTTCCCATGGCACAGAAACCAAACATCAAATGTTATGGCTAGCTCTCCCAGGACTTGACCATTATCCCAATTTTCTCCACCTCCCCTAAAGATATCATCACCAGACAACAGGAAGCAGTCTAGAGAACTTGACACCCACATTCCCAAGAGGTGAAATGGGTGGTTTTTGGTCATCCAGTGGGTTATAGATGCTTGTCATCATTTACGGGAGTTGGGTACAAGTTGCTATTGGTAATGGTCAACAACAACACAAAAAATAAACACAGGAGATTAGATTCAGGCATCTCTTTCTCAAGGGGAAAAGGGGGAAGATATAGCATAGAAATGATGGAATAAAAAGGTAGTTTGTTGAGTCTACTTTTGAACAATCACTAGTCTCAAATTCTCAAATATTTTACATTGGTATAGATTTTTGTATATTGATATAAATTTAAGGTTATTTTTGTTATACTGTATGTATATTTCTCCTCATTTAAGGTATTGTACTATGTAACTCATTTTGAAATACAATGTAAAGTTTTAATTCTTGAAAGCTATTTAGGATAATAAAGAATAATAGGTTAAGAGTTAGTTATCTATAACAATCAAACTTAAGAGTCATGCTAGGTTTGTTTTCAAGGTCATATAAAGATATATTTTAGATAGGTGATCTGATGATATTCAAACACTTCAAAGACCTACAGAATATGAAACTTAAAATGTTTTAATAACATGAGGCTTATCATGACAGTGAGGCACATCTGCTCCTGGCAAGACCAATCTACTTCAAAAATGGATGATGGGCTTCAAAGAACCTTCATCTAGAGTTTACTTTCTTGGTGACAAAAGCTATGCACTGGACAAAGAAACTGCCCTTGCCTCAACGCTGATAATAAATAAGCTGTCCAAACTGGACAAGCAGGACATAAAGGAAATTGATTGCCAAACTTTGTCAAGACATGGTAGGACAGTCCTTCAAAATTCCTGCTTCACAGAGAATTCTGTCAGATGTTATAGGCCTGTAGGTCACAGATGGATGCCCCAACTTTACAGAGGAACCTTGGGGTGAGTGTCCAGGTAGCCAAATGTCTCTGTCATTTCTATAGATTTGGAAGTTGCTTTCTCTGCTCTTCCTGTTTATTCAAGTAATATTTTATCCTTCCTGGGTCTCTCAAGGAAATTGAACCTAAAAACATTGTAGATAGTTATAGTTTTATACTTTTCCTTGTTACAAAATTCAAAAAAATAAATTTACATAAGAGATGTAAAGTTTATTAGGTTGAGAAACATAAAAGCTTAAGTTGTTTATCTAAAAGAAGTTTTAAGATCTAAAAAGATATTTTTAGGATGGTAATACAGTTATGACAAAATTGTTTAGATATAAAACTTTGGACTAAGACAGGATAGACAATGGAGTATTTTCTCTAAACTTGCCAAATGCAAATAGACTGGACATTGTAAATATAATTGTTACCTCATTTTTTTATTGTATATAGCTTTACTGTGTTAGTGTTAAAACTTTTCATTTTATTTAGGCAAAAGGGGGGAAATATTGTGGTATATGCTTTTACACTATGTAAAGATGTGTCACTGTGATTGGCTTAATAAAAAGCTAAATGGTCAATAGCTAGGCAGGAAGTATAAGTGGGACTTCTGGACAGAGAGAGCTCTGGGAAGAAGTAATACAGAGTCACTAACCATATGTGGAATAATCAGGAAGGGCATACTGGAGATAAGGTAATGAGCGTGTGAAAGAATATAGATTTAAAAATATGGGTTAAGTTGTTATAAGAGCTAGTTAGAAACAAGCCAAACTAAGGCCTGGTTTTCATAGTTAATAATTAAGTTAAGTCTCTGTGTCATTGTTTTTGAGCCAGTGGCCCAAATAAAAGTCTGTTTACACTTAATTATTGCCTAACAGGATCTATTTCTTTCCCTTTTTTCAATATATAAACTTTTTCTCTTCAATTTATTTATCATTATTATTATTATATTTTTAAAAACAGAATCTCTCTTTACAGAAAGCATTTTTATCTCAGAACCTACCTTCAACCAATATTATATCCTCAACACAAAGATGAGAAAGAAAAATTGAGAATTGGTTGCCTCCTTTCATAAAAACAGGAAATTTTTCTTTCTGTTTTTTATTAAGGTATGCATAATAGAAGAAAATCTAATCAGTGCAATGAGGTTAAAAGGTGTCTTTTGACATATAACCTTAATAATAAAGTATGCCTATGGCAGCAGAGCAGTAACTATGCTGTGTAAAGGAGTCATTCATGACCACTGTGAGGAAAAGTAATAAATAGAAGTTAGCCTTTACAGAATTTAGCCTGTACTTACAGAATGTGTGAGGAAATGGTTGCTAAGAGCTTCCATAGCGACTTCGTAAATGACACCAGTGTCAAGAATAATTGTTTTTATAAAGAATGTTTCAGCAGCAACCATACCTCTTTCCATCACTCTGCAAGCAGATAAACTGATGGTTTATCTGCCTGAAGAAACATAGCATCTAATATGAACCTCACCTATCTGAGTGACTGATTGTTTAGTGTACAGATTGGGCCACTACACACAATTTTAAAATACAATTTTTGACACATCTTAATTTCAGGAAAAATAAATGTACACTTGATGCTTTCTAACAGGACACCTAAGACACTTCCTCATCTTTATTTTCAGTGTTAGAGAAAAGGTTTTTGTTTCTCTTTCCAGTTTTATTATAATTTTGTAAATGTAAATTCTTACATTATTCATTTTAGATGATATAATATTCCTGAAGCACGTAGCTTATTCTTCAATTTGTATTTATCTTTTCCCTCTCTTTAATTTAATACCAGCTGGCATTTTACTTCTTTCTGTAAGTATTTTTTGTTGTGTGAGCAACATGCCATTTCCAGGTTGGTAGAGACAACAGAAACTCCTTGGTTTGCAAATTTTGTCACAGTTCAATTTCTGGACTGCACTTACACATTACTTGACTGGTTCCATCACTGTTCTGTGATATTCTTTCATTTTAATTTGTGATCTGGGGCCCATATTTTATTTTGGACTTATGTCATAATATCTTCTCCAGGGGATTTGAGGGATTTGTTGTTTTGTTTTGTTTTTTAATTAATCTGGCCTCAGTTTAGTCTTGAGTTGTGAATTTAAAAGTCCTAAGCACAAGAAAAATGAAGAATAATCCAACAGTTGTTAGATGCAATTATTTGAATCAAATGCTTATAAACACAGTTCTTACAGCAATGCTGTAATCCTAATATATTATCATGATCTAAAGAGAACAGGAGAGGAACATTCTGAGATCAGCTCTTCTTTAGCCACAGAATAAAACCCTATCTGAAAAGTAAACCAAACAGAAAACAAAATAAAATGGGGAGAAAACTAAAATCTGGTAAGCATACCATAAGACTTACTTCAGAATGAGCATAAACATGGAAAATGAGATTATTCCTTAGTTGAATTAGAAATATTCAAGTGGCAGATTATCTGGCCCAGTGACTACATTAATAATGATGGTCACCTGTAGGTGAAAACAACTAACTATGTTGTTTTCAAAAATATCTGATCAAAGAAAGATCACATTACTTTTGATAAAACCACAACAGGACAAAAATACCATTCACCTAAAGGGAATCCCAGATAACCCAGGCATTCTGGTATTCTATCCTACTGCAAAATACACAGTGTGTTCCTGGTGAAGTATACATTGTTGTTCAGTTCGGTCTAACTCTATTAGTAATTTACCTTCTCTATAGTTCTCATTAAAATTCAGCTGTCTTACTAAGAGATACAAAGTCCTTCCGTGCTCATGGATAGGAAGAAGTAATATTATGAAGATGGCCATTCTATCAAAAGCTATTTATAAACTCAATGTACCATCTTGGTCTCTGATAAGTATAATATGAATTAATGATGAAGCAAAGTATGCCAAAGTCTCGTGTGGATTGTACTTAATACACTAGTCTATGATCTTCCACTATATTTTAATAAGGAATTGCTGTAATTACAGTGATTTAATGGCAAGCATTACCCCTTGAGTCAGCAGTTTCAATTGTGGCATAGGCTTTTGAGTCGTTTGTGATAAAATAAGCACAAATTGAAAGTACGGGGCCATGATTGACTAATACACACACAGATATCTATGCATACATACATACATAGCACATATACATGAAAAATATAAGTACACATATGGCTACAACTAAAATATAATTGAATATTTTCATAAATAATGAGAAAAAATCAGAGTCATATCTTGTAGGATTACCAGGGAACTGAATATCTGAGTATTGAATTTTGTGCATGACAAGGTCATTGTTACTTGTCTGATTTTGCCAGGAAGGTAACCGAGCACAGCAACCAGTATAGTAAATTGCTCAGTACCTCTAGCTACCTGATAGAAGTTAAGTTAAATCAAATACCAAGCTAGGAAATATTAAAATGTCTCCATTAACTTAGCACTGAGTAATTAAGAATATGAATATGTTTAATATAAAAAGCACCAGGAACCATTTTATAAAAGTTGTTTAAATATAACAATCAACATAAAAGAAGATGATTACAAAGAAGACATGCAGAGCATGCTAATGAACCATAAAATATAACCATAACATAATGATTAGGAGCATAAACTCATTCTTTAACATTATAAAAATAGCATAGCCTGCCATTTTGTCTCTAGATATCTTTCACTCTTTAAAAATAACCCAGCATTATACTGAGCTTCAGCTCCTTGATAAATTGCATGTAGAAAAATATATTTGCTTAATTTAGATAAGATAAATATCAAGCAATCTAACACGTCTCTTGCAAAAGTAAAGTGAAACAGATAAAAATGCATTAATTTGTAAAATGATATGTATAATCTTTGGGTCAGATGTATTCTGTGTGAGAGTTTGAAGACTAACTCTGTTTGCTAAAAAATATGGAATTAATAAGAAAGTATACACTGTATGGCTCTACAGTTTGATATTTTATCCTCATCTTGGTATTTCACTGTCTTTAAAGAGCCCATTTCTTTTCTGATTTCTTGACTTTTTTATTTATTTATTTTTTTTTTAATATTCTCGAAAGTGCTATGTCTGGGTTGTTACGATTTCCGTTGGCAGGTGATAACCCCATGTTTGATCACTGAGGTTGTTTTACTGCTGTCTGTTCTTATTAGCTCTTAAAAATTGTTTCTTCACACATCTCTCAGTTTGTAGTCCGCCACAGAAAGCTGCAGCTCAAAGCTGTAACCTAATGGCTCTCCCGTGACACAGGTCAGCAGCCCAGACATAAAATCATCTGGAAAGCAGATATGTATTTGTGAAAATTATTAATCAAAAAAAATATCTCTTCATTACTTAAATACCAGCCAGGAACTTGAATTCCCTAGCACTAAAATACTAAAAAAAAAAAAAAAAAAAAAAAAAATTTCTACTTGTGTGCTTTCTCATGACATCAAGTGTCCATTCAAAGTAGAAGGTTTCATTAGCAAAAATCCCTGCCAAGGGAGCCCATCTATATAATTACTTCAATTGCTGGTGGTGGATAAAAATAAACTATAGAGAACTTTTCATTTCTACCAGGCAGGAGACCTGTGAATAGGTAAGAAAGCATAGGTTTGTACTGGTGATTTTTTTTTCAGATGTGACATATAATATGAAGACACTAAATATTTCAACTTGTCTTTAACCTTCCTCTGATTTTTATAACTTTAGAAAGGGAATCGAAGACTTAAACACTTCTTTGTGTTGATGCTTAAGCACTGACCTTTCCATGGTAAATTCCACTATCTGTGTGAAGCAGTTTTAACTAGAGCATTTTTGTATTCTATATAACAAAAACAACCTTGAACTAGCTTAGGATAAACAGAGTTTTCTATTTTAAAGCACAAAAAAGAAGAAATATGTTTTATAGCCGGATGTTGAAGTTGCTTATTAAAAAACAAAACAAGACAAACAAACAAAAAAACAAGGCAAAACAAACACACAAAACACTCTCAAGGATACAGGAGAGAAGCGTTTTCTTTACTATTTTGATTTCCCCATCGGCTCCTAGCAAAAAATGCTTCTGTTAATACTATAAAAGCAGATCAAAACCATAATCTAGAAAAATTATCATAGTCATACAGGAGACATATTTTTATGCTTGTTTTTTTTTCTTGGTTAGTTGATTTCCTCTTTTTCTTTCCTCCGTTGATAATACTAAATTTCCAGGATACAGTTCCAGATTGGTCTTAGATCAAAGATTTTTCCAGTATTTCTGTTGTAGACACATGTTCTATGAACTAAGAACACCTCATTCTAGTTATGAACTTGTGCCCAAATAAATTATCCATCCCTTGAACACAGATAATCAAGAGAAGTGAAACCAATTTTGGAAATAAAAATTTTCTTGCAAAAATTAGGAATCTTAAAATTTACTGAAAAAAAGAAACCAAAAATCAAAGTATGGAAAACATGACATAGTATGAAGACCTACTACCAAGTAAACTTGTCTCCAACCTGGCTATGCCATTTTCTACCTGTATAGTTTTATATATGGCATTTATTTTGTCTAAGCATCCTTTCTTCACAGGTACAAAAATAGTAAAAAAATGTATCAGGTTATTTCATAGTCTAAATTTCAGTGTGTAAAAATTATCTAACACAGACACCAAAGAACAATAAAATATTTGGCATTAAAAATCAACAAGCATTATTAGTATAGAATTTTAGAAGGATTTTGATGAAAAAAAGATTACTTACAGGAATAAGAAAAACACGGTTAGGATAAGTAATTAACACTGCCTATTTATTAAAGAAAACCTCACCCATAATGGTATGCTGTTCTAGAATTTTCAAATGGTTTTCTTTACTTCGAGACATCAATGCATGGATATTTTAAATTTCTGCAAAATATTGTTTGGTTAGATAAATCACAGCCAAACTTGAAAAAGTTTAAAAGAAGGTGAGAAATTAACAAAACAAAATTTTCTTAAAAGTTACAATAAACTGAAAATATATTTCAAGCAATAATAAAGATACCATAAAAGCCGTATTTCACTGTGTTCTGAATTTCCATCCTTACACTTTTTAATTTTGGTCTGGAATCACTCAATTTCTCTACCTATTCAAGAAATTTACTTTAAGATAATCTCATATTTCTTAGAAATAAAGATATAAGACAAAATATATCAGAATCAAAATATGCATGAAGTTATCAGCATAATAAAGAGCAACTTAGAGAAAGCATTAGTATTATTATTAGAAAGCAAAGCATTAGTATCAAGACCTAATACATAAAGAATTTAATCAACTCTAAAATGAAACAATCCGAATAAAAACTTGACAAGAGACCCAGTCAACTTCTAAAAAGAAAACATTCAAATGTCCAGTAAGTACATGAAAATTCTCTGCATATGAATCATCCCATATTTGAAAATTATAACCACAGTATTCTTTACTCTTGGTCTAGTTACGAGACATTTTCAAAAGATTTAAGAAAATAATTGCTGGTAAGGATATGAAGGAGGCAGAGTTTTTGCATATTTTTCAGGTGGTGAATGTAGCTGTATATACACTGGAGAAATCAGTATGGGTGTTCCTTTAAAAATTCTTTTAAAAATATGACTACCATATGGCTCATTAAGCACTCTACTAGGTATGTGTCTCAAGAAACTAAAATGTCTTTGCAAAAGATACATCTGTCTCTATGAAAGAGAATTGGATGAAATATATAATGAAGAAGAGGACCCAGGGAAGATGGCTTGGGAGGGGAAGACACTTGCCTCCAACTTTAATGATCTGAGCTTGATCCTCCTTGGCACTTCCATAACGGAAGACAAAACCTAACCCTCCAAACTGTCTTCTACAGGTTCACTGTGGCATGTACACACACACACACACACACACACACACACACACACACACACACAAAGAAACAGCCTCTAGAAATATATAATTTGTATAGGAGATATCCAACATATACATCATTGAGAGTATACAACATATAAAAGACATGTAAAATAGCATGATTTAAAATATATTTTTTAAATATTAATTTTTCAGTTTCCAATTTATTTCATTTTTTAAATCATTCCAAAAAAAAGCAAACGTTAAGTTACACTAGAAAGTTTGTAATTAGCAATATTTTGCTATTACTAATAAGATAAATTAATTTACTGGGAGATTTACAATTTTCATTCAATGCAATGTATAATACACTTAGAGCAACTTTATCTGTGTTGAATTATATTTAATTAAAGAATACAATATATGATGAAAAGATAGAGGCATAATTATTAATCCATTTTCATCAAAAGGAAACTCATATTTTGCAGATCTATGCTTCATTTTAATGCTTGATTGTCTCAATATTGCCAGAAAAAAAATGCTTTAGAAAGAAGATGGTTTTATCTAAAGAAGTTAGCATAATGAAGAGCAAGAGAGTAGGAAATATAAGCATTAAAATAAGAAGGGAAATACACTCTTGGAAAAATGGTTCTTGACCCTTTTGAATATCCATATTCACATTTGTTTTAACCAGGTATACATAACAATAAGTATCAGAGAAATATTTTTGTTGTGACAGAATTATTTTATAATGAAGTAATAATTATCATGCATTAATGTGCATTTACACCAATTTTCTACTTATTTGAGTACTTGACAAAGACAGTGTTACAATGCACAAAGTCAAATACTTCTATTATAATTGATCTGTCCCAGAATGTGGTGCGATGCAGAGTGAAACATTCCAGGAGTCATATCTAATACACTACATCAGGACACAGACTCTTGGGAATTAGGTGAAATTATCTTCCATGCCGATTGTGACATGCTTGACACATGTTCACACAGTCACAAATGCATTTGTGTGAGTGTCAACACTGTGAGAGCTAAACAGGATAATACAGCAAGTTGAATGAAAATTAATTTCAGATGTTTCCAAGTGTTTTTTGGCCATTGTAGTAGTAATCTGTGTAAACCACAGGACATACTGAAGATACACTGACCTGTGGATTCTCTTTTGGCAGAGGGGAAGTATGTGTTCAGATAATACACAAGTACAATCATGTAGAATGATGTAACTTTCTGGAAGTTTATAGATCTCCACACTCTCCGATTTCTTAAGAAATGACACCAAATGTTGTTGCATTTCTGATAAATTATGAATACACTGGTGATCATGGCCTATATCACCAATTAACTAGAGAAAAAGGCTCACAAGAGACATTCATACAAGAGAAAAATGCAGACAGTGTTTTTAATCAATGAAATATGCATATTGACAACCCCTGTAAAGTTGTTAGCAAAAATATTGTTATCAAGTGATGAGAACAATGGGAGGCACTGAATAAATGCTAAATAAGTGGTTGACCATTGAATATAATTTCAGTATTTGACATTCATAAGCATATTGAAAACTATTATGTTCCTTTCATCAAATATCATAAAGATATACCCTATATTTTGGATTATGCTCCTTACCATGTTATATTAATAGAATGGAATGCCTAATGTTTAAGTGGGATTGAACATACTTACATCCTCAAGGGCTTATCCTTTGTGGATATGGGTAAAGTTCTTCCTATGCAAGCGTGAAGGCTGGAGTTCAGATCCTGAGGACTCTGTCAAAGAATTTGAGGTGCAGCATGGTAGAGACATGCAGATGCTGAGTTCTGTTTAAACAGTTCAGTTTAGGCAGTGAGATCTATGTTTAGTGGCAGAGACCCTGTATCAAAAAGTCAGAGATGGAAACAATGAAGGAGACATCCAAATGACAGTCTTTGTCCTCTGTGGCTACACACAAGAATGGGATATCTGCTATCTACACATACACACACACACACACACACACGCACGCACGCACGCACGCACGCGCGCGCACACACACACACACACACACAAACACACACACAAACACACACAAGAACAACAACAAGAAATAAATGATATGTCATTCCTTTATGGTATCATTCAAAACTCCTTTCAGGATTTTTAATTAAAAGGTACATTATTACTGTCTGTCCGTCTGTCCTCACCCTATTGTATAATAGTACATCAGAATTTCTTCCTCCTATGTATAATATATATATATATATATATCACCATTCCCCAGTCCCACTGCACTTTCCATCCCCTGGTAATTATCACCATACACAAAATTTCTATGAGATCAACATTTCTAAAATCTATCCACAAATGAAATTATATGGCACCAGTTTCTGTTCCTGATTTATTTCATATAACAAAAGGATATCTAGTTCTATATCTGCCACTCTACACTGATTGGATCCCATTCTCATTTGTGGTAGACTAGTATAACATTTTGTAAAAAATAACTCATCTTCTTTATCCACTCATTAAAACTTAGTCTGGGTGTTTTCACTTTGGAAGATATATTCTAAATAGGGCTAAAATGAACATAGAAGAGTAGGTTTATCTTCCAAACAGTATACTTATTTCATTTCCTTGAGATAATTACTCAGTAGTTGGGTTGATGGCTATGACATTCCTGTTTCAAACATGTATTTGTGCGTGCATGAGTGTGTATGTTGCAATGTAAGCACAAGTACAGGCACATAGGTGTGTTTGTGTGTTGGATTGTGTGTGTGAATACAAGAGTCTACATATATGTGTGTTACTGAGGAGTGCATTGGTCTAATCACCAATTTATTCATTATGTATTTTTAAGTATTCTAATGTATATCTGTATCCAAACACAAATTCATCAGAGATATTTTTTGTAGATATATGCCATTGTGGCCTCATTAATAATCATTGAGCCTGATGAGATGCCTGCACCATGAAAAGCATCTTTGTTTCATTGTAACATATACTGAGAATGAAATTGACCTTAAGCATCTTAGGAAAATAATGTCATCTCAGTTTCAAGAGGACTTAAAGATAAGAGTCAGCCATATCAATTCTTACTCATGTTATATAACCAACTTCTAGTAAACCTCTGAACAATGAGAATCACATAAGATGTCATGATATTCAATGTATATTGCCTTGCATTGTTGTTAGCAAAAGTCTCTGGAAGTTGGTAACAGGTCAGTTTTCTCTTGAACATTGTGCCTTTTTCTTCTAGTTTCACTTTTGATAATTTCAATGTAATGAACTTGAACTGAGATTGTGATAATATTTTGAGTTGTGTGAACATTTCGGTAGATCTGTGGAAGTTGAAGATCTTACAGAGCTTTCCAGGTATATCATCAGACTTAAAGTATTATTGTATATTTG
The DNA here is from genome assembly GCF_949786415.1 of Peromyscus eremicus. Classification (NCBI taxonomy): domain Eukaryota; kingdom Metazoa; phylum Chordata; class Mammalia; order Rodentia; family Cricetidae; genus Peromyscus; species Peromyscus eremicus. Next base: position 46,850,988 of record NC_081431.1, read on the forward strand.
ATGTAAAAATACAGAAAAGTTGGTCAATGAAATACAACCCATCATGTATATCAAAGTGATAACCATTAGATGGATATTATATAAAATAAGTAAAATTAAATATTCAATTCTTAAGATTAATTATAGCAATACAAAGTGATCAGTTATCACATATGATGGTTGACTATTATATTGGACTAAACAGACACAAAGTATATCTTTCACCACAAAATTCCAAATTCCATAGTACTTGAGTAAAGAGTATAAAAATGCATGCATAAGGGAATGGTAGGATGATTGGTGATAGACATGTACACTGATCGATGGCTTGTATGATTTGTGCATTAAATCTTGAGAGGCTAGAAATATAATATAAAGTGTCATGTAAAACATGTATGATAAACCTTACTTTGGATCTGAAAAAGCTGATATTTAAAAAAATCAAAACAAAATGTATTAACAGAAATTCTTATTAATTGGTTGACATTAAATAAAAAATGCAATTTATTTAGCATATTAGTAGTGATGCAAAATGGAATGTTACGGAGACAAAGGAGAAATGTTTAATTCATGGTCAGCAAAAAAGTTTGTATTCAGAAGACAGAAGGAAAATTTCAAAATGGAAGGAGAAAATCTAATATAATAAGGACTAGATATTTAATCAGACATTTCAAAGATAAAAGAGAGAAAATAATACATATGCAACCCAAACATACAAACATAACTCACACCTGATGGGGACAGTTCTTCAATTAATATTCTCAGGTGTGTTCAAATTGACAACTGAAGCTAACTATGACACCCCACCCCTTTTTCTACCTTGACACATAAACATATCACTACTTTATAACCTTCTCTTTTCTGTTTATCTTCATGAACCACATTAATATAATTTAAATTACAGTACAACTTCCTCCCTCTCTTCAGCAGGATTCCTGGAGCTTGGGGAAGTGCTTGGCTGTGACTCTGCATTTGTTTCCATCAGGAAGGATGTACAAGCCAGGTGGGTCAAGGTCATCACAAAACAACTAACCTGTGCTCATAGGAGCTCACAAACTCTGGCCTGACAGCTAGGCAGCCTGCATGTTACCGACTTAGGCCATCTACATTTGCGTGACAGTTGTGTACGTTGCTCTATTTGTTGGACTCCTAGCAGCTGGATCATGGCCTGTCTCTCACATTTGAGCTGGGTTTTGGGAACCTGTTCTCCATACTGGGTTGCCTCACCCAGCCTTAATATGAAGGGAGGAGCTTAGTCCTACCTCAACTTGACAAGCCATGCTTTGTTTACACCCATGGGAGACCTGCTCATATCTGAACAGAAACAGTGAGGAGTGTTTGGGTGGGGAGAGGTGTCAGAAGGGAGGGGAAGAGTGAACAGGAAGAGAGGAAGAAGGGGAAACTGTGGACAGGATGTAAAATAAATTAAAAAAAAATAAAAAAATAAAAACATAATACAACTTTAAAAGTCCTACAGTCTTCAACATGTTCAATATTTTAAAAGTCCATTGGCTCTTTGAAAATAATAAAAAATCCTTAGCTGTGTGTTCCTGTAAAATCAATAACTAGTTAAATAATTTCTTATTACTAGACGGATAATGAAGGAACAATTACAATCAAATCAAAGTAAAATCAAGATCCAACCATGTACAAAGATCACAGTATAATTTGGACTCACTCACGATCTTCTGTGTTTAAGAGGACTTGAGTAGCTCTGTCTCTCTAGCTCTGCCATGGACAACACACACTGCTTGTCTTGTTGACTTAGACCAGATCCATGCTCTATCAGCTGCTATGGTAATTCATCATCCCATGGTCCTGGCATCTTCAGTATCCAGGGATCTCCACTGCAGATGAGGCTGCACCACCACCAACGGCCTCCTCCGAACTCTCACAGTGCCAAGCTTCAGCTGCACTTTATGACTCTTTCGTGCCTTCAAATTTAGTACCATGTGGGAGAGGCTTACACACCAGGATAGGAAGTCAGCTTAGGATGCAGAATTTCACTGCAAACACCCCCAGAGGGATTCTATACACTGGCCCCGAGGAAATACTTCCCATGATCAAAATTGTGCATTTGTAGCAGTACAGACAACTCAAATAGATAGCAATGTAGTATTAATTAGATATCCCCAAAAAATATATTTTCATACTGCATATCAATTAATATATCAACCATCATTCAGTCAGTTCAAAGGGTGAAAAGCAAAATGCCCCTTTCTGTCAATATCAACTAATACACATATACTCTTTTTAAACTGAAAAACATAAAATGTTTTAGTTAATCAACAATATGTATGTATAATACTATGGAATTTTAATAAGCTTGGAAAAGTAAAACACATCTATAACATCTGTCATCATGATGAAGATAATTTTTGTGCCAATGCTTACATGAACATTTGGAATTTAATATTAATGTTCCATCTACTCTATGACAGTTTTCAATAACCTTGTCGATATCATTATTGTTTGTGAGTATCATGTGTGGATTTAAGTGTGGACATGGAGGTATCTTGGTGTACATGTAGATGCCAGAGGACAGCTTTGTGGGATGCTTCTCTCTTTCCAGTTTTCCAGGAGTTCTGGAGATAAGATTCACATTGTCACATTTGCAGCCCAAGTACTTTTACATGCTGATAGACCAGCCAAAGTGTATGACTCTTCACATCTTAAAATAATTCTGCCTTTTTTTTAGTTTAATATATTTTCCTTTTCTTAGTATGTATGCATAATGTGTGTGTGTGTGTGTGTGTGTGTGTGTGTGTGTATGTGTGTTCACATTTGTGTGGCACACGTGGATGTGATGTGGTGCATTCCTGATAGTGTATATGGAAGCCAAAGTTTGATGTCAGAAATGTCCCTCTGCCTACTCTTTCTGTCTTGACGAAGCATTGTATAATTAATCCCAGAGCTCAGGAGATGACTATGCTGAGTGTCCAGCTTGCTCCTAGGATTCTCTGTCTCTGATTCCCAGGGCTAGAATTACTGTGAAAGAAGCACATATCCAGCAGTTACATCTGCTTTGAGATGCTAAGTTTGGTCCTCTGGGTTTTTTTTTTTTTTTTTTTTTTTTTTTTTTTTTTTTTGGCTGGCACTTTAAACCTTAAGTAATTTCCTCAGCTTTACTTTAATAAAATATTATATTGGTACTAGAAAAAAAAACAAAAAACAACAACAACAACAAAAAACGATTGCCACTGGAAAGTGGGCTGAATCATCATTTTCTGCTTTGTTTGCAAATGTTTCTTTATTTTTGCTTCTTTTATTTGTACTATGTTTTTGTTTGGTTTTTGGTGTTTATTTGACTGTTTATTTTCGAGAGACAGGGTAAAGAAAGCAAGTAGAGTTGGTTGGATGGTGAGGTGGAGATTTCGGAGGAATTGGTGGAGGGAAACTATAATTAGAATATATTGTATAAAAATCTTTTTCAACAAAGCTAAAGAAAGACCCGGGTGGTAGTAGTGTGTGCCTTTAATCCCAGCACTCAGAAGGCAGAGGCAGGGGTATCTCTGTGAGTTCGAGGCAAGCCTGGTCTACAAAAGAAGTTCCAGGACAGTCTAAGCCATTACAAAGAGAAACTCTTCCTCACAAAACCTAATTAATTAATTAGTTAATTAATTAAATTGAAAAATAATAATAGTAATAAAAAATAAATCAGTCCTACAAATCAGAAAACAGAAAGTGCTTTCCTCTTCTTTTACTGTACTTAAGTCTTGGTTGATGTCCCCAACAGGACTTACAACTCTTGCTATGAGTACCAGCACAGCTTTCTTGGAGTACCTGAACATGACGTTGGATTGTGTATTTTCTTCTTATTGCCCTCTCTCAACTTTGAGTTCTGGTGGTTTTGTTTGTTTTTTTTTCTTTAAAAGTTTAAACAATCTGAATATTTCTATCTTCTTAACACTTTGTCTCTCTCAGAATCCACTCTCTCTCCTCTCTCCCTCTTTCCACCTTCGTCTCTCATTTTCTCTCCCTCATGCCTTTCTCCATTCTTGCAGTAGTGTACACCTGGGTATGTACCATGATTTTTAATGGCTCAAAAAAAAGCATACACCACAGAATAATGCTTCTAGTTCAAATTCAGGTTTAGATACAGTTGTCCAGTGTGATTCTTATTATACCACTCAACTAAAACACTATCTGGATTTTCAATTTGTAATATAGACCTAGACCTTAATGCTAGTAAAGTCTGTCAGATATTATTCATGGAATTACTTGTACTAGGTGACACATAGTAAGTAATCAGTAAATATTTCAACATTCCAAGATTTGTATTAATATTGCTTATTGTTCTGGTCATAGATTCATAATAAGCTGTGCATTTTTGTCTTACTCTCATTTACAGTTTTGTGCTTCTCACTCTTGGTGCCCCCATCCAAAAGACTTTCTGACATCCTCTTTTAATAGAGATTACTTAAACTCCTAGGTTCTCTGTGCTCTATAAGACTACCTTATTCTTAATTTAAGCTTGCCCAATATGAGTAACTCCAACATGTAAGAAGAATTTTAAAATTGCCCATTTTTCCTACCTTCATCTACAGTGTTCAGTTATCATAGTTAAGAGTCTTCTATAATTCCTCAAATCCTGTCTTATATTTGTTTACTATCATAGTCTCTATTGCAACCTCTGTGGTATAAAGCATCATTTTCTCTCATCTCGACTGCCATTGTTAAATCAGGTAGATCAAGAATAGGTTTCTTGCTTTTGTTTTTTACTTCCTTATGTTTAACAATCATCAATTAATTATATCAGTCATCATTTAAGCCTGCACATTACATAAAACCCACATTTAAACAAGCCCTCTGAAATTGTGCCTCAGTCTACATAATCAGACAGCATATTTGCTAGCTTCTCTCTTAACTTCCCAGATCCATCAGGATGATTTGCCAGTTCCTGCCATGGTGAGCATTTGTACAGCCCCCCTCTTTCTGCCAAGCATATGCCTCACTCTGGTCATATTTATGTGGAATGTAGTAAATATTTACTTTAAGATAACTCAATAAAATTTTTTTGCTAGTTTAACAGGGGAAAACATTCATATTTTATTGAAAATATATCATCTAGGAACATATTAAGTTTTATATTAAAAATCAGCCCTTTTATATTAGAAAGAGAAACTGTGTCAAAATGAATCATATTCAAAGTACAATTAATACTGTAAGTTTAAAATCTTTTCTAAATTAGAAATAAAGTTGATGCAGTAGATAATTACTTATGCATACTTACAATGTTTAAAAATAAAATGGACATGAGTGTGACACAACACTTGAATTAAAGATTCAACTGAGAGAAATAGAAATTATTCTTTTTCTAACTATGCAAGAATTTGTGTCATTCTGAAGTACATATAACTCTTTATTCCATTTAACAAACAATACATCAAATAGTGTATAAGTTAATTAAATCCCCAAAGCAGAAACTATTGAGGTCATTCTCTGTTTGCAAGACAGAAGTAGATTAAATTATGAAAATTAAAAAAAACACATTGAATAATTTCAGTCTTTCCAATTATGCTAGACTTCTTCCATAATACAAAATGAAGCCTTCTGATGAAATCAGTATGTTCCACATTGATATGTAAGAAAAATCCCATGAAGATTCGAACTCATCAAAAGTTATTAGATATTTTCCTCTCATTTTTCTTTTAAACATCTTATAAAATTAAAGTTTATCTTCTCATTTTGGCTGAAATTCCCTTGGAGTTCTAGAACACTCCACAAAGTACATTGGCTCTTGACCAGAAAAAGTCCATTGTCCCCCTTTGGGAAAAAGGCTAAGATGAACATGTACATTCCCTTACTGTCATTCTTGGCTTATAATCAGACCATGAGGATCACTCTGAAAACGTGTCCTTTTCCTAATGTTGGCTGGGTGTAGAGTAACAAAGTTCTGCTTCACTAACACACACACACACACACACACACACACACACACACAGAGTCACACAGTCACACATACACACACCTGTAAAGTGTCTATTATACTGAGAACACTATATTTCAGCCTGAGTAAATTCCACTTTAATGAGTATAAAATATTCTTTAATTGCTTCCACGTTGATATTCTGTGGCTTATTTGTTTCAAGGTGATTTTTCTCCTGATAGATAGAGAGAGGTAAGTCTAACACAGAGATTCAAATAAGTCAGAGATATCCCTGTGTGACAAGTCCCAGAGAGGTTCCACTGAAAGTATCTATGTATGTGGAACTTGCCCTCTGCAACCTTGCTGCAGATGAATACACGTCAAACACCAAGGATGCGTCTGTTTCCTCTTCTTGCACTCTTACAGAATCTCTTGTGGAAAATATGTGGTAGGAGATGCTTTATAGTGCTGACTGTAAAAGAATGCTGAAAATTGACAGTAGTTTCTTATAAGTTTAGCATTGGTATATAACTGAACACAATAGCTCTTACTCTCACCCGATTCTTACAACTACAGGTCTTAACTATGCACTTGGAACCTAAGTATTATTTCCTCATCTATTTCTTATTAAAAGTTAATAACTTGCTTGTGGATCAATACTTTTATAGTCTAAGAGAAGGAAAAAGCTTCTCTGATATAGATGTGTAGCCCCTCATAAGCTATTTTATTCTCAATTCTCCAGAAGAGTATTTATTCTAATCATTGTCAATTCTTTTTTTATATCTTGAAAATGAGGCAGTCATCACATTTAGTATTCTGTCTCTTCTCCCATCAGGGACAGAACCCATCTACCACTCTATCCTGTATGACAATGCACTGTCACCTCAGCCCACTGCCAACAAACACTTTTCAGTTTTATAGACTCTTCTTTATATTCATTTCCTCTCACTGTAAAGTAAAGGCCCCAACGTTATGAAATATTCTTACATATTTCAAAGATGTACAAATAAAAATTGTAAGAGCTACCAGACAAGAGTATGAATGGGACCTGTCTCATCAACCCATGATATCAGGAAAGTCCTTTTCATTTTCTTCACAGAAGGTCATGTTGCTGAGCCACAAAAAAAATGATACAAAGCTATGGCATTTGAGAGTCTGAGGCAGGCTAGCCTGGGCTACAAAAAGAGTTCCATCCCCAATAACCTTGATATTTGTGAAACAATGCTATGAAACCCATTAATTTTAATCTGTACACTTTCCTAAGTACATATAATTATTAATTATACCAAGTAATAGTCATAATGAAAGGTGACTTTAGATCATCTGTTCCTATTGTCCAGTTAACACTACTATAATTTTACATAGATATCACAAAGCATATTCCAGTTTAAATGAATTTGTATTATTGATGTGCAATTGATGATGTACTTATTTTATCACTTAGAAATAAGTCAAGAGTAGTGCCTAGTTCTAGAGTTAGTAATTAGAGTACATGTCAAGTTAAACATGTTAAATATACATGTTCTATCAATGCTAGGAAAACAATATCATAATAAAATAAACGTAGAATATTTTGTTCTTTATTAGCAAACTTTACAATATATGGTGTGTGTTTATTGCTAGAACAGCAAGTGAAAATTAGTATGTAATACAGCAAGTGTATTAGTATGTCAACATTACTCAGAAAGACATGATACTGCTAAACTACAAAAAAGCATTGCGCCTGCAGCAGTTTCTTGTCTTTGTTGCTGTTTGATCACATGTGTATGTGCGTGCGTGCATGTGTGTGTGTGTGTGTGTGTGTGTGTGTGTGTGTGTGTGGACGCGCGTGCATGTAGGTACCATGGCACACATGTGTGTGTAATTGATTTTTTTTTTCATTCTTTGCTCTTTGGGCTCTTTGTTCTTTGCTCTTTTGAGGAGGGGAGCACCACCCAGCTCCCAAATAAACCACACACAAGAGTCTTATTCTTACTTATGAATGAATGCCTGGCCTTTGCCTGGCTTGTTTCTAGACAGCTTTTCTTAATTTAAATTATCCCATTTATGTTTTGCCCCTGGGATTTTACCTTTCTCTATCTGTATATACCTTTTCTTTCCTTCTTACTCGGTATCTGCTGTGTAGCTGGGTGGCTGGCCCCAAAGTCCTCCCCCTTCCTCTCCTAGTCCTTTATTTCCCTTCTCTAGATTTCTCCTATTTATTCTCTCTGTCCGCCAGCCCCACCTATCCTTTCTCCTACCTTACTATTGAACATTCAGCTCTTTATTAGACCAATCAGGTGTTTTAGACAGGGAAAGTAACACAGTTTCGCAGAGTTAAACAATGCAACAAAAAAAAAAGAATACAACACATATTTGCATCATTAAACAAATGTTCCACAGCACAAACAAATGCAACACATCCTAAAATAATATTCCACAACACATGCAGAAGTCAGATGATGCCTTGTGGGAATCTGTTCTCTCTACTGTGTGGTTTCTGGGGATCAAAGTCAGTGTCAGGCTTAGCTGCCAGTAACATTACCCACTGAAACATCTCACAGACCTTCCTAGGATGGAGTATTTAATGCTGTTAGCAAACTGCTGAATTTTGGCTGACTCAAGAGGGGATACTTACAACTGAGAATAAAAATATATTCTGTAACATCACTGTATGAAAAAAAAAGTAAATCAATCCAGAACTTGAACTGTTCACTGAAAGATGTACTTGTTCTTCCTCATCAGCTCCTCTCTATCTGGGTAAGTGGATCATGAATCCTTACTAAATAACAGTACCATTACATCCTTCCATAGTGTTTTGTACCTCCTAACATAATTTGAAAAATAACTCACAGTTTCTCATTTCTTAACTATTTCCTTTAGTTTTTAGAATCATAATACAAGTATATCATTCTCCCCTCCCCATTTCTTTCCTCTCTCTTAAGCCTCCCATATACCCTCATGCTCTCTCTCAAATTCATGGCCTCTTTCTTTTACCAATTGTAGTTACATATGTGTATATATGCTGATATATATATATATATATATGCATATACATTGCTAAATATAGCTTGCTCAGTTGGCATAATGTTGCCAATGTATATATCTTTTCAGGGCTAGCCATTTGGTATTGGATAAACAATTGGTAAATTGGTATATTCTTCCATGGGGAAGACTATTTCTCCGGCCCTCAGTATTAGTTAGTTGCTTATAGTTCTATGTGTAGAAAAGACCTTGTGATCTTTCTGCTGTCCCCTTTGACATGTCTATTGTGTTTGTTCTGCTCCTGTTTAAGCAATCATATTGGTGAGAAGTCTTGTGTGAAGCTTCTAACATTGGTAAGAGACACATTCTTCCAGCAAAGTTCTTGAAAAATTCGTATTTCTATTAGTGCTCACTGAGTCAACTTTGGAAAAAAATCCATGTTTATACTCACCCCATGCTGCACTCATCAAAATGTTGGTAGGCTGTCAAGCGATGAAATAAATTAAAAGAACCACCCATTTAAAATTTCTAAACTGGGTCTTAAAGAAAACAGTCACAAAGCTAAAAATTAGCATTTGGAATTGCTTTTCCTGTTAGGTGTGAGAGAACTTGATGTATGAGATTAGTTGATCAGTTTGGAACGAAAATCACCTTTTTCTCATTTTACCTGCCATAGAGACTAGAATAATATAGAAACAATAAAATAATATAAAAATCAAAGTGGTGAGAAAAAATTTTGAACAGTTTTTTTTTTTACAAAATTAAAAAGAAGAAAATGTTACAGGTGGAAAGAAAAAGGGAAAGAAACAACAGTATGAAAGAATATCCGTTGATCAATTCACAATATCCATAGAACCATTCACAAGATATAAAAGTGTGGAAGATGTCAGGATAGGGCTTCCCTTGCCCTGTTCTTTGGATTGAGGTGTGTAGAAAGTGAAAGGGGACAACATAAAATAACTAACAGGAGGACATTTACCATCTGCAAACTCAGAAGACTTAGAGAACCTTCCAGAAACTTTATCAGTGTAACAATTTGCAATAAATATACGTATGGAGAATAACTGAGGGGAATATTTTAAAAACTTAGTCAAGTTTTATGAACAAATATATTTCCCTTAAATATTACCACATTTTTTAATCCATTCATCTTGAAAGGCTTTTATTCTAGTCATACCTAGTTGTTGTGTGCAGCAGCAATGTGAATGTGCAGCATCTCTGTACTGTGCTATATTATCAGCTTCCCAATGAAAGCCCAAGAGTGGGTCATAGGGTGGATCTAGTTTGGGTGTTGTTTTAGGAACCTTCTCTGATTTTCAAGATGTGGTAGTCTCTCTTCTCACCAGCAGTGTCTTTGATTCCTTTATCCCCAGATTCTCGCTGGTATTGATTGATATTTCCTGTCCTGACGAAAACAGTTCTGACTGGGGTGAGAAAGACACTTAGAACAGTTTCCATTTGCATTTCAGTGATGAATAAGGATACTGAGCATGTTTTTTAAATGATTATTTGGTATTTATGTTTCTCCATTTGAGAAATGTTTATTCAGTTCATTAGCTTAACTAGACATTGATGATTTTTTGGCATTTAATTTTTTAGATGTTTATATATTAATATCTGGTCTGATATACAATTGGCAAAATCTTTTTCACATTTTGTATGCTATCTCTTCTCTCTGGTGCTTTTTTTTTCTTTGCTGTGTAGTGGCTTTTAAATTTCTCCTAATATCATTTGGCAGTCCACCAACAAATGTAAAGATAAAAAGATGTATATACATTCAATTTAAAATTTCACCTATAGAGGAATGGATTTATTACATTTCCTAGGAAAATAGATGCAGCTAGGGATTGTTAAGAGATACAAGACAGACTCAGAAAGACAAATGTTGCATGTTTTTTGTCTATACGCTGACCCCAGATGTGTGCGTGTGTGTGTGTGTGTGTGTATGTGTGTGTCTGTTACATAGGTAGACATGGAAATATCAAAAGTGAGAAACATATCTAAAGGGTAGCATCATGAATAAATAAAAGTGAAGAATAATTGGGTACATGTGACAGGAAAGCAGAGGTGGGACATTTTTTTTTTTGACAAGAAAAGGTTTAATAAAAGTGGGGCAAGGTGGAAGGGGAGGATAGAATGGTAAGATGACAGATAAAATATAATCATTATTGTGAAAATTCCATAAGAAAGCCTACTACTTTGTAAAAAAAAAAAAAGGAAAATGTATTAAAAAACATGAAAAGGATATTTGTGTAATCATTAAAAATTAAGCAAATTTGTGCTTAGTTCTTATACACACCTGAAAATGTACCAATTCCTTAAGGTGTATTAATAAACTAGAAAAACTGCTCATGTTAGGGAATGTGTTAGGCAGCTTAGAGCTTATTGAAGAGTACAGACTTGGGTGAAGAAAGCGCTAGGCATGTTCTGACGGTGAACTTTAAGGAGTGGCTTCCTTTCTTGGTTTTCTCATTTGTAAATGAAGCAGTGACACATGTAGTGCTCGTTTGGCTCATAAGAACTTGAACACGTTGATTTCCTTTTTTATGGATTTCTTTTCTTCCAATTTCCATATTAGACTTGGCCAAGGAGAGATAGCTATATGAAGTAGGAGGCAAAAAATAAAAGAAAGAAAGGAAAGGAAAGGAACATTAATTTTTCTGTAGAGACAGCTGCACATAGACAAAAGGGAAGCTGGGAAAGCTCACCGCGTCATTTCAAATAGCTCCAGGGACCTGCCTGTGTGGCTGTTTCATGAAAGAGAATCAGTGAGAGTGTCACACAGGTGTTAGAAGCACTGCAGCAGATCCCAAGTCAGGAATGAGAACTTCTGACTGAGACGTCTTGTAGCTTTCAGGAAATTTACCTGGATTCCTTACTCTTGAGACCCAGTCTTTGTAACTAAGTCTGGTAAACCCTGAAAAATTATGTGTAAGTATTAACCAGGAGTCATAGTCCCTAGATGCAATTATTCATTTTCCAGGTTATTATAACAGCATCCAGTAAAACATTTGACATCATTTGCACTTATGCAAACAATCAATTTACATGAATGGACTAGGAAACTGACTCTGGCTCAATATCAATGAAGAGGACTTATTGTAATGAAAAATTCACCAAATCCTCCTAGAGTTTTTTTTAAAGATGTTTTACAATATTAAGCTGCATATATATGGGATAAAACCCTGTAAAACATTGTAGGAAAAATTAGAGGGCATAAATTTCATTCAGAAACATCTAGATTTTAGCTAGGGTTTGGAGCACCACCAAGCTTTAGTTGAGTGGAACCACCTCATCGAACACTCATAACATTCAGTGCCATTCCTTTCCATAAAGAGCAGTGCACAACTGTAAAGCCAGATTATTCCTACATGTAACTCTAGATCTGTCTAGCAAACTAGGAAGGAAAAGAAAGCTACAAAAGATCAAGAGGCCAGGTGGTGGTGGTGCACGCCATTAATCCCAGCACTAGGGAGGCAGAGCCAGGCGGATCTCTGTGAGTTCGAGGCCAGCCTGTTCTACAGAGCGAGATCCAGGACAGGCACCAAAACTACAGAGAAACCCTGTCTCAAAAAATAAACAAACAGAGGATCTGTGAAGATTTTAGACTAGATAAAGCACTTAAAAATATCTTATACTACCTAATGCCCATATTGACTACTAAGCAACAGAAATCAAAATAATATAGCATTGATGTGAAATATAACTAATAGACATAGTGATTATAAAGAAAAATACTAATGAACAACCTAAGGACTTAAGTATTGAAAAGATATTAACGAGAAAAAATGCTCAGAGGAACATGAAATCATAATTATTGTCATTAGTTAATAAGGGATTAAAATTTTAAATCACTAAGAAATACCACTTATATCTAATGATATTGTTACATTTAGAAACAACTTAAGCCAAATATCTGTAAAAATATGAAGCTATGTAGTTTTGCTCTCTGTAGATTAGGCACAATGTAATTGCACTATTAAAATGTGTTTTTAGATAAATACAGTTCACCAGCCAAAGAGTTTTTGATTATAATGAGGATTAAAGCTATAGATATAATGAGAATATAATTATCCTTGTTCCCAAAATTATCTATGCCAGTCTACGGGGGTGAAATAGGAAAGAATTCTCCTCAAGCCTCACATCCTCTAAAAAACTGGAACTAAAAATGGTGACTACAGACAAGGTTTTCATCACACTGTAACAGATGGTAACAGTGTCCCATGTGATGTGAAACACCAAGAATCTCTTGAATGAAGGTCAGGTTACTATTCCCACTACAGGTAAGATGAATTTTTTTTTTTTTTTTTGAGACAAGGTTTCTCTGTGTAGTTTTGGTGCCTGTCTTGGATCTAGCTCTGTAGACCAGGTTGGCCTCGAACTCACAGAGATCTTCCTGACTCTGCCTCTTCAGTGCTGGGATTAAAGGCATGTGCCAATACCACCCAGCCAAAAATGAAATTCTTATACAGTGAACCAGAGTCTTTTGTTTACAGTGAACCAGAAGTGTTTCCCAGGATTATTTCCAGGATTTTAGAAGTGCATTTATTTTGCTCAGAAATGTTTCTGTTAATGTAAGAATGCTTCTACAAATTATTTGACAGTTTTGTGTAGTCAAATTGCTACTTCAAATTGTGGAGTACATTATATTGATTGTTGAATATAAATGTTCTTAATCTGAAAAATAATTTTAATCTCTATTCTGGGCCCTATTAGAGACTTCTGAGATTTAACCTATAAATTCACCTGAACTGCCACCAGGAACTTGCTATCATTAGGAGCACTATGTATTTATCAAGTGAAAATGTCATCTATGACATCAGGCTTGACCACATAGTCCCACAACATAGTGGCATCAGCAAATGCCTCAGACATTAAAGGGACATATCAAGGTCATACTTGTCTCTCCCTTCAAAATTATAGACACACAGCAATCTATTTTGTCTAGCAAATCAATAAAGAAAAGTACATTATGACTGTGATCTCAAACTGTACTTTCGCAGTAAATTTACTGTTCAGGAAGGTCAGCTTATCAAGGGATGACTACCAAATGTACAGACAGTTTATTATAGTTACAGTTATCAAGAGGAAGCATTCCATACTACAGTCTCCACAGGGAAATGTAAAGGATGATCAATAGGCAAACCAAGGGAAAAGATAAATTATAAGGAAAAACCATGAAGGATCTGGTGAAAGGAGATAAGTGGGTTTAATATTAAATGGTTTAAAGAATTTCTGTACCTTAAATACATTGGGGCTGTTCTTAGTTATTTAACATCTGGTCCTGTGCTGACTGAGGCAGGAATATCTTGCCAAAGAATATGAGAGCACATTACAGAAATGTGGGATAAGCACTCTGGTTTGAGACATATTAACCTTTTTTTCTCTGAGGAGGACTCCTCTCAAGAACATTGTGTGTTGAACCAAAGAAGAGAGATAGTAACACAGCACGAGAGGTTCATGAACTGTTTATCTAAAGGAAGTCTTCAGTGTCTGAACATGATCATGTTTCAAAGAGTCACTGCTGTCTAGCTCTTTCCTTTATATTGAAACACTGTCTCATAAGGGGAGGGAGTAGAATCATGAAACCTATACAAAACTCGCAATTCTTGAGGAGTCTTCCAAAAGGTTGTTCAACATCAACTGCTGTATAGAGAGAAGAGACTCTTTTTGGGGGGTAGTTTTCAGAAGAGTCTGTAATTTAAATATTGTGAAAAATCACCCATAGTATAAGGGCTGATCACACTTGGGTCATGCAACTGCTAGATACACCCATGTTTCTGTAAGTAACCACGATGCACTTATTGGTTCACCATACTGAGTTAGATGGAATCATGGACTTGGTCTGTTTGTATCAATGTGCAAGGAACAGGGATTTCTATTTGTGTCCAATGAGAAAATAGCATAGAACTGTCCAATTTAAAGATGCTGAAACATAATGTGTATAGCTTCATCTGCCAGAACCTATACAGGAATCTGGATCTTCTATTGGTAGGCAATTCAAACATGTCTCTAAAAAACTCTGGTAAAAACTTTGAAAATCTCAAAGTACTTTTTTGTGGGTTGCTCCTGATTGTTTGTTACTTAGAAAAAAGGATATTAGCTGTTACAGTATTAAAAAAAAAAAAAACATGCAAGCTGCCAAGTTAGAAAAGCAATCAATAGTCATATCCAGGTGTAATGTCAATGAGCCACAACGACTCTTAAATGCACAATAGTAATTCAGCTTGATTTGACTATTGAAAAACAATTCATAGTCATATCCATTTGTAATGCCTATGAAACACAACAGTGACCTCTTAGAAGTGCAATGATAGCTCTTAAATGCTGGTTGTATCTGACAACTATGTGATTGTGTTTAAGGCTCACTCTATAGGAATAACTCATGCCTGTCCCTATTATGCATGGCTGGTGAGGTGATAGAAGTTAAAGGAGTACCCACTATTGCCAGTTTCTTGAACCAAAACAATAACTAACTGCATTCAATATACATTTCCTTAAATCCACATGCAAATGTGGCACTCACCTCTCAAACTTCTTTTTTGCAGTGGATAGAAATCATTACAGAAAGTCACAACTGGTCAAAATGCAGAGAACAACTGACTGTGGATTGCTCATTCTCAGATAAAACATTTATACTTCACAACACAACCCCTAAATGTAAAGTTTGGGAACACTGGGAAAGAGCAGGTAAAAAGACTACAAAAAGCAGAGGACCAGAAGCTGCTGCAATGCAGTTGTTTAGTAAACAAAACAAACAAACAAGGACAGCAGTTGGGGAGGTAGGGAGAAGAGATAGATCTGGAAGGGGTTAGGGGAGTGAGAGGTGAATGTAACCAAGAAAATTATATGGAGTTCTCAAAGAATTAATAAAAAATATTACATCACTAAAAAGAGATGTTCTGCCGGGCGGTGGTGGCACACTCCTTTAATCCCAACACTCGGGAGGCAGAGACAGGCAGATCTCTGTGAGTTTGAGGCCAGCCTGGTCTCCAAATCGAGTTCCAGGAAAGGCACAAAGCTACACAGAGAAACCCTGTCTAGAAAAAAACCAAAATAAATAAATAAACTTAAAAAATAATAAAAAAGATGTTCCAAATGGCATCATAACCCATAAACATAAATTTGCAACACAAATCAAATATGTTTAAACACTTATTTTAAAGTAAATATTAAATAAAATTATATAAAAAGAGATCTGTGAATTTACCAGTCTTTGTTGATTACTTTTTCTTTCTTTTTTTTTTCAAAATTCACAAGTTTGGAAAAGGTAATTATATAAACATGTGGTCTGGGTTTGCAAGAAACCAGTTACAGGTTTACAAAAGGAATGAGAGTATAGAAAAGAGATACTTTGTAGAGAACATAGCAACAATCAGAACACAGGAGCATGATCAGTTCCCAAGTAATTGTTCCAGGTCATAAAGCAGGAAACTCTTAATGATTGGAACTCTTGTGACTTGGGTACATGGTGAATTTCAGGGCAGCCAAGATGGCATAGCATGGCTCCTTCACCAAAGCAAACAAACAAAACAAGTTTCTAGTTCCTCCTGAGTGTCTCTCCCATTAGAAAAATAAAATAAAATAAAATAAGCCTTGCCAAAGTTTATTTCCCCTAAATAACTACCATTTGCCTTTTTTTATGGTTGTATCTCCTAGAAGGCATTGATTCCTATCTAAATTGAACTGTGCGTACTCTGATTAACCTCCTGCTATATGAGTGATCAGGTAGTAGACAGAAGTACCCTAGCTTTGTGGACTTGTCTAGCAGTTAGTAATATGGTACCTAAAATGACAGGGACAAATGGGTCACAGTGTTAGGGTCTGCTAGTCATCCCACAAAGGAAACCATTCACATATGCAATCAACAAGAACGTTTATGCTGTGGGATAATACTTTTGTATACTGGTTTAATAAAACACTGATTGGCTAGTAGCCAGGCAGGAAGTATAGGTGGGGTGAGCAGACTAAAGGAATTCTGGGAAGAGTCAGGAGTTGTCAGCCAGACACAGAGGAAGCAAGATGTGAAGGCAGAACTGAAAAAAGGTACCAAGTCACATGGTTAAACAAATAAAAATTATGGGTTAATTTAAGTGTAAGAGATAGTCAATAATAAGCCTGACCTAATAGCCAAGCAGTTTTAATTAATATAAGCCTCTGTGTGTTTACTTGCACCTGAGGGACTGTGGGACTACAGGACCTGGGCAAGACCAGGAAAACTTCAGCTATATGTTTATTTCTCGAGAATAAAAATTCCAGCATGCAGGAGCCAGCCATAAGACAAAATGGTGACCCTAAAAAGAGCAAGCAGGCTACTTTTAAGCATAGCTACAGGAATTTCAGGAATGGTTAGGCCATCCTAGATATGATGGGCTTAGCAAGAGGCAGTCACATTAATACATTTCAGATTGGCTGGGGCTATAACCCTTGCACCTTTGGGCATGTCCAGACAAGTCTTAAGGGTGAATCCAGGATTTGTCCTTATTTGGTCATTGCCTTGAGCTACTGTTCAGGCTGACTCAGACTTGGTACATGTTATCTTGTCCCTTCTGTCAGAGGCATTGTTGATTGATTGCCCATTGTTCATGTTTGTTCTCAAGAACTGCTTGCTCAGTTCCAGAAAAATGAAACTGAGGCCTGGTTTCTGACGGAAAGCTGAGGAGCCTATTAAGGTGTTTGTTTGGCACTCTCACACAGGTCACTCATCATATTATAGAATAGCTTGAAATTCTTCACAAGAAGGTAGGCAGGTTCCACATGTAGAAAAGTAGTCCTCATTAAAGAACTTTGGAATTGCCTTAGGAAATAACAAATTGTCCCAGAATGAAGAAAAACAGACACAGATTTCAAGGAATCACACATTTAAATATTAGAAAAAATCCTAGTTATTTTTAAGTTGAACATAATTTTCAGTTTAAAAAATACTATAATGCCAAAGCTTCTGTATTAGTCCTGGTTCTCTAGAGTCACGGAACTTATAGAATGAATAGAATGGATCTGTCTCTGTCTCTGTCTGTCTGTCGGTCTGTCTCTCTTTCTCTTTCTCTCTCTCTGTCTCTCTATCTATCTATCTATCTATCTATCTATCTATATATATATATATATATACATATATGTGTGTGTGTGTGTATGTGTGTACACACATATATGTATTGAAATTTATTGGAATGACTTAAAAGCTGCAGTCCAATAATGGCTAGCTGTGAATAAGAAGTCCAAGAATCCAGTAGGTACTCATTCTCATGAGGCTGGGTGTCTCAGATGGTCTTCTGTACATGCTTCAATCCCTGCTGGAATCCTAAAGAAATAGACTCCAATGCCAGTGAAGAAAATGGATGTCCTGATAAGGCTAGGTATCACAACACCTTAAGATGCAGTAACATGATTGCATTGACTATCCAGCAGCCACTTGCCATTTTACCATAAAGCATGGGATTCATAGTTCTCAAGATACTTGAGTCTTTCACAAAGTTTTATGGCAGTGTTTTTGAAAATTGCTCTTTACAGCATTTTAGGCTGTCTCTAAAATGATATATTGTCCCGTCTAATAAGCAAACACACCCCCTACCTTCTTCCATTGTCCTTCTAGCAGAAGGTGTTGCCTATATTAAAGGTGTGCCTTCTGGTCTCAAGGTCTAGATTAAAGGCATGTGTTACCTGCTCTCAAGGTCCAGATCAAAGGCCTGTTGTCTTCATGCCTCAAGATCCAGATCACAAGAATGCCCTCCATTTCTGGATATATTAAAGATGTAGTTAACTTGACAACCAAGAATAGCTATCGCAGCTACCAATGTAATTTTCAAGTTTGAAATTAAAATGATTATGTTTATATGTTATCATGACATACTTTAGAGTTGGATTCAACAAGCAAAAAAGACAATAGTGTCATTAGCTAACTAAAACTGATAATTTTTATGCCATTGCAGCTTCAAATGGAATTTCTTATTTCTCATTTACCTAAACTGCTATCGAGAAAACAATCTTCAACCTGCTCACTTCTGGTAGTATCTGTAAGGCAGTGTCTCTTTAAAACCTTCCCTAAATTCAAATGCCATAATAATATGTAAACAGGATCATTGCAATCTTCAAATTATTTTTAATGGACTTGACAGCTTTAACAAATGCTTCTCCTAAAATGTTCTTTTTGAAGTTATAAAAAATATTTTTCACCAAGATACTTATTGAACAGATAATTAGGGTGAGAAATTACTCAAGGTTATGAAATTCATTCATCTCACTGTGTGTCTCAACACCTTAAGATGCTGTAACATGATTGCTTGACTATCCAGCAGCCACTTGCCATTTTATCCTAAAGCATGGGATCATAGTTCTCATGATACTTGAATCTTTCACAAAGTTTTATGGGAGTGTTTTTGAAAATTACTCTTTACAGCATTTTAGTCTGTCTCTAAAATGACATATTGTCCCATCTAATGAACATCGTAAGTTAAGATGTGAATAAGGCTCCTAATAACCAGGTGGAAGAGGTTAGTACTCATTGCATTCCTGCTATGACAATGTTTACGCAATAGCTATAGCCACACTGTCCTTGATTACAGAGTTGTAAACTATGCATGGGTTTAACTTCATGATGTTCCTGTGCCAGAATGATTTAGCTGCTGTCACTGCTAAATATCTAACCTATGATTGACAGAGACAATGGTAGAGTTTATATTCATATATTGTAGAGTGTCAGTAAACCTCTGTTGACAAGTTGATTGTACATTCCTTTATCACAGTGTTGGTAATGATTTGTTCTTACAGATGAGCACATGTTCCTTAATGCTCACAGTGTTTTATCCCAGCAGCACAATGCATGCACTGAAAAAAAAATACTATGCCTACAATATTACAATAAGGTAGCACAGGACATTGCTAGTATGACAAAATTTCAACAATTGGCTTACACCTACAATTTCCTGGTAAAACTATGTTTTACCAATGAAAAGACAATGTTTGTGAAAATTATTGGATATCTTGATATATTCTACTTATGAGAACATCTCAAAGAAAAACATCATTTGGGGCCAAGATGTCATCTTGAACACTTATGCCTTTTTAACACAGCAATACATGTATGATAATATTTTTTCTGTGACTAAAGTACATGGTTCCAACAATCAAGAAGACTGCAACTCTCACAATAAAGTAAAATTACCTGCTAAAGTGCTTGTTTTCCCTCTGGCCCTATAATATTGAGCTCAATAAATTAATTCTATTCTCAAAGGAGGAATGTTTCCACCAGGAAACATGGTCATGGTTCCATTAAATTGGATGTCCGAATTGCTTCTGGCCATTTTGGTCTCATCATGCTGCTAAATCAGCAGGAAGTAAAAGGGGTTCCTATAGAAGCTAGAGTAATTGATCAATCACCTTCAGAGCTCATTGATTCAATCCTAGCAGCTGCTCAAATTGCCTTTCAGCAGTGAGGATTCTACTATTCCCCTCATTTATCCAGTGTTCTCCTTTTACAGATAGACTGCCATTTTGAGTCAATATGGGCCATACATACAGCTTTGTACAGCTGTTAGTGAGTTGATTTTTGCCTCCTAGAGAGCAGATCGGGCCAAATGAGAAGTAGGGATGTTCCATTGGAAGATGAAGTGGCATTCGTTAACTAATGCCAACATAGTCATTTTTACTTGCTGGATCCAGATCCCAGAAAAAAAAAAAAAATACCATGTTGATATATAAATAGGATCATTATAAATCTTGAATATTCAGAAACATACGAGGGGGATCATTTTCGACAAAAAAAAGATTATATTGTACTTTACATCACTGGAACCAAATACCTGACATAAGTGTCATATGTAAGAAAGGATTGGTCTTTCTCGCAGAATCAAAGGGTTTTATTCATGGCTGGTTGTTGCTACTGGCCTGATAGACCATCATGATGGGTGTAGCATGTCCTGCAGCCGTGTCTTCCACTCATAGATGACAATAAGCAGACAGAAAGGAAGGGCACAGAGGTGAATTAGAACCTTCAAAAATGTGTTACCAGCAGTCTACTTTCTCCCTTCAATAACAGACTACATGTTTAGTTGCGATACCCTACTGAAAGAGTGCTACCATATGGGTTGTTTCCTAGAGAAACCACGGCACTTTAGTTGTGTAAATATTATTGCAATATTATTTAATTTTTGAAAAGACAGCTATTTTTCTATTTTAACCTTTATATACACTGAAATATGTGCCTGAAGACTCAGAAGGGTCTAGTGACTCTGAAGTAACAGGAATAATGTTATTTCTATGATACTGTTCATATATCTTATTGCCTTTACAATTTATTTTTAAATTCTTCCTTTTGTTTTGGTCTTCCAAAATTTTCTGTTTGTGTATTTTTACATTTCCAAAATCACAAGCATGCTCCAAACCATCTGTCACATTATGTCACATTAACAAGCAATGTCTATCAATTATCTGTGGTAATTTTCTTTTTAAAAATTTTTATTGTATAGGCCAACTTTTGTACATTCTCTTTAGCACTGTATGTTTGAAAGTACTTGCAGTTTATTTTATTACTTAGTGGTTGCATTGCAATTACCTTATCAAAACCTGTAGGCATAAAAACCCCTTCCACAAAAAAGATCATAAATACTGTCAAGGTAAACTATGAATAAATTATATAGTCTTAAGTTCTTTTCCCTCTGCCTATGCTCATTGTTGGAATAATTTCACGCAGCTGTGATATTTTATTTAATGTATATAGTCTATTTCAATTTTCTAATCACAATAAACATAAACATTAATAATATCTTTGTAAAGACTATTTGAAGAATATTTAAGCAATACTCTATAATTTCAGAACTAATTATGAATAGTGCAGTTAAGAGTAATAAAACAATACAAAATACTTTAAACATTAAGCATTGCTAATTTATAAGATATTTTTAGAACCATCAAGAATCACAGATGTCTTTTAATACTCTACCCTTCTT
Organism: Peromyscus eremicus; assembly: GCF_949786415.1. NCBI lineage: Eukaryota > Metazoa > Chordata > Mammalia > Rodentia > Cricetidae > Peromyscus > Peromyscus eremicus. The sequence goes on from NC_081431.1 coordinate 46,872,741, forward strand.
CAGGTTTACCACTCTTCATCATGGATAATTAGGAAGAAATTAAAAAAAATAAGGTACTTATCATATTTGTAAATAAGTTGTACTTTTATCAAATATTGATATTACATAAAAATACAGTGTTATTTTACATTTTCAATTTCATTCTTCCTTATTTTCATCATTATATTTTACTGTTCAATATTATAATTTTGAGATTTAAATATGAATATAAATAGTAATATGAATATTTCTTTACAAAAATGTAAACTATTAGAAGCTAATTTTGTTTTAATGTTTCTTTCAAAGCCTCTGGTATGATCCTTTTGATCCTTAAGTATTATAAAAATAGATATTGCTTTTTCTTGAAATTTAGTTATATAAAAGTCTTAAAATCAAATCCTGCCTTTTAGGTGCTGTGTGAAACAGTTCTCCATGTAATATGCTATTGTCAATATAGAAGTACACCTTCAGAGAACAATTCCACGTAAAACATTATTGAGCCAGGATTTCAGTACAAAAAAGTACTCTATAAGGAAATCCTCTTAAGTTTAGCTGTCTACCTTTATTTCCTCCCCCTTCCTACTTAATTTCCCTCCTTCAATGCCCCCATCTACCTGTAACTATGCTATTTTTGTTTCATAAGGGTATCTATCATTTATTCTATACACAACCTCTGTATTTCTACAGACTTTAGCTTGATTATCATTGACTTAACAGCTAATACAGTTATAAGTGAATACAAACAATAGTTGTCATTCTGGGTCGGGTTTACCTCACAGAGTAAATTTTTCTAGTTCTATCCATTTGCCTATGAATTTCACAGTTTTATTTTTTAAGAGCTGAATCACACTCCATTCTATAAATGCAACACATTTTTTTTATCCATTCATCTGTTGAGGGAAATCTAGGTTGTTTCCAAATTTTTTAAATGTTTTTTAACCTTATTTTTGTCCTTTGTGAATGAGTATTCTGCCTACATGTGTGAATCTACACAATATGTGTGCTGGAATCTCTGGGACTGGAGTCAAAACCATTGTGAGATTCCATTTAGGTGCTGGGCACTGAACCCACAATCTCTGAAAGAGCAATGTGTTCTCTTAACCCCTGAGCCACCTTTCAAGCCCAAAATGAATATTTGTGTGATTGTTTTTATCATTTCATCCCAAACATGCATGTCTTCATAAAGAACATACCCTCAAAATGATTCACAGCGATATATATATATATTTATTTAATTATTTATTTATATATATAATTAAACCATAATTATATATATATGTAATTAAAGATCTGTTATATATTATACCCTATAAACTATACCATCCTGTCTTTTGAGATTTCTTCCTGTTCTCTATTATATAGTCCTTCTTTATGTGTTTCTATTATGGGTATTGAGAAGACAGATGTATCTTGATGGACTCCAAGATTCTCCCTTATGGTCTTTTGTCTAAGGTGTATGGTGGGTATTTCTTGTGGCAAAAATAAGTATTTTGTTGTTATATTTTAAATATTAACCTTAGTATTAATAGCAGATTTGGTATTAATTCTTGGACATTTTATTCATTTTTAGTCTCTTTGCCTAAACCTCTCCCATTCTTTTGTCTTTTCCCTTTCTCTCTTTTTACCTCCTTGCTTTCTCTCATATTTCAAAATGTTTTCTATCAGTGATCTGCTAATTGATTCATCTTTCATGTTCTAGCTAATCTTCTTATTATTTCATAATAGGCCTTGCCACAAATCACCTAATAACTCTCCTTAAAGGTCTACTAATGATCAAATGCAAACTTACACGGGTTTTGTATAATTATTGCAACACATTCACATTCAGTTAATTAAAATTTGGGGACAGGGGACAGTGGCTTGATTTGTTAGAGATAGGGTTCTTTCTATATTCTAGACTGGCCTCCAGTGTACTGTCTAGTTTAGCCTGGCCTTGAACTGGCGATGAGCTTGCTTAAACATAGATTTGATAGAATTAGTATGCACAACCAGCAAGGCTGGTTAAGTAATTTATAACTTAATGAAATAATAAGACTAGAAACTAGTCATTTATTGGACTACAGATCATTTGTTCCTTAAACATAAAGAAGAATTGGAAAATAAATTATTAATAGCATAGGTATAAAATTTTAACTAGTTGTTCATAATTAAGATATAAAATACCAAGAACCCTAAGGATGGTTCACATCTTCAGAACTGCATCACAGAAAGACAAATAAAATATTAGTATAGAGAATGCAGGTCATTATAGGCAGATTTTAGTAATTTAAAGCATTTGAGAGGTTGTTCCTAATATACCCTGACTCCTGAAGTAAGGATTGAAATATTCCATGCTAAATAAGCTTAGCAGTAAAGATGTTCCTGATTAAAAAAAAAAAAAAAACCTTGCCCTCAAGAGGAATGTAACCCTGAACTGAGAAGAAAAGTAGCACTTGCTCTTTAACATTTTCTGAAATGATGACTAAAGTTTCATATGCTTAAAAACAGACTTACGGACAAATTTAACTCATGGGAATCACTATGATTGCAGTATTCTGTAATATAGCATTGATAAAAATAGCAAAGAAGTTTAAAGTGAGCCATGTGGAACTGATATTAATCAACATACTAGGATTATAGGATTGTTTTGTGTGTGTGTGTGGGGGGGGTTCTTCTTTGTTTCTTTGTTGCTACTAAAGGATCAATAAAAGGCAAACTATTTTTGTGCTGCATCAGGTATTTCTGTAGGTTATATTAAACAATCAGTAGTCAAAATATGTTTATATGTGTCTCATATTCCTGATCACTTTTAAATATTATTGAAAGTATTCCAGTGAGATCAATGGTGGTAGAAAAGTGATCAGACATCCTTATTAGGGAAAATAGCAAAGCTGAGAAAATATACAAATTGTTTAAGAAATTCTGTGTGTAGAGAGCAAACTATGTTCTGAGCAAGTGAAGTTCTGAGTGAGCATTAATTGTTTTGACATGAGCCAGGTGTGTTATAGAAGAAGGCCTCAGACCTGGAACCCATTCCAATTGGGAAAGCCTTCCCCAGGGTTAGGTTCAGAGATATCTGGAGAGAAAGACTTTGAATCTGGTCTGAATGGTGCATTCTGGCAGTGTATACAAGTAGGAGTGTTTATGAACAATTGTCTAGTGCGTGTAAAAATTAGCAACCATGGCTTTCTCCTTTGAATGACTGTGACCTGAGACTGCTCATCAACAGAGACCTCCTCCCAAGCCTAACCAACCTCTACCCATGAGTCATACATAATGAACATGCTGAAGTTCCGGGTTGATGCACAGTTGATGTCACATGATCATCAGGTCATACATAGCCTACCTTCCCCCACCATTTCTCTATATGTCTGAATGTTTGCCCTTTCTTCACTCCTTCACCACCACAGGAAGATTGCCAGACACAAGCCACATGGGATGCAATAACTGTTCGGTACTTAATATTGGAAACATCCTATATCTGTCTCATTTATCATAAATATGTGACCTGAAGTTTGAAGAGAACATACATCAAAAGGTACAAACTATTTAGTTCCTGATGCCAGGTAGGTATGTAGTAAATTGATAAAAATCAAGAACAGAGAGATTAGGTCAATAAAAAAAAAATCAAAAACAAAATATTTTCATCACACACAATAATAAGGCCCAACAGCACTTTATAGGTAAAAGAAGAAATGCGCATAATAAATTTTTAACTCTTTATCATTTAGAAGTTTCATAGTGTATGGATAAACAAATTTACTCAAATATTCATACAAATTGATTCTTAAATATGTTATTTGGGAGATCTTTGTAAGTTATTTAAACTGTTCCATAAAGTCAGTAAAGTTTACAGGCCCAGAAAATTGTTCTCAGTTATGAGCTTGTGGAAAGCAATGACCAATGCTATGAACAGAGGTATGGAACCGAATAACACCTTGGAGAACACTTCAAGCTTTATTTTTAATTAAGTTTTGGTGACTTCTTCAGTGTCTGATTGATGTTCATATTCCTGTAGAAGTTTATAATAAACATCTTTCTGTTCTGCATTTGCTAAGAAGTTTGTAAGAGCAAACATGGCATCACTAGAGTCTTTGAAGAAAGAAAATAATTAATTAAAAATATCTCCAGCATAAAATATTTAGAGTATATTCTTAAGGGCTTGGGACCCAGAGTGATTCAACCAAAGCAGCTTATGTTTTATTTGCAAAGATTTGTTATTTCTTTAAATATTAATATAGCTATTTTACCCAATTTTTCAAAAATAGATCAGAGACAGCACCTCTCAAAGGGGAGCATGAAACTTCTGAACTGTTAACAAAACTGTGATCATAAAATTCAACAGTGCTAACTCTGTCTTTGCTTAAGATTCTATAAATATTCATGAATGAGCGGACACAGAAGTGTTCACTAAGAATGATTGCATTTGAACAGACTAAGTGAGTGCGTGTTTCTTGTACTTAAAACATGAATAATCTCATACAATGGGAGTATTTCTAGATAAATAAATTATAAATATCAATAACTTCATGGTGATTTCATTCCTTATTGAAGCTGAATTTAAATTTGAGTAATAGAATAATATGAAAAAGAAAGGTTGTTACAAGAATATGCTTTATAAATACATGTACTTTACCAAATTACTTTTATGTGGGTATGCCACAAATTTCATTTTCTCTTTTTTTATCAGAAGTAAATATCAAGAAAAATATTTTCTCACATTATAAATAACAATTATAGTACAAATATAAACTTAAACTTTTTTTATTCTACAAGTGGCTCTTTATGATAAAATATACTATGTTAATATATAGCAATTAATTGAAACATAATAAAATTACACTAATTATTGTAATTCACAGAAAAAAAGGTCTCTCTTTCTTCTGTTAAATACATACATTTTGTGAAGGCCAACATCCAATAGGTTAATAGAGAACATAATAAAATCATCCCTGAATGAAGACATCGGTAAAAGTCCTTTAATCTTAGTGTTGGCAGAAAAGTTCCTTTTCACATTTTTTATTAGAAACACATAACTTACATATATATTTTAAATTTTATGTAAATTCTGTTACAGCATGTCTACTCTGATAGTATAATTGTATAAGTGCCCCTGTCCAAACTATAACTGAATGCGTAAATAAATTATCACCTAGAAAATAAACAGGATTTTGACGTATTTGAAAGTACTTGAAGGTCAAAAGTTTAAGTTAACAAGGATTGCTCAAAAAAAAAACAACTAGAAAACCTTTACCTTGAGAAATATGAATATAGTTACATTTGATTTTTGAGGTGCCATGCTTTGAAAAAATTTCTGTAGGATCATTGAGTAATATTTATAAGTCGATTTTTACTTTCAACAAAGGCTTTAGCCATTATCAAAATTCCATTTTCAAAAAACATGCAGGTAGATAATGCAAAAGCCAAGTTCATTGTGCATTGAAAATAAAAAAAATATAATTACTTCATTAAACAATTCATACTGATGTTTCCAATGGTCAATAAGAATAATTTAGGAATCATTCTAATTGTAGGAAAATGGACCACACAGAAATTTGAATGTCCTTTTTCAGCCTTGACTTGGGACTCCTGAATGGAGTTGTCTCTAATATGGATATTAAAGACCTTATTGGAAATTTCAATGAGGAATGTGCCATGTGTGGCTAAGGAAGTTGTCACACTTCTTACCAACTCATAGACCCTCAGGCATGGAGTTCCTAACTTTTTGTATGCCTCCAGGGACTAGAGATTTGCATAGTTTTTATTTTAACAGTTGTCTCAGTATTTAACAGTGGCTACAAATTTATTAAATTTTGTCTGTGTTTTAAATGAAAGGGAAAATATACATATTTGTATGTGTTTTATATTAATGGATACCATAGTATGGTGCCAACATAGAACCTTTCTTCACTCTAGGTCACTGGTTGCTAAACTTCCAAATGCTGGGCCCCCTTAATAAAGTATCTCATGTGTGGTGACCCCCAATCATAGAATTACTTTCATTGAAACTTCATAACTGTAATTTTGCTACTGTTATAAATCATAATGTAAATATTTTTGGAGACAGGGGTTTGCTATAGGAGTTGTGACCCACTGTTTGAGGACAGCTCCTTTAGATGTTAGCATCTTTGGTACAAGAAAGTACTCCACATGCTACTAAAAGAGAAATATAAATAGCAATACAGCTACAAACCCTTTGATTAAAAATGGTACCCTGCTTAAAAGATATGCTAGTTCAATGGTGACACACAGCTTGTGAGTGTAAACAACCAATAAGCAATTATAAAAATGAATTCTATATGTGTGTCTTTGTACATATATGTAAGTTTATTTAGACATTTATATTGTGTAAGGGTATATATAGATATGTATATATATATATATATATATATATATATATATATGTGTGTGTGTGTGTGTGTGTGTATATGCATATACATGTGTATGTGTAAGTACTATGTTCAAATAAGGGAAAACATAATTTTCTCCAAAGAATTTTTAGTTTTGTGGCAAAAATATATTTTACTATATACATTATCCTTAAATATAGTCACTCAACTGTACAATAACATACTAAAAATTAAGTGTCTTAGTAATATGTAATTTATTAGTGACTGATTAATCTTTCCCTTAGCTTCCATGAAACCAACAATTTTAAATTCCACATATCAGTGACTTCTTAAAGTAGTTATCTTTCTGGCTTGTTTCACTTACTATTATGTGCCTTCCAGTTCCATCTATGATGTCATAAATGACAGTACCCCCACATTTTACATGGCTTTGAGGTATCCTATTATGTTTGGGAAACACATTGTTTGTATTCACTACCTTTTCATTTGGTAGTTCCTGTGAATATGGCTGTAATTTAAAAACAATTGCAGCAATTTCCTCAACATATCAATTTTATTTACTGTGGATCATATACCTATTAGTCAGATTATTTGCTTCACAGTTGTATTTTTTAATTTTGAAGAATTCCCAAATTGCTTCCATTAAACCTGCCTTTGTTTTCCTTAACACCAATAGCATGCTGAAGTTCTGTTTTCTTCACATCATTTTCTACACTTATTGTTTACAGATCTGAAAATAGTCGCTGTAGCTACACTGTGGTGGAATATCACTGTGGGTTTGGTCCATTATCCCACAACATGTGAAGCACTGTTCCAGGAATCTTATAAGCATTTTCACACCTTCCATTGAGTAAAGATGGGTAGACCTGTTTCCTACTTTTCAGTTAGATCGTTAGGTTTACCTTTTCCTTTAGAGTTGTGTGAACACTGTATACATTTGGATGACCTCCTCAGATTGTAGCTTTCAGATATTTCTCCACATTCTTCAATGTAGCTTCTTCCCTAATACTCTACATAAAAGGTCCCTGCTTTCATGAAATTCAAAATCCCATTTGTCTATCTTGCCTTGGTCCTTTGACCAGTTTAATGTCATCATTGTGTGTTTCTATTGTTTTCTGCTAGAAGTTTCATAAATTCTCATCTTGCATTTAAATCTCTAATACATTTAATTTTGTATGTATATTGATGAATAGTGGTGTGGGATTCACTTTTCTGTAGCCTCAAATGGAGACATATTCCTTGCTAAGGACTGAAAGAGTTGTTTCTGCAAGTCCATTTCACCATATCTTTAGGTAAAAAGTGATACTAAGAGTCTAATAAATCTAGATCAGAGAGTAAATATAGTCATCACATCCATAAAAATTTAGATAGAATTTCAATGAACCTGGATACCAAAGCAATATTGACAAAAGATAATAAAAAGGAAGTATTATACCTGACTTTAAAATATATGACAAAGCTGCATTAATCATTCAGTATGATGCTAGAATTAAGAACTTGGGCATAGATCAATGCAATAAAATAATGAATCTAGAAGAAAACCCAAGCATCCATGGACAGCTCACCTTCAGAAAGAGTGCTAAAGACAGATTAGGTTAAAAAATGTTTTTTTCAGTAAATCATGCTTTGAGTGAGATAAGATTATTAGTGTTCACATGACATTTCATATGTCTTTAGACTTTGTCACTTTCTAGAGTTCAGGATTATTACATTTTGTTGTTGTTTAATTTGTATGTTTCTAAGTATGCTATGAATAGACTCACTGGTATTTCACATGTATTCATTGTCATAACATCAATGAATAAAATGTTATCTAGCACAACACAGGTTCTCAAAATGTATTAGGTAAATGAATTTAAAATTGTATTAATCTATAAGGCCCCAGATTTGTATAAATAAAAAAAAATCTACAAAAGCTATGTTTATCCCATAACTTTCAAAACCCCCTGAAGCCAGCAAAGCCAGAAGACCAGAGACGAAAAAGAAAACAAGGAAGACAACACAAATCCAACAATGACAAATCCAGAAATTGGTGCCTAAACTTATTATCACTCCAAATCCAGAAGCCTAACAAAAGTGTAAGAACACAAACAGCAGAATCCATGGGCAATATGTCACCACCAGAGCCCAGTCATCCCTCTGCAGGAAGGTCTGAATATTCCAACACATCTGAAATACAAGAAAACAACCTTAAAACCAACCTTATGATAATGATAGAGGTCCTTAAAGAGGAAAATAATAAATTCTTTAAAGAAATTGAGAAAAAGGTAATTTTAAAAAATTGGATGAAATCAATAAATCTTATAAGGAATGTCAAAAAACCCAAAACAAAACAAAAACAAAGAAAAAAACCCATACATTGAAAGAAGTGAATAAAACTGTGTAAGACCTGAAAACAAAACAATAAAGTAAATACAAATTGAGGGAATTCTGGAAATGGAAAATCAAGATAAGCAAACAAGAAGTACACATGAAAGTATCACCAACAGAATACAAGAAGAGATCATCTCAGGGGGCTGAAAATATGAAAGCAGAAATATATACATTGGTAAAAGAAAATGTTAATTCTAAAAAGTTTCTAGCACAACACCTAAGCAATCTGGGGCACTATGAAAAGACTAAATCTAAGAATAATAGGAAAAAAAGAAGGAGAAGATCCCATCTCAAAGGCCCAGAAAATATTTTAGAAAACTCATAGAAGAAAATTTTCTAACCAGAAGAAAGACATGCCTATAAAGAACACATCAAAAAGATCATCCACCACAATCAAGTAGACTTCATTCAAGATATGCAGGGATTGTGGTGGTATTTTACTTGTACTGAAATGTGATTTTAATTGTATGTTAATAAATAAAGTTGCCTGGGGGTCAGAGTTATAGAGCCATAGCAAGTGTGTGGCGGTGGTGGCGCACGCCTTTAAGGACCTGGAGGGCGGTACATACAGGCAATGACAAGGCAGTCACGTGTTTAGTTTACAACCAATGAGAAGGCAGAACATCTAGAGTATTTAAAGACGTACACACAGGAAGTAGGCCTCTTTTTCGGAGAGCTCTCTTGGCTGAAGCAGGATAGCTGAAGCAGGAAGGGTAAGGCTCTTAGTTCTGACCTCTTGGCTTTCTTCTCTGAATCGGCTCTGTGTTTCTTATTTAATAAGACGGTTGGTTATATCTACAAGGGATGGTTCAACATACAAAAATCTGTCAATGTAATTCACCATGTAAACAAACTGAAAGAAAAAAAGCACATGAGCATCTCATTAGAATCTAAAAAAGTAATTGATAAAAGTCCAACACCTGTTCATGGTAAAAGTCTAGGAGAGATCAGAGATACAAGGGACATACTTAAATATAATGAGGGCAATATACAACAAGCTGATAGCCAACATCAAAATAAATGGAGAGAAACACAAAGCAATTCTATTAAAATTAAGAATAATATAATGCTGCCCATACTCTCCATATCTATTCAATATAGTACTTGAAGTTCTAGCAAGAGCAATAAAACAAAAGGCGATCAAGGGGATACAAGTTGGAGAGGATGAAGTCAAAGTATCATTATTACAGATGATATGATAGTACACATAAAGGACCTCCAAATTTCTACCAGGGAACTCCTACAGCTGATAAACACCTTCAGTGAAGTGGCTGGGTGCAAGATTAACTTTAAAAAAATCAGTAGCTTGTAGCTGGAGTTTTCTCTCCAGGTCCCGCCAAGCCCGGCAGTTCCTTATAGCCCACTTATAAAATAAACATATAGATGCTTTTATTATTTAAACTGCTCAGGCCTATCATTGTCTAGCTCTTACTCTTATATTCAGCCAATTTCTATTAATCTATACTTTGCCATGTGGCTCATGGCTTACTGGTACCTTACATCTTCCTTGTCCTGGCGGAGGCTGCAGGTAGTCTCTCACTCTGCCTTCCTGTTCCCTCAATTCTTTTCTCTGTTAATCCTGCCTACACTTCCTGTCTGGCTACTGGAAAATCAGTGTTTTATTTATACAGAGCAATATCCACAGCACTTCCCCTTTTCTTCTTTTTCAAAAAGGAAGGTTTTAACTTTAACATAGTAAAATTACATATAACAAAACAATTATTGAGCAAGAATTACAGTTACAATATTAAAGAAGATATCTTATCTATCTTATATTTGTGAGTTTAAGGTTTTATATCTAACTTATCTTTTATCATAACTAAGGAAAATTGTAACTATCTTGCTTCAACTACATTGGTAGCCATTCCAGCTTTGATCTGGAAGTTCCAACCCCCATTGTGGCTTTGGTAACTGTCACACCTACAAGGCGGGGCCAAGAGAGGGCCCTGAAGACCTGAGATCTAGATGTGCTGCCCTCTCTTGGTTCCTGGACCATGGACACTGGAGGTAGACCGAGCAGAGTTCTCCAGAAAACACCGCCGGACTGTGCTATGCCTTTCCCAGACACTGCAACCTACCTATCCCTTCATTTGTAAGTTACTCCACTAAATAAATCTCCCTTTTAACTACATGGAGTGGCCATAATAATTTCACCAATAGTAGCTATCCTATATACAAATGATAAATGGGCTGCAAAAGAAATTAGGAAAGCAACACCCTTCAAAATAGCCACAAATAATATAAAATATCTTGTGGCAACTCCAACCAAACAAGTGAAAGCCCTGGATGACAAGAACTTCAAGTCTTTGGAGAAAGAAATTGGAGAAGATACCAGAAGATGGAAAGATCTCTCATGCTCATGGGTCAGTGAGATTAGCATAGTAAAAATTGTCATCTAACTAAAAGCAACTGTAGTTTCAACCTAATCCCCATCCAAATGCCAACACAATTCCTTACAGACCTTGAAAGAACAATACTTAACTTCAGAAAGAAAAACAAAAAATCCAGCATAGCCTAAACAATCTTGAACAATAAAAGAAGTTCCAGAGGTATCACAATCCCTGATGCAAGCTCTATTCTACAGATATAATAAAACAAACAAACAAAACAAAACAAATACAAAAAAACTGTATGTTATCAGCATGAAAACAGAGACATGACTCAACAGAATCAAATTAAAGACCCAGACTTATTTCTAGTCACCTATGGACACCTGCTATTCAACAAAGATGTCAAAATTATATCAATGGAAATAGAAGAAACCATCTTCAACAAATCGTACTAATCTGACTGGATGTCAATGTGTAGAAGAATGCAAATAGATTCATATCTGCTACCATGCCCAAAGATCAAGTTCACATGGATCAAAGACCTTGACATAAATCCAGATACACTGAACCTGACAGAAGAGAAAGTGGGGAATAGCCTCCAATACGTTGGCACAGGAGACAACTTCCTGAATAGAACACAATAGCACAGGCACTGATACCAACAATGAATAAATGAGAACTCATGAAACTGAAAAGCTTCTGGAAACCATCAATAGGACAATGGCAGCCTAAAGAATGGGAAAGGAACTTCACCAACCACACATCTGACAGAGGGCTAATTTTCAAAATATATAAAAATCTCAAGAAACTAGACATGGAAAAAAAACAAATAATCCAATTAAAAAATGGGGTACAGATCTAAACAGAGAATTCTTTACAAAAGAATCTCAAATGCCAGAGAAACACTTAAAGAAATATTCTGCATCAGAGAGGCTTTATCCAGCAACTGATGGAAAAAGATGCAGAGACCCACAAGCAAATATTTGGCTGAGCTTAGGGAAAACTGCTGAGGAGAGGGAAGAAGGATTGTAGGAGCCAGTGGGGACAAGGACATCACAAGAAAACTCACAGAATCAACTAATTTAGGCTCACAGGGGCTCACAGAAACTGAATTAACAACCACGGAGCCTGTTTTGAACTGACATTGGCCCTCTGCATGTATGTGACAGTTGTGTGGCTTGGTCTTCTTGTGGGACTCCTAACAGTGGGAGCAGGGGCTGTCTTTGACTCTTTTGCTGACTTTTGGGACCCTATTCCTCATACTGGATTGTCTTGTGCAGCCTTAATAAGACTAAGAGGTGCTTAGTCTTACTGCAACTAGATATGCCATGTGTTAATCATATCCATGGGAGGCCTGTCCTTTTCTGAATGGAAATAAAGGAGGAGTGGATTGGAGGTGGAATGGCAGAGGGGAGGTGGGGGAGGAAATGGGAGGAGAAGAGGGAGGGGAAACTATGGTTGAGGTATAAAGTAAATAAACAAATTTAAAAAAAATAGTAAAAAAAAAAACCATAAAATCTGTAATATCTTGCTAGATATATTTTCAGGAATATTCTATATGTGAAACCACATTGGTTTGAAAACAGAAAGTGTCATTCATGGGTCTTAGTTCCAAAGTAATATTTTACAATACCACTCGGGCAAAAGAAAATTCCTTAATAGTATGCTCATTACACAGCTCAATCCAAAAATGGTTCATAAATGGGTTTTTTGTTTGTTTGTTTGTTTGTTTGTTTGTTTTTTGTTTTTTGTTTTTCGAGACAGGGTTTCTCTGTGTAGCTTTGTGCCTTTCCTGGAACTCACTTGGTAGCCCAGGCTGGCCTCGAACTCACAGAGATCCGCCTGGCTCTGCCTCCCGAGTGCTGGGATTAAAGGCGTGCGCCACCACCGCCCAGCCATAAATGGTTCTATGTTACTTCAATGTAGTGAGTACTTGAATAAATATTACACAAAGTGAAATAAAAAGTGATTCACAAATAACACAAACTACTTGCAGAATAGACTCCTTGAACTTGGGCAATAGACCAATGCTTCACTCTTTAGCATCACCGCAGACAGTCATCTCCTCCTCCCTTGCTCTTCCACCCCGACCTTTGCACTATTGTTGCATTTTACTATAGCAACTGCCAAAAGCTCAGTTTTGCATAATAGGTTGATGTGATCAAAGGCATGTTAGCTTAATATAGTACAGACACAGCAAGCTATCTAGGACTAGCTGCTCTCATTGTCTGACAAATGTCAAGCATTATTGTTTTTCTCCAAATTTAAAATACCCCACAGCAACCCAATTCTGATGTGGCTTCCTGGGGCACCTCGGTGCACAGCTGAGCACACTAGATTAAAAATAAAACTGCATGAGAATCGCCATAGTTGAGGAGCTTGAATTTTGACTTTAAGAAGAAGACCTCTGTATGAACAAAGAATTTTCTTTCCCTTTTTTCTTCCAAAGAAAGAGCATTGAGAAAGACACAGAGGTGAGAAAGGAAAGATTTTTCCTGGAATAAATTGTCCATCCTTGATGAATAGAGTCCAGGCAGTGCTATACCTTACATTACACACACGCACACACACACACACACACACACACACACACACACACACACACACACCCCATACACACAGAGTTATTATTAATATTATTATTGTTGTTATTATTTGAATTTATTGTCAAAAATAAAGTGAGCACCTTTTGCATAATGATGGAAATCAGGTTTTTCCTGACAGCCATAGCCCAGGTATTCTTCCACACACTCATGAACTGTATGCTGAGTACCCCCTCTGATACCCTCCTTTCCCTATCTAGCTTTTTGCCTGTGTTGCCAATGAAACTGAAGCAGCACTCCTGTTGGGGTTGTATAGACAATGACTGCACCATGTTATGTGGCACATGCACCATAAATGGTGCAGAATGTCTGATTATACTACTAAATAAGATGAAAACTATTTAGATTTCCTCTCACTTTAGTGTGGACTTTTTTCTATTCATCTTTGAGATTTTTGACATTGTATTGTGACTACTGTCATATAGTTTATCAAAACCAACTAATGCTTTCAGCACAAAATAAAAGGTTTCATTAAAGGGCCTGCTATAGAGAATTCATCATCATACCTCTTAAAATCAGTGAAGAATTTCAATAGCTTTCTCTACAAACATTTCCGTGACACCATTTAATTTATAATTTACAATAGTTGTTCAGCTATGATACTTTGTTAAGTGACTCATTAACCACTTAGGTAAGAGTTTTTTCTCTTTTGCAATTGAATCTGTAAAGTCCTTTTATTCCTAATTCACTGCTCTGCTCTTTCATCAAAGTTTGATGAAAGAAAAGTTGAATAGAGAGGATCTATGACTTAATTTTTCACATTACATATATGCTACTTTCCTGTATTTTGTTGAGAGTTTCTCAAATACTTCTGCTCTAGCTGTATAAAAAATATAGATTGATTTAACCCCACCCCAAAATATACTCAGTCAGAGAAGTATAATTATTAAACTGTCTTCATGAATATGGGAGGGGACAAATTTTGCCAAAAATGTACGACTGCCTTTAAAAGACTAAACTTGAAAAATATCTTATTAATTTATTCAAGAGTATCAAATTTGTTATAACCAGCTTTTAAATGAATTGTATTACACGGTAAAATTGTTATAAATGATGAGGCGTCAGCAGTAAGATATTTTGCAGGTCATTCTAGAAGATTCCTAGTAGTAAGCCATGGTGCTGCTGTGTTGTGGGTTGGGGGAGCTGGTTGTTTTTTTAACCTGTGTTTCATTGTCTCATGAGAAACTCTAGCAAGTTAAACATGTACTAAGTAAAAAGTTCTGCCCTGCCTGGAGTGGCCTGACCTGGAGAGAACGTGGGCCCACCCAGGTGCCTGGCAGTCAGGTGCCAGTATGGTGAGCAAATACATGGTGGGATTTGGGGGAGAGGGAGGGAGGGAGGGAGAGAGAGAGAGAGAGAGAGAGAGAGAGAGAGAGAGAGAGAGAGAGAGAGAGAGAGAGAGAGACAGAGAGAGAGAGAGAGAGACAGAGAGAGAGAGAGAGAGACAGAGAGACAGAGACAGAGACAGAGAGAATGTTTCATGTTTAGTGGAGAGATACAAATCTGAAAAAGTATAGGCGGTGAGGGGGGGTCTGCTTGCTACCAGGGACTGTGGTGATAAACAGGCCTGGGCTGCTGCCAAGGGCCATGTCGGGGTCTGTGGCCCTTCTGTAGCTGTGGTCTGTGTTGATGTCCATGGCTCCTGTTACCACTAAAGGACAAGAGGAGAGGGTAGCACAGAGTTGGCCCTACACCTCATTGGCTGCAGCACTCGGGAGAGTTGGCCCTGCCCCTCACCTGAGCAGCACAGTAACTGACCGTGTCCACAGGGGTACAAGTGAGCCGGCCCCAAAAACGTGAGGATGGGAGAGCTGGCCTCACTCCTTGTCTATCATGCAATGGTATGGATGATAGAGAGATGCCTCACTTTGCCCCTCACCCCTCGAAACTTGATGCAGAAAAAATTGGTCCCAGGGGTCAAAAAAAAAAAAAAAATCATGAGAGCTGATTCTGCCCCTCACCAGCTGCAGCACTTGGGAGAGTGGGTCCTTCATCTGGGCAGCAGAGGAGAGAGCTGACCCTGTTGGTGGGGACACAGGAGAGCCAGCCCTGAAGGAGTGAGAGTGGGGCAGTTGGCCCACAGCCCTTGTCTGCCACATGATGCATGGGCAAGGGAAGATGATCTCCTCTGTTGCCCCTCACCATCTGGGGCAAGTGGGACAGCTACCCCTCCCCCTCATCAACTGCAGCACTTGGGAGATCAGGCCTTGCACCTCACCTGGGCAGCACACTACAGATGACCCTGTTGATGGGGGTGCAGGTGAGCTGGCCAAGAGGGCATGATTGAGGGAGACTTGGCCCTGCTTCTTATCTGCCATATGGTGGCGCCGGGTGAGGGAAAGACACCCTCCCGCTCTCTCACCTAGTCACCTGGAGCAGATAAGACCTGGCCTAGGGGCCATGGAGTGGAAGAGCCGGCCCTGCCCCTCACCACCTACAGAACTCAGGAGAGTGGCCCCTAGACTCCACCTGGGCATCCAAGCAGAGCTGGTTCTGATGGGGTAGGTGTGAGTGAGCCAGCCCCAGGGCCTGAGAGGAGGAGAACCAGCCCCGCTCCTTGCTGCTTGCTGCATAGGGTGAGCTAGCTGGGGCAGGCACTGAAGAGCTCTCCCTGGTGATGAGGATGAGGGAGAGCTGGTAGGCTGACCTACCCAGCTACCCCCTAGTCCCAGAACCAGGCCCACTTTAACATCCACCTCATCTGCTGGAGCATGGAAAGGGGCTGGTCCTGCAGATCCAAAGCTGCAGAATCTCCGACACAGGGAAGCCAGAGGCCTCAAACCAGATCAATGGACTCATGGCCGTAAACACTTGTAAGTAGAGACATGTGGACTAAAGAGCACACTGTGTGAATCACTGTGCCACATTGTGGCTTCCACAACGAGATTTTTTTTCCCTTCTCTTTTAAAATTTTCTTTTCTTTCTTTCTTTTTTTTTTTTTTTTTGAGGGAGATTGCAGGGGCAGAGGGCAGATGCAAACAACCAGGGAGATGAACAGGATCAGGATGCATGATGTGAAATCCACAAAGAATCAATAAAAAGTTAAAAGAAAAGAAAAAGAGTTCTAAGGAAAAAGAATTCCAAAGGCTTTGCTAACTACTGAAATGGAATGAGGTGTTAACAGTAAGGAACTGACCAACATATGAACAATAGGCATAAAAATGAGAAGACTCATCTATAAAATTTGTATTATATAATTTTCTAAAGCTCTCAGATTAATGAGCAATCATGTATGAAATGATAAATTCATATGTATCAAATTTCCCCAAATATCATTTCAAGTGTTTCAAATGTGAAATGTTTCAAATCATGTGAGTATTATATATATATATATATATATGTATATATTGTGTTTGTAATGTACACATATATGTGAATATATATATATATATACATATATGTCATCATGGATTCCCTACTGATAGATATTTAAAGTGGCAGAGCAATTATTTCCTGAAGAATTTAATAGTTACAGGTAAGTCATCCATTGCAATCCTACAGACAGTTTTCTACAGAAGCAAAGCCTATACCTGTATGACTTCCATAAAGAGGAGTTCTAATATCTTTGTAATAGTTGAAAATCAGGGACAATTTAGATGGCCAGCAATAGCTGAATCAATAACGTTGGTTCTTACTGAGAAATGAAAAATCTAGGCATACCAATATAATATTGGTGAAAAGAAGGTAAGTACAATATATGCTGTACATACATGCAGATAATACATAGAAAATTCCAGAAGAAACAAACACTAAATTATATTGAAAAAGAAGACTAAAACTTCTTGAGCTATCAGGAAATGAAAGGAATGCATAGAGGACTTGAAAACTTTTGAAAGTGTTGAATTTGTTCTTTATCTTGACTTGGTGTCTACTTTTTTAAGGAGTGCATATTGCTAATATTATCAATGAAACCCCCAAACAACTCAGTCTATTTCCTAGGCTACTGTTTGCTGTCCACAAAGGGATGGCAAGGCCCTACTGCTGAAGGCAACACCAACATACTTTATTGACTATGAAGAACTCAAGCTGTTGCCTAAATAGAGCTGTCACCCCTACTGAAGAGAGTTCATGGTACTGGAACATACTCTGCACACTACCAGAGGACAAAGGTAACCAAGACACAATCCCTTGGATCCACAATCGTAAACTGCCTATACAATATGCTGGTGCAATAGTACCACAAAAGTTGTGGGAGTAACAAACCCCAGGGAAGCCCCACTTCATGATTTGGAACCCAGGCCTGCTTGGGTGGCCAAGAACCAAGAACTAAACAAGCCATGGACCTATTGGAAATCAAACACTACTGTTCTGCTCAAGGAACATAGAAATATAAGAACTTCCAATGACATTCTGCTATATTTAAAGATCATTGTCTTGGTCAGCCATCATCAAAGAAGCTTCTACCGGCAGTAAGTCGGAACAAATCCAGAGATCCACAACTGGACAATGTGTCCTTGAATCCCTGAGTCCTAAATGGGATGTTTCCACCAATCCTCTCCCTGCAGGTCTCCAAGAACTTTGTGAAAAATGTGGTGGGAGGGGATGGAGGACACCAAGCAAACAGGGCCTTGTAGACGCCAAAGGACCGATATACATATGAACTCATAGAGACAGTGGCTACACAGGTTGAGAGCAGATGGGGTCTCAGCACTGAGAGGTGGAAGCATACATGATTTCCCTGTACCTAGCTATGAAGCTATATCCAATTGAAAACTTCTCACAAAGGAAAAAGTTTTCTCCAATGTAGTCTTGCAGGACATATAAAGCATACTCAAGAGTAGGCCCCAGTCTGGGAATAGATGGCTAAAACAAAGTGGTCTCGATGGTAGTTGTGAAGATTGTTTTGTCTCGCAATGCTCATCTGGGAATATCTTTTTTATACTATGGATAATTTGCTTATATATCATGGTTTCTTATTTTGTGTTTTAAGAGTTTACTAGTGTAGACACATATGCATGTATGTGTGGTTTTTCTTTGTTTGTTGGTTTGTTTTGTTTTATTCTCTTTTTTTTCTTGGTTATTTACCTGTATGTTTTCTAAAGAGAGAGAAAGAAAATGTGGAGTTGGATGAGTGGGGAGATGGGAAGATGTGGAGGATCTGGGATCTAGAAAGATGTTAGGGACACAATATTGTATATCTCATAAGTTATCACATATGAAATGATAAAATCATTCATTAAATTCCTCCCAAATTAGTATAGTACTAAATTATAAATACATACATATATGTATAATTTTTGTGTGTGTCTGTATATGTATGTATGTATGTATGTATGTATGTATGTATAATTTTCAATCATCAGTAGTGTTATAAATACATGAAGATAACAGGTTTTTCTGAATTTTTAACTATTTTCTTTTGGATCTATGTCACTCACAATTAAGTACAATGAGAATTAGGAATCCTTGTGTAATTGAAATACGTTTATTGGGAGATGGTTTTAAAAATGAGTCCTCTTGTTTTCTTTATAATCCTTCTACCAAGCAGTAGGACCTATGCTCTATATATACTGGGTCTGATAGTATGCTCTGTTTTAATCATAAGTGCATACAGAAATGATGAAGAATCATTTCTATACTGCATCAGAGAAGATAGTGAAATGTCTTTGATTTTACCTGAACTTGTACTTGAAATGTTTAGCCACTGTGTATTAAGTTCTATCAACTGAGCATTGTCATGATTTGAAGGGGCCATGCCTTGTCCAGGACATATGAAGCAACTCGGAGTGTCAGACCTTTGCGGTGAGGTCTTTCCAATCTAGGACTTACAGGTGTAGCAAAAGAGCCACCAAAATAGTCTAGGCCGAGTTCCTGAGTCACTCACTACCAAGCTTGTAGTTTTCTTGATGTTTCGATTAAAAAAAAAAATCTATTTTTAACTGCTGATGCATCTCTCAAGCCTGGTTTTGAGTTTTCTGTTCAGCCTCTGAAAATGTAATGTAACATAGTGTCCTATCTGAATTGCTGATCCATACCATGTGTGAACCTCTTGAAATTTTCCTGTAAGCCACTGAGTTTAGGGGTAGTTTGCACTCAGTAAAAACAATAGCTGGTTGCTTATCTGGTTGCCATTTCAATAACCAAATTCAATATTTTTTTTTCTTTTTAAGTGCTAAAGTATTAAAAAAAATAATACTTCATGTTTTATTTAAATATAGATAGAAAACTCTGGAGTCCCAGATGTTTGTGACTCTCCAAGCGTGTGGATAAGCCTGAATTAGGAATGGTAGGCATTATCTTCATAGGCTGGCAGAAGTGCGCCTCTGTGAGAAGAGCTGCTGGCTCTAAAGAGTTAGGCTTGCACAGATTTAAATGCAAAACTAATATTGTCTTATTAAAAACACATTAGTGCTTGTTTACTCTGCCCAATGACAGGCACAAACAAATATATCTTTGTTTAGAATTCAGAGATTAAAAATGGGTATCGACATATTATCTTCAAGTGTTTTAGACAAATGTGCTTCTTGTTCATGCATAATGCTATTAAAAATATAGATATTTTCAACATATATATGCTAAATATAATTTCCAAAAAAATTATTTCTTTTCTACTCTTTCTTAGTTTTAAAAATAGGAGTAATACTACAGATTTCTAGGAAGCTGAAACTAAGAACACCTTGGGCACTTCAAGTGTCTGATGTCCTGCTCTCCATCACTTATGGTGGAATAATTATGACTCAATTACCAAGTGGCTATAGACGTAGAGTAATTTACAAACACCTTGACCATTATTGTTTCCAAGTTTAGATTATTTTTGAATTGGGAATATTTGTATGTTAATAATGAAATATCTTGGTAATAAAATCGCAACTTTAATAATGAACCTTAGTATCTTCCATATATGTTGACCTGATAACTTTATGGCAACTGATACAATCTGAGTCATTTTTGAAAAAAATACCTCAATTGAGAAAACTGGCTTGGCCCATGGAAAAGCCTGTGGTGTATTGCTGGACTGATGATATATGTGGAAGGGCCCTGCTCGCTGGCCACAGTGCCATGCCTTGGCTGGCAGACCTGTGTGCTACAGAAAAGCAGGCTCAACAAACCACAAGGAGCAAACTAGTAGAATGTCTCCATGGCTTTTCCTTCACATCCTGCTACCAGGTTTCTGCCTTGAGTCCCTGTCCTGAATTCCCTGATTGGTCAACTACAGGCTGCAAAATGAAATGAACTCTTTTCTTACGTTTGTTTTTGGTCATGGCTTTATGTAGCCATGGAATCTTTAACTAAGACAATATGTTTTATATGCATAGTTAGAAGGTAATTTGATAAACTACTTTTAATGTACCTTCATTCTCCCTGCAACTTGTGACATGAATTTAAGAATTGAATCCTTCTATTACAACACCACACCGGCAGTCAATTGAAAAGTGATTCATTTTTATTTTATATGTATGACATTTTTGCATGTATGTATATATACCATGTACATGGAGTACTCACAGAGGCCAGGAAAGGGTGATGGATTCTCTGGAATTTATGATTCTGACTTGCTGGTAGGTGTTGGGAATTACAACCTCATCCTTTGCAAGAGCAATAAGTGCTTGTTGCCAATGAGCATCTCTCCAGCCTCTCTCCAAATGGTTTATTTTTAGTGGATTTTTGGCTTATATTTTCAGATTAGCATGGTGAACCCCATCACAGGGTTGAACGTATTTGATAAAGTTTAAATTTTCTAAGTACCAGCCCCATCATCCACAGACATTTTTCATTAGTATCTGATAATACATAAGGAGATCAGCTAATTCTTGGGAACATGAAAGCTTCACATAGAACATCTTCCTTGCTTGTTGTGGAATTTTAGTTGAAGACATGTTACATTTGTTTATGCTGTGGATATTTGTTTAATGATGCAAAATTGTGTTGCATTCTTTTATGTTGTATTTGTTTAACTCTGAAGCTATGTTACTATGCCTGTCTAAAAATATGTGATTGGTCTAATAAAGAGCTGAATGGCCAATAGCTTGTCAGGAAAGGATAGGCAGGGCTGGCAGGCAAAAAGAATAAATAGGAGGAAAAGAAGAAAGAGCAAGAGAGAAAGGAGAGGGGGACATCAGGGGCCAGCCACCCAGCTACACAGCAAGCTATGGAATAAGAAGTGAAGAAAGGTATATAGCATAGAAAAAGATAAAAGCCCAGAGGCAAAAGGTAGATGGGATAATTTAAGGTAAGAAAAGCTGGCTAGAAACAAGCCAAGCTAAAATTGAGCATTCATAAGAACTAATAAGTCTCTGTGTATTCATTTGGGAGCTGAATTGCAGGCCCCCCAAAGAGAAATGAATAAATAAACAACTACACTTACTCCCAAAGATGAAAGTGTGGTATTGCCTGTAGTGCTTATCTATAGAGCCAGTAGAGAACATATTAATCCTTTGTACTATGGTATTTTATTTTTCTTAAAGCTTTATTATTTAAATTATTCACCAGAAGTAATACCCAGTATTTTAGAATCACTACAATTCAACATTGACATGTATAGCAATAAAAATATTGAGAATTAAAAACATTAAAAAAATATTCTCTTTAAAAAACAAAGTTGCCTTAAGCATTAGCAAGAACACTGGCAAACAGAGCTGCTTTAGAAGATGGACTGGAAGAAGAAGAATTAGTAGGCATATTAGTATAAGTAACTACCATAGTTTACACTAAACACTATGCACATGCCTGTGTTGTAAAATCTTGAGAACCTTAATAAAGTTATTGAATTAACAGAATCTTTGCTGTGCTCTTTGTCTCGCTTTGATTTCAATGAAGATACCTAACAGATCAAAGAGCTGAATCACAACAGGAGAGCACATGATCCAGTCTTGCAGGAGGAGAATGAGGATTAATGAGGATAACATTGACAATTGAGATGGCTTCAGCCTTGGCGCTGATGGCAATGAAGCTTTCATCAATACCATGGGTTAACAAGGCAGTTATCTCAAGGCCATATCTGCTTCATGAGTAATAGATAATTTGCAATAATAATCTGTGTCTGGGAAAGTTCATAGAACTGTTTTAAAGATTCATGAGATAATGATATATAAGGCCTTTTTTGGAAGGGTTATCTTTTGAATCAAATACAAAAGAGCAAGCAAAAAGGAGAGTTTAGGGTTATTGTGACTGGGTTGATAACAGGGTGTTTATTTTTCTTTTCAATCTAATTCACAAAAGAATTTCTAAGAGTTTTTTTTTTTTCTTCTTCAACCACATTGCAGATAGCAATATAGGAAAGAGAAGCCAAATAATACCCTTCAGAACAAGGTTTGTTTGATGTTTCAAACCTTGAAACTCCTTTAGAATTAAATCTATAATAGTGTCTTGGTGCTTAATGTTATTTTATTTTCCTTTCGTGTTCTCATCTGGTATTAAGTAGATCTTTAGACTAGTACTCAAAGCCCATTGAACAGGGAGATGAAAGTCCAGACAATTTCAGAGAAAAGGAAAGAAAAGGTTTGTTGATAGCAGTTTTGAAAGAGAATAAATGGTAACAACTGCTGAAAGAAAGGAGAGGAGGGATAAAAACAAACAGCAAAGGGCAGCTGAAGGGATGAATAGCCTCTCCAGCCACATTACTAACACTACAGGAGCCCGAGTTTTATTATAAAGTCCTTAACAATGAATTTATATTGGCATGTTAAATTTTAAGCAAGGAGAAGAGGTTTTTTTGGGGGGGGGGAATTACTTGTGATATCACAATATGTGTTCACATATTCAGAGAGACAGGACTCTCGCCCTGCCTCTTCCCTCCTGCTGTTTGCCTTCAGGCTATTTCACTGCTCATTAGCACCTTCCCCAGAGTGGGCAGGGAAACAAAGTTTTTGCAACAGGAGGAAGGCAATTTCAGTTCTCATTAGAGGCTCTGCCACAAAAAATATGGTGGGCGGAGTCAGATGCAACAGCTAAAGAGAAACTTGGGGATTTTCCATGTTATTCTCTTGTCCAAGTCATCCTGCCCCCTGAATATCAGATGTAATTGCATGTTGAGTGTATTAGAAAACACTTCTGTAGCAATTACTGACATGGTAACAAAGCATTTGGCTGAGGTAATTATCCAGGTCAGAGGTTCCCTTTCTTCAGCTTCATCAGAACACCTGCATGGGTTCTTAAATTTTCTCTTAATGACAAAATGTTGGGCTCCACTTGTACCATGAATCTTAAAAGTTCTTATTAATAAAATCAAACCTGAGGCAAGTCATTGGGGTGAATGCTGGAGATCAGAGAACCAGAACAAACCACAGCTACCTCACCTCGCTGGATCCTCAGCTGGTCCTGTTTCCTCAGACTGGAGGCCTCTGAGTCCTCATCCAGAATGGGTCTCAGCTGAATTGCTGCTCAAAAGCCTGAATGCTTAACCAGCCAAATGCTTCTAGTTTCTGGTCCTCATGCCTTATATACCTTTCTGCTTTCTACCAACACTCCCTGGGATTAAAGGCTCACTTGCTTTCTGGGATTTAAAGGTGTGAGTCACCATGCTTGGCTGTATCCTTGAACACATGGATTTCTGCCTCTGAAATGCTAGGATTAAAGGTGTGTACTACCACTGCCTATCCTCTATGTTGAATATTGTGGCTGTTCTGTCTCTGACCCCAGATTAGTTTATTAGGGTGCACAATATTTCAGGGAACACAATAACACCACATTTCCCCTCTTTTTGTCTAAAATTAAAAAAGGCTTATAACTAATACAAGAAAAACTATCCAATAAGTATATACAATATATACAGCCAAAAATTACATTAATGATGTCTAGTCCATTAACATTTGACAGATTCAGATAAAAACTCCATTATATATATTAACAATGTCCAGTCCAGTAACATCCGATAAACTCAGACCAAAAATTTTTCATTACTTATCTTATTTAAAACAAGTAGTTCCTTTTTAAAAGTAGATTCCATAATCTCCCTTTTTATCTTATCATATCCGTATTCTCTCTTTTTTCTTTTCATAATAGAGTCAGGCGTCTACCTTTTGTCATTTTTATATCTTCCCCTTTTTCTTCAGTGTAGATTCAGTGATCTACCTATTTATCCTATTATTTCTTTATCTTTTTTCTCAGAGTAGATTCAATGATCTATCTCATATCTTATTCTCTTTTTCTTTTTGCTTTCTAGAGGTGAAGATATCTTTAGGGAATCTTGAAAAGAAAAAATGTAGGTTAATTATCAAGTCCTGTATCATTTGTCCAGTCTCTGTATAATAGGAAAGTAAGTTCAGGGCTTGTCACAAGTCCTTGCTTGAGTAGTCTGTTAGGCTGGATCATGTCAGCTAGTCATCTTGAAATTGTCCTAAACAGTTTGTAGTCCAAAGTTGATCTTTCCTTGGTGTTAACCAGCTTAATGGCTTTACCATAGTCTGAAGGTTAAGGAATCTGAAGAACACAGGAAGTAGGTCTCTTGGCTAAAGAGGCTAGTTGCATCAGACGAGTAAGGCTCTTAGCTCTGATCTCTTGGCTTTCTTCTTTGCATTGGTTCTGTGTTTCTTATTTAATATTTATAAATGTAGATGTTGGTTACATCTACATTTGGCGCCCAAGGCGATAAGAATCCATTAAAAACCACTTGGCTTGGCTTGGTAGCAGGTCTGGTTTCTGGCCTGGGCAGCCTGGCTCCATAGCTTGGGCCCAGGTCGGCTTGGTCTCAGGTCGGACTGACCATAGCCCCAAGTGGTTACACGCAGCTGTTGCTACATACTTAAAGCCGGTGCTACAAACAGCTCAGGCCTGCCCTGCCAAATAGGGCCCCTGCCTGTAAAGTCAATGCACGTGGTCGGAGCTTAAGGAAGCTAGAGCCCAGGCTTGACTCAACTCAAGTGGGAACACGTGGCTGGATTTCAGCTTTTAGCCAGAACTTGTGGCTACGCTTTCTTGTTCTCTCTCTCTCTCTCTCTCTCTCTCTCTCTCTCTCTCTCTCTCTCTCTCTCTGGATTCACACCTCAGACACTAGGTGGCTGTTTTGAAATTCCTTGGGATTTCTACTGTCCTATGCAGACTTGGTAAGTCAATTAAGATATCAAATATTTTAAAGGAAACTAATTAAAAGAGAATTTTTTCCACATTAAAAAAAAATGGGTTTTATGTGTACATTGGAAGAAAATTGGGCTTTGTTTGAATTTTTAGGCAGTCTGACAATAGAACAACTATATGAGAAGATTAATATTGATTGAATTATGCAGTTTATAACTTTTCTTATCCTCATTTTACTATTTAAAAAGATAGTCAATTTAAGTGCCAGGATAACAGTTTTAGAAAAACCTATTAAATCGGTAAAAATGAATTATGGAGAAATTCAAATTCAGACAGAAGAAATTAACAGTGAAGGTGTTTCAAAATTGGATCATAAGGTTACAGAAAGAAAGCCTGTTTTCACACAATCACCCTTAATTTATCTGGTAGCCCTACAGTAGCTACCTGGTGAAGAGAATGGACAAAATACTTGGATTCCAATTTTGGAGAAGGCCAATATGCTTCAGTACAAACACAATGTTTATATGATGTCCAAACCCTAATTCTATGTCGAACGGCAGCCTTGAATGCATGGGACAGAGTTGAGGAACCAGGAAAAAAAACTGAGTTATTTACAAAGGTTATACAGGGTCCAAAAGAATCTTTCACAGATTTCATACAAAGATTGACTTCAGCAGTAAAGAGAATGGTCCTGAATTCAGAAGCCAGTCAGATAATAATCAAATCTTTGGCTTTTGAGAATGCAAATGCAGCATGCAAGAGAATAATCAAGCCGTTAAAGGCAAGATCTGCACCCTTGGAAGATTGTATTAGAGACACAGTTAATATTGAGGCCCATGACCATGACGATATATGGGTAGGAGAAGCAATTTCAAAAGGTTTGAGAAATGTTAGATGTTTTGGATGTGGAAAGCAAGGACATTTGAAAAGGGACTGTAAACAGGTCATTCCTAGAAACAATGTTTCTTCGAGGAACACTGGCTAGAAAATGCCCCTTCCTTCTGGAGTATGTGGTAAGGGAAAATACTGGACCAATGAATGTAGATCAACAAAGGACCAGCAAGGTAATCCTTTGCCTCAGTCTTTGGGAAACTCCCAGAGGGGCCTCAGGCAGGCCCCCATAGCAGATCCAGTTCAAACCTTTCCTGCAGTTGTAGAGGAAACCCCTACTCAGAGCAACTAAATAACCAAATGTCTATTGGAATACATCATGCTGGTCAGGATGATGAAACAGAGAAAATAGAAAATTCAGGAAAAAACATGAAGAAAATTTTTTGGCAAACTTCTATTAATGAACAAAGACCAAAATTAACAATAAAAGTAAATTGTGTTTTGTTGTCTGGTCTGGTAGACACAGGTGCTGACATTACCATAATTGCACCAGAATGTTGGCATCCAACTTGGCCTCTTCAGGAGGTAAACGTTCAACTGTTAGGAATTGGGGCATTATCTCAAGTGAAACAGAGTGCAAGATGGCTCGAATGTATAGGTCCAGAAGGACAGAGAGGAAAATTAAAACCATATATGGCTAACATAGCTATGAACCTGTGGGGTCGAGACTTGTTGCAACAATGGAATACTCAGATTAACATCCCTCCAATCTCAGAAACAAATCATAAACTAGCACATGTTTCTGAGAGAAATATTAGAAGGCATTATTCTGAGTGGTCACCAGCCATCCATATTATACAAGAACAGGACACAACAACTGACGATCTCCCAAAGACACCAACAGCTCTACCTTTAAAATGGTTAATGGACAAGTCTGTATGGGTTCAGCAATGGCCTTTATCAACAGAGAAACTCCAGGCTTTAGAAGAGATGGTAGAAGAACAGTTAAATGCTCAGCATATTGAAGAATCAACCAGCCCTTGGAATTCTCCTGTATTTGTTATTAAAAAGAATTTTGGAAAAATGGAGAATGGTAGCAGACCTTAGAGCAATTAACAAAGTAATTCAGCCAATGGGCTCTCTACAATCTGTAATTTTTTTGCCTACTCTGTTACCAAAAAGATGGCCTCTCATAGTTATTAATTTAAAAGACTGTTTCTTTTCAATACCTTTACAAGAAAAAGACAGAGAAAGTTTTGCTTTCACAGTGCCTACTTATAATAATTCTCAACCAGTTAAAAGATTTCAATGGAGGGTGCTCCCACAGGGAATGTTGAATAGCCCAACTCTGTGTCAATATTTTGTACAAGAGCCATTGGAAGTGATATGTAAAAATTTTCCTAAATCTATAATTTATCATTTTATGGATGATATTTTACTAGCTGACTCAAATGCAGATACTTTAGAAAGAATGTTTGAAGAAGTAAAGAAAATTTTGCCTTGCTGGGGATTACAAATTGCTCCTGAAAAGATACAAAGAGGAGATTCTATTAATTATTTAGAATATAAAATAGAAAATAAAAACAAAAAATTGGATCCCAAAAGGTGCAAATTAGGAGACATCGACTACAGACTTAATGACTTTCAAAGATTATTTGGAGACATTTCTCATCTACGAAATATTGTTGGGGTAAAAAATGATGAACTGAATAATTAGTTCAAAACCTTAGAAGGTGACAAGGACTTATATATTCCAAGGGAATTATCACTTGAAGCTAAGAAAGAATTGGCCTTGGCAGAAAAAAAAAGTACATGAAGGGCGTGTAGATTGTGTTGATCCAAAGCTGGATTGCATTTTGGTTATTTTACCTTCTAGGCATTCTCCTACAGGAATATTAATGCACAGGGAAGATATTATAATAGAATGGATATTTTTACCAAATAAACCAAATAAAAAATTAAAAATTTATGTGGAAAAAAATCTCTGACTTGATTTGGAAAGGAAAATTGAGACTTCGTCAATTAGCAGGAATAGACCTAGCAGAAATTGTTGTACCTTTAACTAAGGAGGACATTGAAAAATTATGGAAAGAAAGTGAATCTTGGCAAAGAGCTTGCAGTAATTATTTGGGAGAAATTAACAGCAAATATCCCAAAAGTGATAGAATTGATCTTATAAAGAGAGCTGATTGGATCTTGCCTCAAAGTGTATGGGAAAAACTCATATCTGGAGTTCATACATTTTATACAGATGCCAACAAGGAAAGGCAGGTTACAAATCCGAAAATTTAAGTAAAGTGATTCAAAGTCCTTATAATTCAGTTCAAAAATCAGAATTGTATGCTATTCTGTTGGTATTAAAGGATTTTTCAGAACCTCTCAACATAGTAACTGACTCCAGTATGCTGAAAGAGCTGTACTACATATTCAGAATGCAGAATTTATCCCTGATGCTTCAGAATTAACTTCACTATTTATTCAATTACAAGATACAATCAGGAAAAGGATTCATCCTTTATATATAACTCACATCTGATCCCATACTGGTCTGTCAGGCCCTCTAGCACAAGGCAATGATGAGATTGATAAATTATTGATAGGAAATGTGCTGGAGGCCTCAGAATTTCATAAAAAGCATCATGTCAATAGTAAAGGTTTAAAAAAGGATTTTTCCATAACCTGGCAACAAGCCAAAGAAATAGTAAAGAAATGTCCTACTTGTTCCTTCTACAATCAAACGCCATTACCAGCAGGATGTAACCTAAAGGGTACTCAGGAATGAAATCTGGCAGATGGACGTATTTCACTTTGCAGAATTTGGAAAATTGAAATATGTACACCACACCATCGATACTTATTCAGGATTTCAATGGGCAACTGCTTTGAGTTCTGAAAAAGCTGATTCTGTAATCACTCATTTGCTAGAAGTTATGGCCATCATGGGTATACCTGCACAAATCAAAACTGACAATGCTCCGTCATATGTCTCTGTTAAAATGAAACAGTTTTTTGCTTATTACAATATAAAGCATATTACAGGCATACCACATAATCCTACAGGTCAAGTAGATATAGAAAGATCAAACAGAACTCTAATGGATATGCTAAATAAACAGAAAGGGGTAACAAAAACCCCTGGAAATAGACTGCATAATGCTCTATTAACTTTGAATTTTCTTAATGCCAATGAGAAAGGAACAACAGCTGCAGAGAGACATTGGATAACAGAAAAAACTACAGAATTAAATCAGCCTATATACTTTAAGGATGTGCTGATCTCAGAATGGATATGTGTTACGTTGGGGACGAGGTTTTGCTTTTCTTTCTACAGGAGAAGATAAGCTGTGGGTACCATCAAAATTGATAAAGGTTTGATTTGAACAAGAAAGCTCTTAATTAGAGGAGGTGATAGTTCATCAGCCAACATGAACATCCAATTTAAACTAACTTATACCAGTAACACCTGCTTTTTCATTTAATCAGATAATAACTTGCCAAAAAGGAACATCCCCAAAATTAGTCTTGGGGAAAGGTTTTTGTTTTTGTCTTTTAGGAGAATGAAGGTTAAAGAATCTGAAGAACACAGGAAGTAGGTCTCTTGGCTGAAGAGGCTAGCTGCAGCAGATGGGTAAGGCTCTTAGCTCTGATCTCTTGGCTTTCTTCTTTGCATTGGTTCTGTGTTTCTTATTTAATAAGATGGTTGGTTACATCTACAATAATCCATGTGGAATCATCATTGTGGGATCCTGTCATCCTTTTGAAGATTCCAAAGTCACTCTTAGGCATGGTCATGGTTCCCTGTAGATTTTTTTTTTGCCTCCTCTGTGGTTTGGAGCAATCACAGTCTGATGTATGTCTGTCTCTCAGAACCATGAACATTCTTCTTTAGAAGAGAAAATCTTCACAGCAATTTCTCCCCACCATTTGTCTTGCCAAACTTTTCCAAACTGACCTTTGCTGATGCTTTCTTGTAACACGATGGTCCTGGCAATTCTTCTCTGAACAAGCAGCAGTGAACCTTTCTTCCCAGGTAGCAACATCATTGCAGTCATCAACATGATGAGAAGAAGCCAGCAACTCGGAGTAGCAGCCACTGCCTCCATGGTCCCACCACTGTTTGTGGTTCCATCTGGGCTGAAGCTCCTACCAAGCCTCTTAGGCCAGCCTCAAACTCGGATCCTCCTATTGGCATGCTACAAATGGTACCCAACGTGTTGGCAAGAGTTTCCACCTAAAACCTGAGAAAAAAGATTCTAACACGGAGCCCAAAACAGTTTCTAGTTGTCTCTTTCAAGTTAGTGGCAGCCTGAGTGTTTGAGCTACAATGACGGGTTTGTGGCCTTCATGCTTGACCTGCAGTATGGCGGGAATGAGGCCTCTGCAAGTAGCACATTAAGCTGCATCATGGATTTAGCCTTTGCTAGTACAAAACAAAAAAAAGAGGTTTCTGGGCTTTGATAGAAGCATAGACCCACTATTTCTGAGAGTTGATGGCTCACAGAGCTGGCAGAAAATGTACCACTGCCATGTTGGGAAGCTGAAATGGCAGAGCCAGCAGCCACAGAGCCATTTCAGTCTTAGAATGCTGCAGTTTAAAGCAATAGGCTCGAGGTAATATAAAAAATAAGCCACGTAAAGAAGGCTACCACACAGAGAATCTAGATTATGTTCTCTTTGATATTCATAACTGAAGAAAAACATTTGAATGCAAAAGCTGTTGAGTTATGCCAAAATGTATATTTTAAAGGTACCTTGACTTCAAAATTTGGATGTAAGAATATGTTGCTTTGGAAAAGAGGCTCTGCTTTTGTTTCCACAGGAAGCCAGAGGCTATGGATTTGTTCCAGGTTAAGATACATCAGGTTTGACCAGCCAAGACCCCCTGAAAAGTCTCCGATGACACCAAGGCCCAGATGATCCAACATCCAGAACAATTTCAAGGCAACTGGCTCAGACGAAACACCCTCATGGACTACTCCATAATCCTAAAATTTTCTTTGTGTCCCCATAAGATACAGCGCCCCCCTCCAGCAGGAATTAGTAAGAGAAGGTACGCCCAAATTCCCAAATATACCAATATACTGGCTTTGGAGATGTTTAAAAGTTAAAACCTTCCTTTAAAAAAAAAAAAAGAAAAGAGGAAGTGCTGTGGGATGGTCTGTATGTCAAATGTGTGCTCTGATTGGTCAATAAATAAATCACTGATTGGCCAGTGGCCAGGCAGGAAGTATGGGTGGGACTAACAGAGGAGAATTGAGAGAACAAGAAGGTGGAAGGAGACACTGCCAGCCGCCGCTATGATAAACAGCATGTGAAGATGCCAATAATCCACAAGCCATTTGGCAAGGTATAGATTTATGGAAATGGATTAATTTAAGATATAAGAACAGTTAGCAAGAAGCCTGCCATGGCCAAACAGTTTAAACAATATAAGTCTCTGTGTTTACTTGGTTGGGTCTGAGTGGCTGTGGGACTGGCAGGTGACAGAGATTTGTCCTGAATGTGGACCAGGCAGGAAAACTCTAGCTACATCTACTCATTGAGTTTCTGATTGAATAAGTATTGGTTGATACCCAAGAATAAGAATTTCTACAGAGTTCCTCCATGCAACTGTTCCTGTAGTAAGTACCACACACTATCAAAACCACAAATCTATGTGACTGGGAAGTATTGCAAACAAAATATTGACTTGTTTTAATGTTTCTTTTGCATAAGGCTTTTGAATCCTTATGTTATCTCTTGTCAGAATTCTGGCAGCCATGCTATTATTTTTTGATATAGCATAATTTGTACGTGAAAAGAAAAAAAAAAAAAACATTGACTTGAGGTGAAATGTCTGTAGCCATATTGAGAAAGACTAATGGCAAAAACATGCACACAAGAACATCATACAGACTGAGCAGGTTGAATTTAACAATACATATATGAATATGCATACATGTATGTAAAACATTCTGTGAAAAAAAAGAACCCAGAGATCTTAAAGAGAACACGATGGTATATATGGGTGAGTTTCTAGGAAAGAGAGGAAAGAGAGGAATGATGTAATTATAATCTCAAAAAATAAAATACATTTTAAAGTACAGTATTTAGAGATTTATTTTCAAGTTAATTTTTTCACAGAAGGCATATTTTAAGCAATTAATTTACTATTGAGGAATTGGTTTTCCTTTCTTTGTTATAACTATTAAATTAGCATTTGTTATTAGAAAAGGAAATACACAGAAATATAAAGGAAGCACTTTTCTAGTCAGTGCTAATCCTTCTCTGGAGACATTGTCTTATTCAGCTTCCTTGAAGAAATGCAACTCTAAAGTGTCAGCACACAAGGTTATTTACTACATGTTAGGAAACCATTGTACATGCTACATCATCACTATATATTCTTAAAGGAATTGCTACAGTTTCTCTTAAAGCTAACATGAAGTGACAGATATAGCAGAATGTCCAATGTCCCTCTTTATCTAGTCTCCTGTCATTTTGTTTTGTTTTTGTTTTTAACACAATTGTGTAAGATTTTAGCTTTCTTTATAGCTACAAGAATAGACTTTTTCGAATCCTGATTTCAGTGTTCTTTTGCTTCCACGTGATGATTGTACATAACTGGAAGGGCATTATAAGCATTTTGTAAAAATTTCCAGAAATTTACTTTTTTTGTGATACTTTATATTTTTTTTGCTGTTTTGAGACATGATCTGTTTTATTCCAGGCTAGCATCCTCATTCCTCTATCTTCTGGGTACTGGGATTATATTTCTGGGCCACCACATTTGTGTGGTTCTTTTATGCAATGCTGAGTGATCCATCTGAAGTTGGCTGGTTGGTAGGCAAACACTATGCTTCTAAAATTATCATTAGAACATTAAGGAATTACCTGGAAGGGTGCTTAAAACAAAGTGCCAGGCCCCATTCTTGAGTTCCTGATTTGATGGCTCAGGTGGACTTGGACATTTGCATGTCACTTAAGTAACAAGTTTATGCTGCTGGTTTGCAAGTTTGGAAATCAGAACTTTCAAAGATGTGCAATTCTTTTTCCCTTTGTTCTCCAGTTACTGATAATGTGTGTGCCACTAATTAATCATAAATGATAATCTTACCAGATATAATAAAATGTACATTCTGAGGGTGGCTGAACAAGCTAAGAAAACAGAGGTACTGCATACTGCAGGGCTGCACTTCTCAATAAATTTATTTTAAAAATTATATCCTCCACTATTGCTATTCAAACTTATCTAGAGTTTACAAATACATTTTAGTGTAAATATATGTAAACACAAAATTTCATTTTTAATTTTTAAAAATTCCCTTATTTAGATAAATCAATTTCATATTTCCTTTTACGATTAGAGTATACATTTATGAGTTATAATGTAATTACTTTTAAATTAGTCATATATCTCTATATAAATGTTCCCCATTTTTATTATATCAAATAATTTTCTAATAAATACTAAAACTTTTTGCCTTCAACATAAAATATAAAAATTGAAAGCTGAGACTTTTAAGCAAACACAAAAATTCCCAAATATCTTTCTAGTAAGATTACACCAATTGTTCGTCTATTCAAAGACTCTAGTACCAATTTTTTCATATTTGTCAAAATTACAGTAATTAACTAAAGCAGTATTTCAAGATGCTTAATTATGTAATAATCAGAGTCAAAGACTGAAATTTAATTCCTAAATTGTAATCCGCACTCCAACAATTCTAGTTATGTGACTAGGGTAATTAAACCCTCCGTATTTATTTTTCATATTCCATTCATTTACTCAACAATCAAAACTATATGGAGCAACAATTATATGCCAGACAATTGAGGAGAAATTTGAGAAACTGTTAGACATCAATTTTGCCTTGCAAGGATTACTTCAAAACTTCTATTCAAATTACTCTCTAAAGCACAGGAGAACACTAAATGCAAAATACCAAGGTTAGTGACATGAATATAGGTATGAAAGTATTTCTGTGATAGATTGACTGATTGACTTACCATCTTTGGGTTCCGTATCCAGAAACGATGTAGCTTTGGGGTTTAATCTCAGGAATGACAATGCTTCTGTTGTCAGCTGACCCCCTCCTGAACTTCGGTATTGATTTTCATATGGCTATTAAAATTTATATCCACACCACCATTGTATTCCTGAGAAATACTGGTATGCATGTCCGTTGGATTTTCTTCATCCATAAATATTTTTAAATAATAGTGAATATATGCTCACATATACACAATGCTATGACTGTGCCTAGGAAATTGTTTACATGAAGAAGGAGTGTTTGGATACTATTACACCAGAATTGCTGTGACAATCATGTTGAATATACTAGTCAGGCAGAAATCATTAGAGATGATCATTGAAAACATCTGACAGAATAGTTCAACTAAAATGAATACACAATATTGAGACTTACCACCATGGCCATCCTGAAGAAAATAAGTAACAAATGCTGGAAAGGCTGTTTGGAAAGGGAGACCTCATATACTGCTGGTAAGGGTGGGTAGTAGTATGACCTTTCTGAGATCAATAAGCATACTCCTCAAAAGTCTAAAAATAGAGGTATCATATTAGGCAGCCAGACCATCATGGTACATATATTTGAAAAGCTCTAGACAGCAGTTATCAACCCGTGGGTCACACTCCCCTTAAGAGTCATATAGCAGATATCCTGCACAACAGATGTTTACATTTTGCTTCATAACACTAGCAAAATTACAGTTTTGAGGTAGCAATGAAATAATTTTATGGTTGTGGGTCACCACAACATAAGAACTATGTTAAAGGGTCATAGCATTGGGAAGGTTGAGAACCACTGCTCTAATCAACAAACCACAGAGTTACCTACACACCCATGTTTATTGCAATACTCTTCATAGTACCCAAGACACAGACTCAACCTCAGTGTCTATTAACAGATGAAGTCAGGAAAGAAAACATGATAAGTATACAAAAAGAGGTTTTGTTCAGCCACATGGAAGGGTTGAATTATGATGGCTGGAAAATGGACGAGGTGAGAGTTACAATATCTATAAGTAAAACAAATCAGTCTTAGAAAGGCAAACATTGTGTCTTTTCTCTTACTTGGGAATCTTTGATTTAGATTAACCAGACCATAGTATGGCATGGAATCAGGAAGAGAGTTGGAAGAACTCCAGGAGAAAAGAATGAGGACTAGGAGAGGAGGAGGGTGTGGAAGGTGGGTATGGTCAAAGCACATGATTAACTTGTAGAGGCATTCTATTTAAGAAATACAGCCCTTTGTACAATGAATATGTGCCAGTGAAAACAAATGAAAGGCTCCTCTTTGCTATGTAGGTAGCAAAATGCTACCCATCACGAGTAAAGCACAACTTTTCTGAATGAGTTCTCTTAAACTTTCTTTGAAAGTTTTATACGCCGGGCGGTGGTGGCGCACGCCTTTAATCCCAGCACTCAGGAGGCAGAGCCAGGAGAATCTCTGTGAGTTCGAGGCCAGCCTGGGCTACCAAGTGAGTTCCAGGAGAGGCACAGAGAAACCCTGTCTCGAAAAACCAAAAAAAAAAAAAAAAACGAAAGTTTTATACTCTGCTCATAGCCATATGGACTCTTGGTTTTGTTTCTTTTAGATTGCTTGATCATTGCTCCTGCTAGCACCACAGCGCCAAGTAGGTTTCCTGCTTGAGCTCTTGGGAGCTGAGGGAAAGCTGAATTAATCAAAAATTGGCATGTTCTTACTGGCAAACCTTCAAGGGAGTTTCCTCTCTGCAAAGCCTGTGATACTGTGGGAGGCAGCATCTGTTGCAGCTTTGGCTTCCTTTGCTGCATTGTTGAGACTTGGGTGTTGGTTCTTTGTCATTCTGTTGAAGCTTTTCTTTTTTTTTTTTCTTAATTGAAAGGCCAACAGCTGGTTCTTTTTGTTACATTCATTCCCCTGTGTACCTTGAAAATAAGACTGATTTAAAATGCAAAGGTGCAGTTGTAAGTACCTAAAAAGTTGTGATTCACTTGATTGAAACAGGGATTTCCTAGACAGGACACATGGACCATTTCAACTTTATGCTTACTTAAACACTTGTACATGTTCTTACATTTTATACATCTGCTTGTAACAGACTGACTGCAGAGTGAAATGGATTATCCCAAAAGGCAGATGCCTCTCCTGGAAGTACCCACTGTGTGGGAGGAACAAGGGAGGAAACAAGAGAGAGGGTAAATGTAAGCCCCGTTGTTGCTCTGACACGGGGATTGCTACTTTCGCTTACCAACTCTTTTTATAGAGTGTATTCTTATGACCTTGCTTTCCTTGATCAAATTAAACTCTTGGCTGCTTAGTCTGTTTCTGTGCCCTAACTGAATTCTCTTTAATGATCATAAGAGGTTGCTTCCAGGTTGGAGAAGAGAGGAAACAGCAGGCCTCACCACAATACTTTCAACATACTTTCACTCATTCAGTTCTTTCTGTGTTACAACGTCAGTATTAGGAGAATTACAGCATGTCATGCTAAGATTTAAAAAAAAAATGATGTGTCAAGAGGAGAAACAAAATTTGAAATTAGATTTGGATTTCTAATTTTCCTTGTACTTAATTGCAATTCATCAATTCAACAAGTATGAGGAGATATTTTGGATAGGCCACAGCACAGCTAATGTTTTAACTTCTACAGACATACCCTATATGTGTGTATCATATTTGTTAAAGCAAAAAAAAACTTCCTGTTTTAGAATCCTCTAGATTCATTTGTAACTGTATCCAATTCTTTTCATAATTAATAATACAATACTGAAGAAGCAAAACTAAAGTAAACAAAGTAATAGATTATGAGAAAAGCTCTTTGCAAATAATATGTACTAATACTTGGTTTTACTACATTAAGTGGCAAAATCAAAAATATATGGATAGGGAAACATAATAAAGTGCTTTATAGCACTTTATAAAGTGGGAAATTTGAGTTACAAAATAAATAAACAAATAAATAACCATGATATTAAAATATCAATACTCCAGACATTGAAACAAGAGAGTCTGAAGAGTTTGAAAGAGGGCCTGCCTTGAGATACAGAAAAAGTTGAAGGACAGCTTGAGTAATTTGTAACTCTGCAACAACTTATTTTTTAAGAGTTGTGTTGATACTTCATGGTGGAACACTTAGCTAACAGGTGTGAAGCCCTATATTAAATACACAACACAGAAAAAGTTTGACCAGGTTTTCCTCTTACTATTTCATTTACTCCCAGAGTAAAGAAAGTGCATTTTCTGCTCGGATTGTCTTTATAGTCTGTCTTCTTTATTTGAATAGTCTTTCCCCCTACCTTGAGGACACAGATTTGAAGAAATAAGTGAAAACAAGGAATAATTGGATTTTTCACAATTTATCTGAGAAATATTTAGCCTAATATGTTACTTGATGATAAAAATTAAAAGTTACAGTTCACTTGCATTATAAACTTTAATAATAATTACTGTATTCTTGACAGAATTATGAGGAATAGCTTCACAGAGTACAAGTGCCAGATAATTTAGAAACAAAAAAATAAAATGAGTTTTTATTTTTTGGTAGAGCCTAATAGATATTAACACTTCCATACATCACACATGCTATCGAAGGCATCAGAAAAGAGTGGAACTAAAAATAAATAAATAAATAAATAAATAAACAAACAAATAAATAAATAAAAACAAATTCCATATCTGAAAGACTTCAAATGAGAAAAAATTTACAATAATTATTTTAACAAGGAGGCATTTGAATGAGGTTCATCTCATGCTTACATTTCAATGGAAAGGAAACAATATTTTGGTTTTATATGGATCTAGAGGATACAACTGAAAGTCCATTTTCTACTATAAACACATTTGTTAATTTGGGGAGATCTACTGCGGCATGGAGATCTTGGACAACATATTATAAAACACAGGCTCTACATTTATTTATTTTTATTATGATTTGTAAACAAATACGTGCTCAAAGGAGAGAGGCATCTTCCAGGACTCTAACGTAAGATGAAGAATGTGTTTCTCCAACGCTGAGTATTATAGGTGGTTGGAGATCAGAGCTGGAATTCTTCAAAAGACAGATATGGACTATTTTCAGGCTTTCACTTCTCCATGATGGAGAGATGCCTGGTTCCTAAACTTGAGCCCAATAAGTCATAAGTAGACACAGATGATGTAAGTTTCACCACAGTGCAAAGGAGCCTGTGGCCCACTCCATACTGACTGAATGAATGAGAACAGAAGGACTACCATGTCCTGACATCACCTTCTCTGGAACCTCTCTGATTTTTTTATTTGTGAAGTCAAACAAATATATAAAAGTGGAAAAAAAAGTAAAGGAGATTTCATAAATAATTAAGAGAAAGAGGACACAGAAGTAGATGTTTCACAACATTAAGTTTATATTAAATAATTCTGCAACATGTTTATGATTTTCCTCTTGTGCTATCTTAGTCTTTGTACATATAACATAGGAATACTTGATAATGAGTCATAACTCTATGAAACATATATTATGTTTATGTTAACTAAATTCTGATTACACGCACTATACATGTTCATTTAAGTTCAAGGAGACAAATTCACTAGTACTCTCATAACTTCAAATCTAAATCAGGAAAAACACAGAATTTACTTAAATATACAAGGTACATAGGAAAGTTGACTGGTACATATGTAGTAGTTTTTCTCTTTTACATGCAAAATTGGTGCAAACTATTACAATGAGGATAGCAACATGTATTCTGTGAGGACATCTCTTAGACATGAAGTGTAAGTCGTGATTATCATCAATTTAGGGTGGTTCAATTCAGCTTAAGGGATGATATTTTTCAGCCCTAAAAATGAAAGATGATTAAGTATAATCAAAAATATAATAATTTATCAAACGCACGAAAGTCTTTAAAATATTAAATTAGCTAAGACTAATTGGAGCATTCCCTAAACACTCAAAGGTGTTATTTTTCAGAGATAAATAAGTAGGAAAAGTATTCACAAGACATCTGCCATCTTAAATAATAGTCTCCTTTACTCCCCCTTTCACTGTCAGCCAGGTGTTACCTTCATAATATAACACAGTCTCAATTTCATCAATTAAGATCTAAGGGAAATTTGTAGGCTTTTATTTTAACATATCAGCAAAGAAGATTAGAGTTCTAAAATACCTAAGATGATGATCATAGAACTGGAAAGTGGGGCTAAAAATACAACTCTGGTATTTCTACATTTTCATGACACAGCACTGGTGTAAAATCCTTTAAAAAAAAAAAGTTTTCCCTTATAATAGCCACAACTTCTCGTAAAACAGAGCACTTTTCTCAAACTTATACTCAAGAATTCTTTGACTAAAACATGAGGACTGACACTTCAAATAACAATCTTCATTTTATCTGCTGACTGGCTTTGCAAGAACTCCATGTTGCTGTTGAATGAAGCTGAAATACAGACACACAAGTTCACACACACATGCACAGGCATGCACACATACAGTCATACATCATACAATCTACTTTTGCTTTATATTGTTCAGTGGGAAATTCAGAATTGAATGCCCACTGGTCATGTCAAACTTCCTTTTCCTGTTACTCCTCTAACTATTCTGGACAATTTTATATCTTTCCACAAGAGAAAACAACTACTCTCACTCCTACTTACAATTTATTTCTCCTTTTTCATACACTGCTTTCACTAAGGTATTTCACCAAGTATGTTCTTTTAATACATAACATTAACTATAACATGAATAAACAAACGTCCTCTTTTGTTCTAACTTCTTTAACCTATCAGAAGAATTTATTTATCTTCCTTTATTTTCTCATATCTTTTATCTTCCAAAACATGATATTCTTAGTGGTAATCCTGTTTATCAGAATTTTTAAAATTACACTTCTCAAATCCCTTTTTTTCACTCTTATGAGTTATTAATTTGGGAACAACTTAAGAAAGAGACTATGACTTCTACCTTTCTATCAGATCTGAGTTATATGTAAGGAAATTGCTGTGTATCCTCTGGAACTCCAACTCAAATCCATATGTTGAAGCCTTACTTCACAATGTGAGGCTATTTTAGTTGAGAATTTTAGCAGATGTGGTGCTATTTATCTTTATCATTATCATCTTAATTAATTAATTAATTAATTAATCTTTATTATCAGCCATCATTGGGTTTTAAAACATATTTATGGATGATATTTTATTAGCTGACTCAAATGCAGATACTTTAGAAAGAATGTTTGAAGAAGTAAAGAAAATTTTGCCATGCTGGGGTAAAAATTGCCCCTGAAAAGATACAAAGAGGAGATTCTATTAATTATTTAGGATATAAAATAGAACTTCAAAAAAATTAGACCTCAAAAGGTGCAAATTAGGAGAGATAGACTACAGACTCTTAATGACTTTCAAAGATTATTTGGAGGCATTTCTCATCTAAGAACTATTGTTGGGGTAAAAAATGATGAACTGAATAATTTGTTTAAAACCTTAGAAGGTGATAAGGACTTGAACAGTCCAAGAGAATTATCACCTGAAGCTGAGAAAGAATTGGCCTTGGTAGAAAAGAAAGTACATGAAGGGCACGTAGATCGTATTGATCCAAAGCTGGATTGCATTTTGGTTATTTTACCTTCTAGGCATTCTCCAACAGGAATATTAATGCAAAGGGAAGATATTATATTAGAATGGATATTTTTACCAAATAAACCAAATAAAAAATTAAAAACTTATGTAGAAAAAATCTCTGACTTGATTTGGAAAGGAAAATTGAGACTTCGTCAATTAGCAGGAATAGACCTAGCAGAAATTGTTGTACCTTTAACTAAGGAGGATATTGAAAAATTATGGATAGAAAATTAAGCTTGGCAAAAAGCTTGTAGTAATTTTTTGGGAGAAATTAACAGCAAATATCCCAAAAGCAATAGAATTGATCTTATAAAGAGAGCTGATTGGATCTTGCTTCAAATTGTGAGGAAAAAACCCATATCTGTAGTTCGTACATTTTATACAGATGCCAACAAACAAGGAAAGGCAGGTTACAAATCAGAAAATTTAAGTAAAGTGGTTCAAAGTCCTTATAATTCAGTTCAAAAATCAGAATTGTATGCTATTCTGTTGGTATTAATGGATTTTTCAGAACCTCTCAATGTAGTAACTGACTCTCAGTATGCTGAAAGAGTAGCATTACATATTGAGACTGCAGAATTTATCCACGATACTTTAGAATTAACTTCATTATTTATTCAATTACAAGATACAATCAGAAAAAGGAGTCATCCTTTATATATAACTCACATCTGATCCCATACTGGTCTGTCAGGCCCTCTAGCACAAGGCAATGATGAGATTGATAAATTATTGATAGGAAATGTGCTGGAGGCCTCAGAATTTCATAAAAAAACATCATGTAAATAGTAAAGGTTTAAAAAAGGATTTTTCCATAACCTGGCAACAAGCCAAAGAAATAGTAAAGAAATGTCCTACTTGTTCCTTCTACAATCAAACGCCATTACCAGCAGGATGTAACCCAAAGGGTACTCAGAGGAATGAAATCTGGCAGATGGACGTGTTTCACTTTGCAGAATTTGGAAAATTGAAATATGTACACCACACTATTGATACTTATTCAGGATTTCAATGGGCAACTGCTTTGAGTTCTGAAAAAGCTGATTCTGTAATCACTCATTTGCTAGAAGTTATGGCCATTATGGGT
The DNA here is from genome assembly GCF_949786415.1 of Peromyscus eremicus. Lineage (NCBI taxonomy): Eukaryota > Metazoa > Chordata > Mammalia > Rodentia > Cricetidae > Peromyscus > Peromyscus eremicus. Next base: position 46,914,810 of record NC_081431.1, read on the forward strand.
ATACCTGCACAAATCAAAACTGATAATGTTCCATCATATGTCTCTGTTAAAATGAAACAGTTTTTTGCTTATTATAATATAAACCATATTACAGGTATACCACACAATCCTACAGGTCAAGCAGTTATAGAAAGATCAAACAGAACTCTAAAGGATATGCTAAATAAACAGAAAGGAGTAACAAAACCCCCCAGAAATAGACTACATAATGCTCTATTAACTTTGAATTTTCTTAATGCCAATGAGAAAGGAACAACAGCTGCAGAGAGACATTGGATAATAGAAAAAACTACAGAATTAAATCAGCCTATATACTTTAAGGATGTGCTGACCTCAGAATGGAAACCAGGATATGTATTACATTGGGGACGAGGTTTTGCTTTTATTTCTACAGGAAAAGATAAGCTGTGGGTACCATCAAAATTGATAAAGGTTCAATTTGAACAAGAGAGACCTCTTAATTAGAGGAGGTGATAGTTCATCAACTATCATGAACATCCAATTTAAACTAACTTACACCAGTAACATATATCTTTTCATTTAATCAGATAGTAACTTGCCAAAAAGGAACATCCCAAAAAAACCTTGGGGAAAGGTTTTTGTTTTTGTCTTTTAGGAGAATGAAGGTTAAGGAATTTGAAGAACACTGGACAAATGAGACAACTGAAGAAAAGGGACAAATCGTCTATCCTAAGAAACAGAGTGAAATGGCGTATGGGTATGTTATCTAAAAAATTTTATGTCTTCCTAAATGTTTGTTTCTGCTTTTCTTTAAAGATTTAACACTATTTAACTTCTAATAGTCCCAGTTCAATTAAAATTTAAAGCTGACTTTGGAGTTGGAGAATGGCTCGCTCCTTCTTTAAACTCAAGCATGTTGTTAAAAGGAAAATACAGACTCCCTGTATCATGCCAGAGGAAAAGAGCCATCTTCTGCTATGGGACAGGAGAAAAGCCAAATTAATTAAGGGACTATTCTATTACTAATCTCAACTCTTTGATTCTATTCTGATTCTTTAAACTTTTCTTAAAGTATGAAATTTATATCAAAATTTACAAGATTAATATATATAGATATATATACATTTTAAACTTTGTTAAGATATAAATGGTCATATAGAGTACTAACTAATTCTAAAAAGCCGCATATATAGTCTTTGTGTTCGAGTCTCTTATCAGTTTTTTGCAGGAAATCACGGTCAGGCCTAACATCAACTGAAGTCTCCAGGAAGAAGATGGGGCCCCACAACAACAACAATTCCACGTGGACAATAATAACATCACTAAGCTGACAAACATCATCTACAGATCAGCTTTGAACTACAAAGTGCTCAGAGCAATTTTGAGAGCGCTAGCTGAGATGATCCAGTCTCAAAGACTACTTGAATAAGGATTTGAGATAAACCCTGAACTTTGGCATTATACACAGACTGGATAACGAAGGATATAGTTACCTTTCCTAGAATTTGACAATTAACCTAAAATTTTTCTTTCAGGATAAAGATAACTTCGCCCATACCCAGCAGGAAGCAATTTCAAGAATACGACGCCCACATTCCTAAAGAGGTGGTGTGGGGTGGTTGGTTTTTTTGGTCTTTTAGGTCTTTTAATGGGTTTTGGGTCTGGGATAATTTTCATTGATTAGGGGGGTTGGTTACAAGTTGTTGTAAAGGGTGAGGAAAAGGTCTAAGCAAAGGAGATTAGATTTAAGGTTCTTATTAAAAAAAAGAGAGAAAGAAAGAAAGAAAAAAATGTAAATACTTTACATTGGATTGGATTGTTTTATATTGTATACAAATTATATATATTGAAATTGATATTGTTAGAAAATGCTATATGTATATTTCTAATTGTACCATTCATTTAACAATGTAATGCAATTTTCTAATCCTTGAATGTTGTTATTACCAACTATTAGGATATAAAGAAATGAAAGTTAGTAGTTAGACATTATAATAGAACTTGTAGTTATATTAGGTATGTTTTCAAGATTGAGTAGATATATTTTAGATAGACAGGTTATCTTCAAACCCTTCAGAGATCTACAGAATATGGCATTTAAAATGTTTTAATAACTTAGAAAAATTTTCTTTTTTGTTATGAGTATGAGACATGTCGGCTCCTGACAGTACCAATCTACTTCAGAGAAAATATGGGCATTGAAAAAACTGTAATTGGAGTTAACTTTCATTGTAGCAAAAGTTAGCCACTGGACAACAAAGTATCCTCGAATCAACTGCTGATGACCAGGACAGACAAGACACAAAACAAAGGACTACTGGTTCTTGTCAAAACAAGTGTGGTTATGGCTTTATCAAAAGGCATCTTCTGAGGCCAGGACAATATGGCACCATCCCTGAAGTGGCCTTCGTAATCCGGGAAAGGTACAGTGCCCTTTTCTTCGAAGGCAGCTGAACAGGCAGTGGGCCGATGGCTTCTGATGTGCAATGGGGAGGTAGCTGAAACAGTTATTCTTGAAGAGTAATTAAGCTCACACCTCTCAACAGAAGAATGGCATTTAATAGAGGGATGTGGAGAAGAACGGGATGCTGAAATGAAGCCACATACACACATAGCCAAGAAGAATGGACAGCTGAATTCAAAAAACATCAACAATTTCCAGAATTTAAAATCCTGAATCATGACATGACACTAGTGGAATTCAGGTATTTCTGGTATATAGACTGCTCTCACCCAATGTGAGGTTGAACTGTTGACCATGTGTACATTCTACTTCACAAATGAGTCTGTCAGATACGCTAAGCCTATAGGCTGAAGATGATGCCCCAACACTGCGGAGAAACCTCAGATGATTGTCCAGGCAGCTGGCTGTTTCTGTCAACTCACAAGTTTTTGGAAGTTGCTTGCATATACTTCCTGTTTTTATTTTTTTTTTGTTAGCTAATACTATTTCCTTCTTGGGTCTCAGAGGGAGTTGAAGATTAGTTAGTTATAGTTGACGATTAATTAGGATAGAAAGTGAATTAGATACAATAGAATAGATAATGGAATTATTTTCTCTGAATTTGTCAAATACAAATGAACTAGACATTGTTTAGGTATTTATTACTTGTATATATTGTATATAGTTATTGTACTTTTGTATATAGTTTTTCTTATGTTAGTTATAAGCTTTTTCTTTTTTCCTTTTTATTAAAATAGAAAAGGGGAAATATGGTGATATTTTATTTGTATTAAAATGTTATTTGTATGTTAATAAATAAAGTTGCCCGGGGGTCAGAGCTATTAGCAAGCCATAGGAAAGCAGGGCAGTGGTGGCGTATACTTGTAATCCCAGCACTTGGTATGCAGAGCTGGGTAAGTCTCTGTGTGTTCAGGGATACAGCCATTATTGGACACACATGCCTTTAATCTCAATACCAAGCAAGGAAAACCTGGAGGCCTATACAGACAGGCCGTGATGAGGCGGTCATGTGGTTGGGTTTACAACCAATGAGAAGGCAGAACAGGAACACTATATAAAGACATTAACACAGGGGTAGTGAGTTCGGAGAGGTAGGACCACTGCAGGAGGAAGGGTAAGGTTTTAGCTCTTAGCTCTGACCTCTTGGCTTTCTTCTTTGCATTGGTTCTGTGTTTCTTAATTAATAAGAAGGTTGGTTACATCTACACATATTTCTAGGTGTCTGTGAATATGTTCCCAGAAAGGCTTAACTGTGAAAGGAAGACTCCCCCTAACCCCACCAAATATGGGTGATGCTGTACTGAATAAAAAGGAGACAGCTGAGCACAAGCATTCACCTATCTGTGCTCCCAACTAAAGACACAGTATCACCACCTAAATAAGCTAATGATGATCTTTCCCATCATGACAGATTATAGTCCCTCAAACACTATATTTTTCATCCCCCCCTTAAGAAGTTTTTGTCAGGTCAACAAGAAAGTAGTTGATAAAGTAAATCAGTACCAAGAAGTGGGGCAGTTACTGTGATAAATATGATCTGGCCATGTGGTTCATGGAAATAGTCTTTGGAAATGACCTGTACCAGCATGCGGGAGAGACTGGGGCTGAAAGGTAATGAAAAAACAGAATGTGCTTGTAGAACATCAAAGGTCCTTCTGGTGTATAGGATGCCAGAAAGCTGAGAGATATATGGACAGTGGGGGCCTGATTCAAAAGACATCTTTTGAAAACTGTCTAGAAGTCATTCAAGTTATATTCTGAGAAAGAATTTGGAATAATTCTGATCATATGATTAGAAATAAAATGAAGATGAATTAAAAAATTAATGGACTAATTTGTTTAGTGTAGCAAATACCAATGTAGCATAGGATTCAGACTCTGGCATGATTATTGCTTATAGCACTTAAATATTAATTTAAATTTTTCATATATCTATGCAATATGTAGTGATAATATCTGAATTATATTTCATCCTTCCAACATCTTTTGGCCTCCAGTATATTCCCTTTGAAACTTCATAAGGCTGTCTCCTGCTGCTCCTCCTACACCCCCTCCTTCTTACTAAAATCTATTATAACCAATTAATGCAATTAATGCATGCATGGGTGTGGGGTCATCTAATGGATCATGGGCAACCTCCAACAACCACACCAATAAGAAGAGTGACTCCTCCTCTCAAAGACACAATCAATTGGAAATTACTCCTTAGCTACAGCAGGGTCTTCGTAAACTCTTCCTAAATCCATGATGGAATGTTGAAGGGCTTAATTTTTATGCAGTTCTTATGCAGGTAGTCACAGATGCTACAAATTCATGACTACAAGAGCCATGTGATGTCCAGAAAACATTTCATAGCTTAATCTCCATCTCTTACATACTTTACTCCCTCTCTTTCAAAATGTTCTCTGATTCTTAGGGATGGGGCTATTTCTAAAGATGTCCCATTCAGAGATGATCATTGGCAGTCACTTGGTTCTCATACTTTGACAAGTTTTTAGTAATTCCATAAACTGTTTCCTACTATAACAGAAACTTCTCTGGCCAAAGTTGAGAGTATCCTAGATTTTGGGAGATAAACATAACTATTTAGAAGGCAGTTTGACAGATGATCATTTGGCAAAATAATAATAGTAGGTTCTATTTAGGATAAATGACCTCCCAAGCCATTTTGGTTTTGACAAGGTTTGCAATATTAGGCATGGATCCACTCCTTTTGAGTAGGTCACAAACCCACTATACAGATTGTCACACAACAGTCATGTCAGTATTATACTCATGGGTCCATCCTTCTTGCAGGTTAATACTGTCGTATGTACTGCCCAATGCTGGGTAAAACTGTTTATGTCCTTTTCTTCTACAGAGTGGCCTGCATATCATCTCTGGCACTCAGAAAGCTAGCAGGAAGGAAATTACTTCCTTGGTTTCTTTATGTCCTTAAGTTAAAGCTTCCAATGTCTTCAGCAATAAGTAAGCATTTGTTATAGGCAAGCAAGAACAATGACAATAAGCTTACAGCTCTCATGCAGATCTTCAACAAGAGAGAACGGCAGCTGGAGCAGAATGATTGGAAGAATGTGATGTGTGATCATGAAAAAAAGCTTGGGCTTATGCAAAAAGCTAGACCTTGATCATGTGCCTGCTATCCATCTCAGGGAGAAAATAAGTACCACTACAGCGAAGATGTGCATCCTCCCATACCACATAGGAAAAAGGTATTCATGTCTTATGAGATGCTCCACCTATACAACTGTCAGAATCAGTTAGAGTTCTCATTGACCACTGCAAGCACCATGAAACTATTTCACAATAACCACAATTTATCTTTGGTTATGACATCCTCTATTTAAGCACAAACTGTACTGTGTTATTTTTTCCTAGGGAGACAAGAACAAATGTTTGTTCCCCTCAGATATGGCACTCACAGCAAAGCAAAGCAATGATTCCATCCAAATCTAACTTAGTAAATAATTAAGTTTATTGGAGCCACTTACAAAAGTGTGAGTACCTTCATGCACACAGATATCTAAATGGCAGCTGCATCATTAAAATCCCAACATAGTTACCACTCATGAAATTCTTATCTCTCTAGCAGTTGGTACTGTTTGTCAAACCTTTAAAAGAATCCTAATGGATCTTGCTTCTACCTTCCAAAACTTGTATTTTATTTATTTTTGTTTTGTTTTACTTCAGAATCTTATAGTCCTCTGTCCTGGAAGGGATGTTTTAATTTACAGGAAATCAACACAAAATTGTGACAGAGTAGCAAGAGAAAACTTATAAAATAATGAACATGACTGTATTCTGATGAGATTTATTTATCAAAGCACATGTCCTCCTGGCTGGAGATGCTAAAAGAGAAAATCAAAACACAGGCCAGTACCTCAATGCTCCCTTTTACAGATGTCACAATGCTGGGGAATATCATTCTGTACTCTGTGAATATATGTTATTCCCATTGGTTAACAAATAAGCTGCATTGGCCTATGGAAGAGCAGGATGGAGCCAGGGAGAAATCCAAGGGAGATATTGGGAGGAGAAAGGAAAAGAAGAGACACCACCACCATCAGATGAAGCAAGATGTAAAAGTACGGGTAAGCCACAACCATGTGGAAACTTACAGATTAATAGAAATGGGTTAACTTATAAGAGACAGCTAGTAAGAAGCCTGCCATAGGCCATACAGTTGATAATTAATATTAAGCCTCTGAATGATTATAAGTGGCTGAGGGACTGTGGAGCCAGGCAGGACTACGGAAACCTTCTGACTACATCACAAAGAATTAAATTAGCTCAGAAAACTATTAGCCATCCCCAGAGTTGAAACTCAGTTCCTGAAAGTTGTTTGGTTTTATTTTATCTTATTTCTGTTTGTTTGTTTTGGGTTTTTTTGAGACTCTCTCTCTCTCTCTCTCTCTCTCTCTCTCACTCTCTCTCTCTCTCTCTCTCCTTCTTTCTTCTTTTCTTTATTTCTTTTTTAAGTTTTAAAGGCCAAAAGTATAACTGGGCAGTAAACATATAATGTCTTAACAGAAGACCCCATGACTTAGGGATGAGACAGATTTCACAGACCACCTGAAGGATTAGAAGTAGCACTTTGAGGAACAACAACAACAAAAAAAAAATGTGCATATTAGATGCCAATGAAGCCCCAGAGAGCACACAGAGCTCTTTCTTATGGGTATTAGCCCTGTTCCCCTTCCTCTCCGGGGTAATAAACCATGCTTCTTCCAAAATTCCCAGTTTTCTGTTCTGTCTGTTTCCCACGTCATTTAAAGTGTTTATAGAGACGGTTGATTTACTTGTTGAGGTTGTGCAGATCCTCCGTGAACACTCTGCTTCCAACCATTTTCTTCTTTTGGATGCAATCCTACAAATCATTTTCTCTCCACCTTCAAAAGCATCCTGGGCCCTTGATCAGTTCCTTGGGGTGCTTTTCGAATTTCGGGGCATCTGGATGCTGTCGTATATACCAAACAGAACTCTATTCTCATTCTAGGGATGAACCACTCTGGGAGATGGAACAGTAAGAATTGAAGGGGCCAATGGTGGAACACCCAGTGAGAAGCTCCTACTTGCTAAGGGCCTCTAGCCTCACAGGCTCCTGCTTGATGCCGGATGGAGACTCCCTATCCATTACTCTAGCATGTTCACCTCAACAATACACAAACCAGGTGGTGGTGGCACATGCCTTTAATCCCAGCACTCGGGAGGCAGAGCCAGGAGGATCTCTGTGAGTTCAAGGCCAGCCTGAGCTACAGAGTGAGTTCCAGGAAAGGCACAAAGCTACACAGAGAAACCCTGTCTCAAACAAACAAACAAAACACAAAAAAGAAATAGTCTACCTCAACAGTATACCAAACCACTCATAAAAATGGGAAGCAGGCGTGGCTTTTAAAAACAAGACATAGTATACCATCCTAGCTAGGCCTCGCATGATCAATGGTAAAAGAAATCATTTTGGGCCTTACCCAGGTAGCTTTGGATGCAAAGGCGACCTCACTGAGACATCTATCACCCCCTGAAACTGCATGCTTGGTAGAAGACAAAGACCTTCCCAGAATAGAGGAAGATGGGTCTCTTGTCAGAGGTATATGACTAGCTTCCCTCTCCTGCTAGAATGTCCAAACAAACTGTCAAGAAACAAGTTCTTAAAAACAAATCAAACACAATAAAATTTTAAAATGCTGTGAGCCACAAATGCCTATAAATGTTTACACCCTATTAAAAATAACAAGTAGATCTGTCATCAATTTTTAAAACTTGTGACTGAATTCACAATGGATGGTTATCTTTTCAACAAAACTAATGTCTAGGGTAAAAATACAATAACATAGCACTATGTGTCTTTATCAAAAGACCTAATAATATATGTATGTTACACATAGTTGACTCTCATTTGGTGTCTTAGTCTGAGCTTACAAAAAAAATTCACTGAATAGTAGGTTACCCAGGATTGGTTTCTCACAGTTCCAGAAGACAGGAATTAGAGGTCAGGGTACCAATATGATGGGTGGAGATTCAGATGAGGTCACTCTTCTGAGCAGTAGATCCTGATGTCCTTTGGTGACTTCAAAAGTTTGAAGGAAGCCAAGAGAAATCTCTAAGTCTCTTTTATAAAAACATAAAAGTCCTTCATGAGAATTTCACCATGATAATCTATGTACCTCCCACAATCCTATCTCAATCCACTTGAGGGTTTGGATTTCAACATATGAATTGTACAGGGGACATATTTGGTCCACTGCACTTAGGCATGCCCCCAATGGGCTCTGAATGTGGATTTGATATACACAGTCAACTGAAGTCAAGTAGAGAAGTCCCAAGTTTGATGAGGCACTTGTACTAAATGGAGAAAAGAGAAACTTGAAATTAAAGAAATAATGTTTAATACTGAAAACTGCCTCCCATGCCTTTTACCTTTTATGTGCATGAGAAGAGCAAGAATGTTCAGCTTTGCATGAAGATCTAACTGAAAACACAAATAAAAGGAAAACAAACTGCGCAATTGATGGTAACAGCCCGATGCAGAGATTCAACTAGAAAACAGTTTCCTGGAGAGACAACCTTAACATGATCTAAGAAAAATTTCCCTCACAGAACATGAGGTTTGAATGTCTTAATGTTTATCAGCGCTATTTACATATTGCTTTTTAAAAGGGATCCTTTATGGCTCTAATTACTCCTATCCAAAGATTTGTTTAGTCTGGTTATCTTTTCCTAAAGTTACCATTTATTGATGGAATTACAGGAAATGCATTGCCTGTTGTCTTAGTTGGACTTTATATTCATGAATATCATTACCTTGAACAAGGTGTTCTGTGAGGTGTTGACTTTTGCCCCAGTACCTACATGAAAACACTTTTATGACAGCAGGACAGAGTATTATGCAGTTTGAGATTTCTCACAATTCTGTAAAATTTATGCTTCAAAAACAAGGAACATTTATATCTTTCAGAAGTGAAGTATGTCTTTATGATTTCCCTGGCCAATAAAATGTAACAAAAATGTCATATAGCAGTGCTAGCCAAAACTGAGTTATCTTATAGTCAGCTATTGTGGTACTCCTCCCTTGTTCCAAAATTACCCAATATTGTATTTATGAAGATGGAGCTTCTACCAGTTGAAATTCATGATTAAATACTAAGGCCCTAGATAATTATCAATCAATGGCTATATATTATTACTGGGGAAAATCTCGTTTTAAAATTATTAATGTAAAATGAAAACCAATTTGTTGCTTTTATAGATTTTTCCATTTTGAAACCACAATCCTACTGCAATTTCTCCACTTTTAATTCTCTTTGCTAATACATATTAGCCTTTGGAAGCTCATGAAATTAAGGAATATGTCTAAACAAAACTCACTTGGTAGGAAAAAAAAACCAAAAACAAAAAACCTCAGTGTCACAGAGCTGCACAAGCAGGGAATTCAGGATTAAGGTAGAGGACCCAGGCCTGGGTAATGAGGACTCAGAGAGCATCCTGGAACTTTCCTGGGCACTTTAAGCAGATAGGAGGATTGAATTGCTTCAGTAAGATTGTCTCTAGCTGTGGATTAAAAAGAAGGAAGGGTGAAAAAATAGATGTGAGATGAACTCTTAAGCACAGGGTTTAAACAAACATTCTTAGGGGAAAAATTCAGTATTGCAATCGGAACCCATACAGAATTTGGTAAGACTATAAACTCACATCCAATGACTGGAAACAGTCAGGAATATGAGTAACCTTCTGTGAAGTTCAGAATATCACTATGTAACTCCTTATACCATAAGATGTGTGTGTAGAATCACAAAATACAAAATATTTGTGTATGGAATATTTAATGTAATAATTTTTAATCTTAAAAACTAAACACTCAAAAAGGAAAATATGAGCAACCTAGTTAGAAACAAAATAAAAGAGAAACTCCTGTAAATAATAACTTTAAGAATACAAAAATTATCAATAGATGATGGAGCATCTACTAAATTATAGGGGAAATGTAATTGAAGTTATGATAAAAATAAAATTAAAATGTTTTCATTTATATTTTTATTTTATGTGTATGGGTGTTTTGTCTATGGGTATATATATTTATTCACCACATGAGTGAAATAACCATGAAGTCTAGAAGAGGCCATCAGATCCTCTGGAACTGCAGTTATTGCAGACAGTTAAGAGCTCTCATGTGAGTACTGTGTATCAAACCCCAGTCTACAGCAAGAATACTAGTGCTCTAACTGCTGAGTCATTTCTCCAACTTCTCCAGCCCTTCATCTTTTTATTTTTAAATGGAAATACATAGATAAGTCATATTATAATAATAAGAATTGAAAAACATTACTTAGGCTGCTATCCTGGCTAGTTTTATGTCAACTTGTCATAAGCTAGGGTTATTTGGAAAGAGGAACTTTCTCTTGTGGAATATTATTTTAGGATTTGATGCATTTGTTCACGCTGTGAAACATTTGTTTTAATGATGCAAAGGTGGGTGGCATTCTTTTATGTTGCGTTTGCTTAGCTCTGTGAAGCTGTGATATTTTGTCTGTCTAAAATACATGATGAACTAATAAAGAGCTGAACAGCCAATAGGGATATAGGAGAAAGGATAGGTGGGGATGGCAGTCAGAGAGAATAAAAAGAGAAGGAGAAATCTGGGAAGAAAGATAGAAGATCAAGGATTGAGAAAAGAAGGAGACAGCCACCCAGCCACACAGCCAGACATGGAATAAGAAGGAAAAAAAAAAGATATACAGAAATAGAGAAATGTAAAAGCCCAAAGGCAAAATGTAAATGGGATAATTTAAGAAAAGCTGGCTAACAACAAGCCAAGCTAAGGCTGGGAATTCATAAGAAAGAATAAGCCTCCAGGTGGGTGATTTATTTGGGAACTAGGTGGCGGCCCCCCAAAGAGTAAAGAACAAAGAACAAAGAGCCAAAAGAGTAAAAAACAACCAACAATAACTCTCAAATGAAAAATGCCTCTAAAATATTTGTGTCAGGTGTTCTGTGTTGTGCGGTACATTCAAAGGAGAGTCACTTCAGAATGGAATTATAGGCTCTCTGGCAGCAGGGACACACAGTTTCTGTGAACTGAACCTTGAACCTCTATTCAGGAGCATATCTATTGATTGGTACACAAAGGTTGTGTTTGAGGTGCACAAAGTTCCTCATACCAAAGCCTTTTTGATCTATATGTTCCCTGAAGGAAAACATCACACTCCTGCACCCTTAGTCCTTATTGTGTACTGTTTGCAGTACCCAATAATTCAAGATGCTCCAAGTACACCTGGATAGTCTTTTGACCAAAGTCAGGCAAAGGATGGACAACCCCTTCAGAACTCTATAAATCAGAGAAAATTATCACTGCCTTCCACTATGATTTCTTCAAGATCCAGGTACCTTTAACATACAATGAATACATTCTCCTACTACCCTTGACACAGTGAAAAACAACTATTACAGTCTAATGTTGGCCTATATACAGTGACTCTACTAGATTTTCACTATATAGTTGTCCTTAAGCAAGTCTGTAGTGCATTTTATTAATAGAGATTAATATTGATTTGAAATGGCACAGCTCATTGTGGGTGATACACTTCTGGGGAAGTGGTCCTAGGACATATAAGAAAGCAGGATGAGCAAGCCATGAGGAGAAAGCCAGTAAGCAGCATTCATAAGTGGCCTCTGCTTCATTTCTTGCTTCCAGGTTCCTGCCTTGAGTTCCTGCTCTGACTTCTCTCAGTGATGGATTGTGACCTGAGATTTGTAAGATGAAATAAACCCTCTCCTCCCCAAATTGATTTTGGTCATGGGGCTGTATCATAGCAATAGGAACACTAACTTCAACTCCTGACATATATACATAAAAACGTTTTCAGTATGCATAACTCCAAATGAGTATTGTTACAATTGCTTTCATTACAGTGATGGGCAGTCTTATTATCCCTATTCACAGTCAACACTGGAAGAAGCAAAAGTTAGAATGAAGGGAAATGTGCAAAGCCTAAGGATTAGAAATGTTAGTGAATCATCATTTGCATTTGCTACCATCATAGGCGCGAGCAAGGGAAAGCACCACAGACACATTATCAATACCAGAAATGACTGTATGGACAGAAACCTGCACTGAAATAGGATCAGTAAGAAAAATCCAGTGTTTACAAGCCATATTTAGTGACCACATTTTTTATAAAATTCCAAATTATCTAAAAATCACTGCCATATATGATGTACAGAAAATTACAGAATATTACTAAAAATTAAACTCTAAATAATGAAATATTCTTCCATAGCAATAGATAGGATAAGTGAGTATCATATAGTCAGGTAGTCCTTCCAAATTCATGCTGGCCTAAGGATTCAATGATTGTAAAATCTATATAAAATAACTGAGACTTATAAATAGTTTAAGTCTCCCTGAAGAAGAAAAAATGTAGAAAAAGAAACATCTTTTCTCAAACCTAAGAACTATTTCAAGTTATAGTAATTCAGAGAGTGTAAAAAATGAATAAGATGAGAAAATTGAGAAAGAATATAACGACATACACAGAAATAGATCCATGCAAATACATTTGATTTAGGACTGAAGTGGTAAAATAAGCATCAAATTTGTTGTCTATATGGAACGAAAAATGAACTGAGTTCCTCTGTCACAATTTATCCATAATTCAGACACAAATGACTATAACTCAAAATAACCATAGTTGAAGCTTCTTATTGCTTAAGAGAAAATATAAATCATATATGTGTGTGTGTGTGTGTGTGTGTGTGTGTGTGTGTGTGTGTATGTATGGTGGTACATTTCTTACCCGATCTACAGAAAATGATCACCATCAAGTAAAGTTAATTTTAAAGCTACATATATGAAATTCAAATCTTCTGTTCATTTAGTGGTAGTTTTTCAACTGAGAAGAGAACACATTAAAATGGGGAAATATTTGCAGCATTTAACATAACCATAGTAGATGAAAAAAATTTTAAAAGAAAGAATGCTTTTGAAATTTGCTGCTAAATGACAGAAAAGTTTTGGTTTGCTTATTTTATTTTTCTTCTTATGTTCTCCAGAGTAAATGGTGTTCACTGATAATGAGTGGTGATGACCTCTAGGCAGCATTGTGTTGACTTCCATAGACAGATTAGAGAATCTCAAGGTGAAAGGACACATTTCTGTCATCTGCTCTGGGGTCCAACTGGCTAGTCCATTAGCTTCATAGCCAGGCTTCTTCTGTTCCTGGCTGCTTCAAGAGAGAAAAAATGATAGCAGTGAATGACTTGCTCAGCCGCAGCCTAGAAGTCACAGAGCAGTAAGGTTGTCATGAGTCTACACAGTACCAAAAAGACAAAGACATTAGCTGCTGCTGGGATAATGACAAAACTCTTTTGAATGAGGCACTGCTGAGACCCTTTATTAGTTTACTGTATAAATCTTAAGAAGAAAAACAAATAATGAACATGTATTTCTTAGAAGAAAAGCAAACTCAGTCTGATTATTAATCTGAAAAAAAATGAAACCTCAATGAAGTTCCATTTTATATTTGATTGGAAAAAATAAGACAATAAATATGAATAAATAAATAAATTTGTAATGCCAATAGCAGACACACTTTTGTATCTCCATTGTTTGGTTATGAAAATGTTAATTGATAAAACTATGTGGTAAATATTTCATCATTATCTCAAAAAGTTGAGAAGTGTCTAATCATTGAGAACCTAGTATTTTGTGCAATTTTCCTATATGAGTTAGAAAGAAAATTATAAACACAAATATTAGCAAGTATGTCAAAGAAAGGAAAATCATGGGTACTATTGCTACAGATGTAAATTAGTACAAGACATTATGGAGAGCAGTATGGCATTAGTCAAAACACTAAATTTTAACTGCCCTATGATCCAGCTATCCTTCTTTATATCAAAGGAAATGATGCCATCATCTCACAGGAAATTCAATATGAGTTTGCACCTGTTTTACTCACTGTTCCTTGCAGATACTGTGTTTACTTGGTACTATTAAAATGGCTAAGATCTGGATTACCCAAAGAGTTCATTAACAGATTTCAATGGATGAAGAAAATTTGATTTGTTAAAGACACAAAATGGATTGTTACTTATCCATAAAAGAATATCTACTCATATACATCACACTGAATGAATCAGAACATATAACAAACAAACCATATCCAGAAAGAGAAATTTCACTTGATCTTCTTCGTATTTGAAACAACAGTAACAACTATTTGTTCTGAAAATACAATATTGCTATAATACGTACCACTAGTGTGCTAAAAAACAAAGACATAGGACTGAACATAACTGTGACGTCTAGAAGCACACTCAGTGCTCATTCATAGAAAAAATGAGAGAATAAGAGCAACTTTGTCTCTTCTAGTTCTGTGCTTTGGTTTGGTTGCTATGATAATGAACTGGCAATGGGAAATGGCAGTAGCCTTGCATGTGAAGCCAACTCTTTTTTTTTTTTTTTTTTTACATCCTACTATGGCCTAGAAGGAGGTGGGAGGGGCAAGGAGAGAGAAAGTGCACAAAAGGAGGTGTCAGAGAAATCTTGGTCCCTTTCTCTTCTTCTAAAGGCGCTTTAATTATTCCTTGATTGTTTTTGTTTGTTTTTTGAGACAGTGTTTCTCTGTGTTGCAGTTCTAGCTGGTTGATCTGGAATTCACAGAGATCCACCTTCCTCTATCGCGTGAGTGCTGGGATCAAAGGCATGCACCACTACTGCCCGGCAAGGCACTTCACTTATTGGTGAAGGCTCTACCCACATGAATTAGTCAGCACCTCAGACCACATCTCAAAATAACCATCACTTTGGGGTTCTCAAAATGGTTCACTCCATAAAGCTGCAGAAAAAAATGTACTAGATAAACAAGTATTATACTATTTGTCACAATATATATTAAATAATAGAGAAATAAACGTGAATGAAAATATCAAATCCATGAAAATCATATAGAGAATGATAACTTACTTAATATAAGTAAAGAACAAATGAAAATGTGTCACTATGAATTTATACACCCTGTATATTCTTATCATTGTACATATTTAAAAGATTATGTTTAAGTGTGAATCACAACATGCATTTGTAGGTAAGAATTTTAGATGGGAAATGTACACAAGTAGAGATAAGTCATTCGTAGATCTTTTAATGGTTAGTCATAAATTCATGGGTATTTGTCATTTATTTTTAAAGAGATACAATATCTCCTGTGGATTACATTGCATTATTCATGAAAACAAGACCACACAGGCTGGGTCAATCACAAGAATTTATGTGATTATGCATTTGCCTTTTTTTCTCTTACTGTTGTTCTATCTCAAATATAGAAATCATTTTACCCTTCATGGCATCTGTTGCTGTGTTCTCAAATTACCTCAAGATCTTACAACTCTAAATAACACATATATATTTTATATTCTCAGAAAATGTCACCAAGTAATAATGATAGGTAGTCAATATAACCTTCTTGGAACTTACATGCTTAACTCCCTGAATAACATTGAATTTAAAAAGTTTATTATTAATAGATGTAGCTTTAAAAAGATAATTATATGGATTTTATGAGTCATATGCACCATAA
The DNA here is from genome assembly GCF_949786415.1 of Peromyscus eremicus. Lineage (NCBI taxonomy): Eukaryota > Metazoa > Chordata > Mammalia > Rodentia > Cricetidae > Peromyscus > Peromyscus eremicus. The sequence continues at coordinate 46,930,809 of NC_081431.1, forward strand.
ATCTGTTGTACTACGTCAAAGAGAAACTTTCTTCATCATAGATTTTCATGTCCCAGTTGACATTAATATAAAAATTTATTACATCAATGTTAATAGGTAAAAACAAATATCCGTGAAACATGGTCATAGGAAGTTCATTTGTTTAAAGAGTAGGTAAATGTTTGCTGTGCAGTTAACAACTTGCTGATATATAGTCTAGAAATTCAGTAATATTGCAAATACCTTTTAGTGTCTCTTATAATCTATAGGAATTAGTATTCATTAGTACAGATTCAAGGCAAGGCGTCCAATTAAGCAATTATACCGTGTTTTCACCAGGGAATAATATTTAATTATGTAAGTAAAACAAAACTGAAGTTACAGAGAATTTATCTCTTGCTTTATTCACCACATATTAAATAGTTGAACAAAGTAATTGGATGTAGGGTTAGGAGATCCAAATTTCTCTCTTATCCTTATCTTTTCTCTAAGCTATTGTTATTAAATAAGCAGTTTAATCTTTCTAAGTATTCACATTTAGCATGGAATGTGGAAGAACCGTATGGGAACATCTAAATGACACCCAAATTTGTGCCTTGAGTAATTTAATGATTTAGAAGTATGTGATGGTACTTCCTTTGTCATTATCACAATGCTTGTCTAAATATATTTAGATGGTTCATTTTTATGGTTATTGACTGAAAGCTTTCCATTCTAATAATTAATTCAGGCATCTTTGGTTTTTTTAGTCATTCTTAGTTTTTCAAGGTGACTGTTATTTTTTCTGTATGTTTCAATTATAACATAAATATTTGACATATTCTTATGAATATGAAGTAACATACTCATGCCTGCTATTTTAGAGAACAATACCCTCTATTGCTTTTTGGAGAAGACAGAGGGTGACATAGTGTTTGACACCAGCCATCAGTGGCAGTCTGTGTGTCAGAACTGCACACTGACATTGAAGGGAAAAAGACGGTATTCTGCCATTACAGAGTAATACTAGACACAACACAACACTCAGGAAATAAAAACATCCTACTCTTAAACATCCCACTTGCTCAGCATTGAGACTAAGAAGAGTAGGCACTCTTACTTGCCGCAAAAATACTTAATTGTACTTTACATTTTAGTAAAACCAGTGCACAAAAGCAAAGCAGAATTTCCGGACTTAATAGAATTTAGATGTATTTCTTAGTCAGCTACACAATAGATAGTCAAATAATATAATTTAAAATTCTGGGTCTCCGGGCTGGAGAAACGGTTCAGGCAGTCAAAAGCCTGCTCATTAAACATGAAGGCATAAATTTGGGTTCCCACTTCCCACGTAAATGAAACAGGTGTCAGCCATGTCTTTAAGCCCAGCACAGGGGGAGGAGTCCCTGAATGTGATTAGCCAGCAGGTACAGTTGAGTAGATAAGCTCCAGGTTCAGTGAGACTCTTTGATTCAAAAATAAAGTAAGAATAAGCAAGTAAATAAATAAGTAGATAGATAAATAAATAAATAAATAAATAAATAAATAAATAAATGGTGGAAAATGATTGATGTATTTAATGATCACATTAACCTGTGATCATTAAATACACAGAGCTGAACATGTACTGGCACACATACACATGGACACATGCACACATGCATATTGACGAATATATAAAGCATACATACATGTACACACACACACACACACACACACACACACACACACACTAGAAAAGAAGGAAGGAAGGAGGAAGGGAAGGAAGAAGGGAAGGAGGGAGGAAGGGAGGGAGAAAGGGGAAGGAAGGAAGAAAGAGAAGAAAGGAAGAATTGAAGGAGGGAGGGAAAAAAGGAAGGAAGAGAGAAAGGTGTAAAATTGGGAATGCCAAAGTATTTATTAAGAAGAGACTATTCCAAATGCTAATTATACTCAAATATTTTATAAGTCTAGAAGATTAAAGCTGTGGTAGGATGATTATTATTAGAATAATGAAATGAGATTACATAGAGATTTATGGAATCATTGGACCACTCTACCAAGAATCAAATTAATCCTTCACAATTTAATATTCATATTCATTTATATCACAAAAAGACACCATTAAATTTTCTACCACAAAAAAACAACTGAGTACAAAAACTAATGAAATTCCTTATTCATACATCATGTTTATTTACAATGAATAAACATATCATGGTTGATATATAATTAAATAATGTCACACAACCCCACATCTAAACAGTTATCACACTGAATAAATGACAAAATTGAACATAAAGCATCTTCAAACACTCTGTAATTTTAAAATGAATTTATTATTTCAATAGTGTATGTAGCTTGTGCCATGGCACATGTGTGGCGATCAGAGGATAATTTTGTGGACTCGGTTCTCTCCTTGCACCTTTACAAGGACCCAAGGATCGAACTCAGCCTAGCAGGCCTGTGCAACAAGAGCCACAAGACTGTAGATCAACCCAGTCTTTAATTCTTGTGTTTACAAAAATGTCACCTGTATTATTGGAGCAATAATCTAATTCAAATTGAACGGCTTACTTTTTTTTTTTATCTAACTGACTGTGTTCTATTTTAAAGAATTTAACAGTCATTTTCAATTATTCATTTATTTATTGAATGCGATTTACCCTAAGACTGTGCATATTCTATGCCAGCATTGTGTCCCTGAGCTAACCCCTCAGCTGGACGTGTTCTTATTTCTGACATGAACTGACTGATGGTTGAGAAATATTCATGCTTTGGAAATGACCTAAATTATCATTAAAATTCTATGTCTTTGAAGACATGAATGTCTTCTCAGAGAAACAGTCTTTCCTTCAAACCTTCTGATCCTTTAAAGACATACTGCATATGCCTGTATAAGATATTAATGTGATTTTTCATCGTCTCTGTTCTGAATTTAAATATCTCTTGCAGTCAGCACTTCTGGGGACATGTAGGAGATTCATGTATTATCTGAAGGAATGTGTGTATTAAAATGTCACAAAAATAGAATTGAAAGGTGATCCTGGTGTGGTCTTTTATTTGAATGTAAGGATATTTTGGCAAATTGTAGCAGTTTTTAAACAATTTCATGTGCTTGGTGAGACTTTCTGATCCTTAGTATAGAAAATCTTTTTGACAAATTGTGACTTACTTTTATATGTATGTAAAGATTTCTTACAGCAAAGGATGTGGATTTCTTTATCATCCCCTCATTAATTTTATTTCACATTTTTTCTAAAGTTAAAGGAACATGTAGTATATTTACAGAAATGATAACACCATTTGGATTATTAGGCATTTCAGTCATGAACCTCTTCATTTTCTTCTTTGATAAAAAAACAGATAATTATTGGTACAGTGGTGCCCTAGACTATTGTAAATGTTCATACCAGCCTCCGGCACATATATTAAATGTAGGTATAAGTATTCCATCTGCAATTATGCTTGATTGATTTCCTTTGTCATTTTCAGGGAGTCACAAATGAATCACCAAAAAATAGTTAATCAATCCTTTATTGAAAAAGCATTCATTATTGTGGAATATGATGGTTTAAAAACACAGTTTTCTCCAACATAATTACCTTGCTAAGTAAAAGTGTCCCATCTCCTCAAAAAGCACAGTAACTCAATTCTGGAAATGTAATTTGTTTGCATGCCTCAATAAAATGAGCAAGCACAAGAAAAACAGAACAAATTAAAATGGAAATTTATGGAGTACACTATGCTCTGTGATTGTCAACCCATCTTGCAACTGTAAAGGAATGTGACTATTTTGTTTTTATTTTTATTATTTTTGATTACAGTATCTAACTCAGTTTGCATAAAAGAGGGAAGCTTGGAAAAAATAGAAACTTCCCTTGAAGCAAAAGGATGGGTAACCATTAAACTATGATTTCTTTGTTTCTCGTGATTTTCTTCTACCCCCTATCATATTTCAGTTAGTGCCGGTTTGAAAGAAAAACTGGCAAGGTATACATGTCAATAAATGGACATCATCGTGATATGTCTTTTTTTTGTTGTTGTTTTTCGTTTCTTTTATTGAAAGTAGTTTTTTTTTTTCATACAATATACTTCCCTCCCCCTACTTCTCCCTCTTCCTCTCCACCTCCTCTTCCATCTGGATCCACACCCTTTTTGTCTCTGGTTAAAAGACAAACAGACATCTAAGGAATAATAATAAAATGAGATAAATCAATAGCAAATGAATCAGAACTTGCCAATGTAACAAACAATAGACGACACACATATAGATGCAGACACACATGTTCACACCAGCAGGTATCCCTTAAAAACCCTGAACTGGAATCCATAGTACATTAGCAAAGAACAGGAATGTAGAAAACAAAAACAAAATCAAACAAACAAAACTACCCTGACTTAACATTATGAGACGAACAAGAACCTCCAGAAAAGCCACTGAGTTCATTTTGTGTTGGCTGTCTACACCTGGACAAGGGGCCTACCCTTAAGAGTGGTTTGCTTTCCCAGGGAGACTCGGTTGTTGAAAACTTATTTGTCATTTGCAAGTGGCTATCAATTGAAGATAGCCTCTGGGATAAGTCAGGTGGCATGTGTCCTCCTTTCCTTTCATTTCCAGGACCCCATTCAGTGCCACCTGTGTAGGCCCTGTGCTTGCTGCCACAGTCTCTGAGTGAGTATGTATACCAGTCCTGTTGTGTTTAGAAGGGCTTGAATCCTTTTTTCCTCCATCCCCTCTGGTTCTTATATTCTTTCAGCCTCTTCTTCTGCAGGATTGCCTGAACCTTAAGGGGAGGGATTGGATGGAGACATTTCTTTTATGATTGAGTTTTCGAAGGTCTCTTACTCTCTGCATAATATCTGGCTATGGTTCTGTGTGTTTGTTCACATATCCTCCAGGAGGAACCTTCTCTGATGATGGCTGAGCAAGGCACTGATCTAGCATTATAGCATAATGTTGATAGAAGTCATTTTGTTACTATGTTCCTTTAGCAGAACAGTACTGCTTAGTTTTGCCCTCAGTCCCTGGCCTATCTAGTCTTGGGTTCTTGGTCAAAAAAGCAGCATTGGGTCTGAGTTCAATTCCATGCTGTGGCCCTTAATTCAAATTAGATATTGGATGTTTAGTCCCACAAGCTTTATCCCCCTATTGTACAAATGTAGCAGGCAGGCAGGCAAGCAGGGTCACTCTTGCAGATCAAAGAGTTTGTAGCTGGGCTGGTATTTATGTTTCTCCTTTGTAGTGTGCAGAGTTCCTTACAGTACCATGAATTCTAGTCTGTAGTGGGTGAAGGTTCTAGGAAGGGAATAGGTTGACTTCTCTGTGTTCAATGGGTTGTGTAGGTATGGTCTTCAGCAATAAGGTCTTGCCATCAGTTTGTGGAAAGCCACCAATAGCCTTTGAAACAGGCTGGGTTATTTAGGGGTTCTCATAGAACCTCTTTGACCAAAAACAAATCATTTAGGTCTAACCCATTCCTGGTACTTGAAGCTTCATTTGGTGATGACAGATGTGCAGCTGGGGATCTGTCTTCTCCATTGTTTGGTGATTTCATTTAGATAATATCATATATATACATATATACATATACATATAGAATGATTGTGACTATTTTAGAAGGATTATTTTTTTCTTGAACCTGTGCTTTTTAAGTGACTTCATAATTAATACCACTTAAAGAGCATAAAGCAGATATCATTTTGCTTATGTAATGAACTGAGACAAACACTTAATTTGAAGCATAAAAAGCAATGGAAAAATTGATCCAAATTTCAATACAAATCCCTTTAAAGCTTCTAATGGTCATCCTTTGCATATTAATGGTTTTACAAAGTACAAGCAAACAAACAAATAAAACAAGAGCTAATATATAAACAGACTATTAATTCTAGAGAGCATGAAAAACTTGAATATTGGGATGAATGCAAAATTCTTAGAGTCAGTTATGGGGTCAGCTACTGTAAGACTGCACAGCTGTTAGGTAGGTATGCTCTGATCCTAAAAGAACATAAGCAGCATTGATTCTAGGGCTCAGTTTACTAGACCTCTACCCTCTTGTTTCTGTATTTGAAAAAGGATAATAGTGAAAATTCAAAGCCATTAACCCACTTTAGGAATCAAATAATGTTATCACTATAAAGTGGTTTAGAAATGTACAGAAAAATCATGTTCAGCTGAAAATAGCATTGTAATTTAAATGTACATTTTTTAAAGATCATTTCACACTGATGTAAGAATTATACATTTTTCCCCTTTAGGAAGTACAAAGGTGTTTCCCAAAAGTTCTTGTAGAAGTTAAAAGAATAACACTGTTTTCACATCAATCTTTATCCAAAGGTAAGATACCATCATAACACTCAAGGAGAAACACCTTATTAAATGTTGCTAGTGAACTGTTCTTTATGAACTGACATCATCATCAATCCTCTACATCCCTGACTAACATTCCCAGAGTATCACTTCATCTTTGCTTAAGAACACATGTCATTCCATTAAAATGGATCTTTTAAAAGAGCCCCTTTATATTAAAAACTTTTCATTTAAAATCTATGCCCTTCTCCATCCTCTGATATTCCAAAGCAGCAATTGTATTCTTCTACATAGCTAAATGTCCTTAAAAAAAAAAAAAAAGGTGAATCATGGGCAAGCATAAATTGTGTGCTCTGGATTCCAGTTCAGCTATTTACTTGCTGTTTGTGCTCAGACAGGCATATCTTTAAATTCATGGTTTCCTCTTTCAAGGAGAAGTGAAATGGGTATCAGCCTCATGAAACAGTTGTGAGGACTGAAAACCTCACATTTCTCTACTGAACTACTCTGTGTATAGAGAACAATGAGATTCAGTGCGGCCTTCCTTGTCATTGTTGTCTTTAATAACCAGTGGGGCTGTTTAAATGATTTGCAGTTTTCTTCTGTCTCCATGAGAACTTCAGTTGTAAGCTCATCTTCACAAATGAGCATGCACACACATGTAAACACCTGTATAACTCTTTATATCCTTCTTCTTATTTTCTTTCTTTTAATATTATGGCTAGTGAAGTTTTCTTTCTTTGTTCTTGAGTATGATATTGTCACTTTCATATCATTATATTTTAATTAACATTTGGGCTTACAAATTGAGAAAATTATTTCATGGGCACAGAAATGGTGTGTTATACAAAATGAAGTGCATCTCAATCCAGTATGCCTCCAAAGAAGAGATGCTCATTTCAATTAAGCATCGTTAAATACCAATATATATAGACTTCTGGCATTTTGTGGAAGAATAGATGGAAGACGATGCCAAAATGATTATGTATAAACTTAGAGAAAAGTTAAAATATTAATAAAATAACATATGCAATATTTATCAGAATAGTGTTTTTTCCCATCTCTATTCTCTTATGTTGATTTTGAGTCTTATTTTTTGCTTCACTAAGAAAAGTTAAGCAATAAAAAGCTCTCAAAATTCTCCACCATTCTATAACCATCTACATATATAGACTTTTTTTTTTTTTTTTTTTTTTTTTTTTTTTTTTTTTTTTTGCAGGTGCCAAAAATCTCTCTGATTCCTCATTGGACTTCTCTAACCTTTGTACAGGAGGTGGCAGGTTTACAGCTCACTCTGCTACTAAAATGTCTTCTACCATGTTCTTTTCAAATTCTCCAACAAATTCCTCATTGCCAAATTCAACGGCAAATTCCCAGTCATCTTCATATCTGAGCTCTCTAGAACACTGGGCAAGAAGCTTACATTTTTTTTTCTCATTGGTATGCATTCAGAGCTTAATTTTCAAGGCAGGATGCTCTTAATTTTTATCTATCCCTGTCCATATGATTCAGTCACATCTGCTAGTTCTACTTCAACCTTTTAGTTTTAGAGTATTCAAAAATAAGTATGTGGAGTTCATTTTTAAGTGTTTGAAATTCTTCTATTGGTACCATTTCAAATTTTAAAGCACACTTGCACACAGGAATCCAAGAGGTATAAAAGTATCCCAAGTTTTAAAATGGAAAATATGCTCCACACTTAATACTCCACATTCCAACTGGAACCACATCTCACAGGTAGAAATTAACAGGAGTTATGGAGATAATCCACATGCTTAACCTATGTGAATTTCTTCTCATCTAATCAACTGAGCTAATAAGAGTTTTAACCTTCTTCCTTTCATGTCCATAGCTAGTCTTATGATGAAAAGACCTTAATTCTACATTATCCATCTTCTGCTGTGGGATGTTCTGTATGCTGTGAATGTGTTGCTCTGATTGGTTGATAAATAAAAAGCTGATTGGCTGCTAGCCAGGCAGGAAGTATAGGTGGGATAAACAGACAAGGAGAACTCTGCAAAGAAGAAAGCTGAGTCAGGAGACACCAGCCTGCCTGCTGTCCAGGGAGCAGCATGTAACAGCACACAGGTAAAGCCATGGAACATATGGCACATATAGATTAACAGAAATGGGCTGAGTTTAAGTATAAGAGCTAGTCAGTAGTGAGCCTGAGCTAAAGTCTGAGCAGTTTTAATTAATATAAGCATCTGTGTGTTTATATGGGTCTGAGTGGCTGTGGGACTGGTGGTTGAGAGAGATTTGTCTTGACTGCAGGCCAGGCAGGACCAGGAAAACTTCAGCTACACATCTTCAATTTGACCTTTTTTAAAAATTATCTTTGCCTAATTTTCCCCCAGATTAGTTCAAATACCAAAATTGTTATGTTTGGAACATCCCAGCTCCATAGCTTTGTCTCAGAATTCTACCCTCTACCTAGAAGTTCTCAACCTATAGGTTCTGATGCCCTTGGGGGTTGTATATCAGATATCCTGCATATCAGGTATTTATATTATGATTCATCACATAATTCAGCAAAATTACAGTTATGATGTAGCAACTGAATTTTATGGTTGGGGTCACCACAGCACGAGGAACTGTATTAAAGGATCATAGCATTAGGAAGGTTAAAACCTACTGCTCTACACTGTGATCTTTCATATTTTCAACTTGCAGCTTCTGTCTGCTCACCGATTAATTCAGAAAAAAGCAAAGTTACATACATTTCCTACAAAGAGCTGTTAAATCACTAATGTAGCTTTGACTTCCATTCTACTGTGGCTTAGATCTGGTTTCAACAGCGCTTTGCTTTTTTTTTAATGTCTTATATTTTTATTTTAGGATGTTGAAATGGCCGGATCATATTTCAGGAATGCACCACATCCAATATTTGCAATGTCAGCCCCACTCCAGTTCTCTTACCAATCAAAATTAGTTTGTTTTCTTCTTATTTCATATCTTGGAACTTTTATGTAAAATGTTAAGCCATCCTCTTCCTTGCTTTCATCAACAGCTCACTTAGTACTTTTTCATGTATCAGAGAATCCTATTATTCATATGTCTTCCCTAGCAATATGTAGGTGTTATAATCTCATTACTGTTTCTGTTCTGTTTACTATTGTAAACTGAACTTACACACTGCTCTGGGTGTTTAAATTGTGCTTGGTAAATATTTGGTGAGAAATAAAATTACAACATTTTTAGTTGAGTGTGTAGTAGAAAAGGAGGACATATGACTAATATTATGATATATAGTTGCAGAATATTAGTTTAATTATGCAAAGATGGGTTGCATTTGTTTATGTAGCAGAATATTTGTTTAAAAAGATGTGTTGCTGTTTTACCTTGCCTGCCTATGGCACCTAATTGGTCTTATAAAAAAGATGAATGGAGGGTTGATGATTTAGCTCAGTGACAGAATGCTTGCCTAGCAAGCACAAGGCCCTGGATTCGGTCCTCAACTCTGGAAAAAAAAAAAAAAGAAAAAGACAAAATAACAAAAAAGATGAATGGCCAGTAGTGAGGGAGTATGTATAGGCAGGACTTCCAGGTGGGGAGAGTAACTAGGAGGAAGAATTTAGGCTTAGGAGAAGAAAGAAGAGAGATATCAGGGATATGCAAGGGGTCCTAGTCAGACAGAGAGGAAGCAGGAAAGAAAGTAGGCCATACAGAATGAAAGAATGGTAAAAAGCCCTCTGGCAAAAAGTAGATGAATAGAAACAGGTTAAATTAAATAAAAAGAGCTAGTGGGACAATCCTAAGATGAGACCGAGCATTCATAATTTAATAATCAGTCTCTGTATCTTTATTTGGGAGCTGGTTGGCAGACAAAGACAATTCTGACTACAGTGTATAGTTCATATTTGGAATTTTTTTTTTTTTTGGTTTTTTGAGTCAAGGTTTCTCTGTGTAGTTTTGGTGCCTATCCTGTATCTCACTCTGTAGATCAGGCTAGCCTCAAACTCACAGAGATCTGCCTGGCTCTGCCTCTTGAGTGCTGGGATTAAAGGCATAAACAACTGCCACCCAGCTTGGAAATGTTTTAATTAAATTAATTAGCTACTTATAATTTATTTATATTTCTCTTAGTAAGTACAAAGCATAAGTAAAAGATAAAACTGCCCCTCATTAAAAAAATAGATATAAAATTCATTATATTCTGAGACTAAATATAATTCTCATTTTTCTCTCTGTCTCTGTCTTTGTCTCTGTCTTCGTCTTTCTCTCTCTCTCTCTCTCTCTCTCTCTCTCTCTCTCTCTCTCTCTGTGTGTACATATGTGTGTATGTGTGTGTGTGTGTTCTCTCTGCATGTCTGTTATTATGGATTGAATCCAAGACCTGATGCATGCTAACTAGGCCAATGTTCTGCTGGTTACACATCTCATTTGTTATTCATTTTAAGTAATAAATCTGATACAAACCTAGAAAACTAACACGAAAACCTCTACTAGTTATTAAGTTAGATTTATCCCATGGTGCTGTGGGATTTGTTTCTGTATGTTGTGAATATGTGTTGCTCTGATTAGTTGATAAATAAAGCTGCATTGGACTATGGAAGGGCAGGATGGAGCCAGGTGGGAAAATCCAAAAGAGATAAGAGAAAAGAAAGGAGAATTGAGCAGATGCTGCTAGCTGCTGCCAGGAGAAGCAAGATGTAAAGTACTGGTAAATCATGGCCACATGGCAACTTATAGATTAATAGAAATAGGTTAAGTTATAGAAGCATGCTAGCAAGAAGCCTGAGCCATTAGGCTATATAGTTTGTAAATAATATAAGCCTCTGTGTGCTTACTTGGGTCTGAGTGGCTGCAGGACCGGATGAGAGACAGGAAAACTTCCAGATATACCATAGCACTCCTTTTAAACCTAACGGTTGTCAGTGTAATCTTATTGCCAGAGGAAAGTGTTAAAACCTTATCTCTCTTTTCATGAGCTTTCTTTGTATCTGGGAGTTTTCTGTTCTAGTCTTCATGAAAACCTAGGGTATAAGCAATGTCAGTGTCTTACAATATTCTTGGTCTTTATAGTAAATTCATTGGTCAGTTTGTGAACTTGAGTATTTCATATATAATTGCACACAATTTTATGTGTGATAAAAAAACTCAGTACAATAATATTACTTATTTATTTTCTTACAAATTTTAGTCTGTTTTATATATAATATACAATGTTTATATGAAGCATATTTGTAATAACTTACTAAGTGAATGGAACATCCACATTTTAAATATGCATTGTTTTTAAAACATATATAATAATGTTTATTAACTGCTATTATTTTATTCAGAATATATATTAACTGAGGACATATTTTATTCACATTCTCTAATTACTAACTTTCTTATATTTTGAAATATATTTAAATGATTTGTAGTTAGAAGTTTTCTGTGTCCTGCCTGGCTCCATGTGGTCCAGACAAATCTCTCTCACCCTCAGTCCTCCAGTAGCTCATAAAATAATCATTCAGAGGCTTAATATTAATTGTAAATTATATGGTCTATGGCTGAGGCTTCTTACTAGCTAGCTCTTATAACTTAAATTAACTCATTTCTACTAGTCTATGCTTTACCACAAGTTCCCTGGCATTACCTGTGTGTTATTACATGCTGCTCCCTAGATGGCAGGATGGTGTCTTCTGTCTCTCCTTTCTCTTCCTCCTGTCTCTTTTGGATTTTTCTGCCTGTCTCCATCCTGCCCTGCCATAGGCCAATGTAGCTTTATTTA